>NC_080020.1:1892500-2206250 GCF_030020395.1 Manis pentadactyla
AAGAAAAGGGGGATTACTCCATGATAGGATAAAACTGTAAATCAATGATTAATGCATGCTTTAAATATCCTTAACTTTGATCACTTAAAGGGTGTCAGATGATCGGCTATGGAGGTACACTTTTCTGATAATACTCCTTTCTCTTAAAAAAAAAAAGCAGTTCCTGTGTGGTGACCTCCAATGAGTTCTACACAATGGTATAAAGGGAGATCAAAGTGTGGGCAAAAGGTCTATTTGTGTTTATACAGAGGATCAAAGCCTAATTTGGCTACCTAGAAAATGAACTAAGATACGATATGAAGAAGAACTTCCAACATCAGCACTCTCTGGAAGAGTCATACCAGAAGATGATCATCAAAAAACCTCAACAAAGATCCTGGCGCTGATGCAGTTGTAGCTGCATTCATCCCACCGGTTCCGGGACTTGCCATTGGAATGAAGAAGGAGATATCTAACCTGGCCTGTGCATACAGTAAAACAACAAATTTGACTGGATCTACACTGTTGGAACTCAACCAAGAATTAGGAGAAGTGCAAATTGTAGCACTCCAAAATCTTACAACTACAGACTATCTACTGTTAAAAGAACATATGGGATGTGAACAGTTCCCAAGAATGAGCTGTTTTAATTTGTCTGATTTCTCTCAGACTGTTCAAGTACAGTTGGACAATATCCATCATATCATAGACAAATTTTCACAAATGCCTAGGGTGCCTAACTGGTTTTCTTGGCCTCACTGGAGATGGCTGGTAATTATAGATCTGCTTTGGTTATGTAACTGTATTCCTATTATGTTAATATGTGTGTGCAATTTAATTAGTAGTTTAAAACCTATACATGCTTAAATTACTCTACAAGAAGATATGTCAAAGAAATAATCAATCTTCCCATGTTTTCTTCCGCCTGCTACTTCTATAGCTTTTCTTCTTCCTTCCTAATTACAACCCTTAAATAGAATTCGTGCCTCATATCGAATTTACCGAGTATCATAATTCCTCCAAGTGGTAAAGATACCTCAAGACAAATGCTGGGCATAGAAGCCACAGGGCATAAATCTGCAAAGAAGTAAAAAGCTAACCTTTTCAAACAATATGGCTTCTCTCTCACTTACCAACTTTACATTTCCGTGTTTGGCCCCAGAAGATGACTGGTTAGCCAGAGATGGGTAAGATTCCTCAAGGGAGGAACAACCTAAGACAGGCACAGTCACAGGGGGGCCATCTGGTGAGAAAATGGGGATCAACAGAGGTGAGGCTTAGAACCTCACCCCCCCACTGTTTTGAGAGAAATCTTCTGCATCCGTGGATGTTTTATTGCCCTTGTCTAGCTTGGATTAATACTTAGTCTATAGGCACACACCTGATCATCTACATTTGCCCTCTTACAGCACTAAACTATGTTTTCTACCTTTATCTTGCATCTACCTACCGCTCCAGCATTTTATTAAAAATAATAATAATAATAATAAAGGGAGAAATGTGGGATCCACATATAAATCAAGTATAAAAATCAAACGAATATTCATATTTGACCTGATTGTTTATAGTTCATAATGCATGATCAAAACCGAAAGTTTCTGTGATGACTGCCCTTGCACTGTTCACCATGTAACTTATTCACTATGTAAGAACTTGTTCACCATGTAAGAACTTGTTCGTTATGCTTCAGAAGATTGGAGACTGTTGAGAATTAGGCTTGGGGTTGATTAATGATTGTGCATTGAGTCCCCTATACAGAATTTTATTGTTGTTAACAACCATTTGATCCATAAATATAAGATATGCTCTCTCAAAAAAAAAAAAAAGTTTAGTAAGGACTTTGGCAGGAAGGAGGCAGGACCACCGGGTTCTAAGTCATCTCAGTGGGTTACCTCCCCACCTCTGTGCTCCAGCCGGGCTACCTGGCGCCAGGTGTACCCTACTTGGTCATCCTAAAGGCCACAACTCCCTCCACCTGGAGAGGCAGGACTGCAAAGAGGCCACCAAGGCCTTGGCCTGGGACCTGCTTGCAGCCTCTCCCTCCAGAGATGGAACAGACAAGCCACCACACGCAGCACAGGACTCACCGGCTGTCGTTTGGGCTGCGGCCGTGTCCGTGACAGGGACGTTCTTGCCCAGCGCAGCTCCATTTCCCGCGGTGAAAGCCTGCACCCTGGAGAAGATAACAAGCCGCGTGACCTGGTGTGACTTGTAAATGAAAGTTTTCCTGTCCTCTTTTTCTTAGCTTTTTCTTTCTTTTTAAAACTTCCATTCCCTTGGGGGAGGTGTAGAGGCACGCCCTTTCTTTAATAGGCCGGGTTTGTGTAAGGCAAGTCGGGCTGGTATGGGAAGCTGGGAGTGTGCAGCCTGCATGAATAGCGCATGCAGTATTTATGCGTTTTCACAGCCTAAGTAGCATGAAGTCCTCCTCCTGTCCTCTGACGCTCTCTATGCATGTGGCCAGGGACAGAGGAGGGGCGTTGTAAAATTACCAAAGAGCAGAGGGCAATAAATGGAACCTACACAAAATGTGGAGTTTCTGAGGACAATTCCAGCAAGGAGCAGCTTACCTGCCAGGAACAATTCTCCAGAAACCCCAAATCTCTAAGTCTGAGAAAAACTCAGGCTTTGAGACCAGGCAGACGCCCCTTCACCTCAGACCATGTCATTGCAACTGGGTCCTCATCTGCGTTTCCACTTTCCCGGCAGGCAGTGTTACCTCCAAAGGGGAAAAACCTGGCCCACCACACACACCCCTTGCCCAGCTGCGGTGGGGCCGAAGCAAGGTAACAGGTAGGAAAGAGATTTTGAAAGTTTAAAACGTACAAATTCAGAAGTCTGCAGAAGCATATCTTTGAGTTTCACTACAAAAAAGGATATGATCTTAAGAGATCTCTTTTCTTGTAACAGTCCAAGTAAACAAACATCACAGGTATTTTTACAATTTAGCAGCTCTGCATTTCATTAGTTTGTCAGGAAGTCAAACAACATACCTACTAAAACTCATTAAAAAGTTGGAAACTCTAATTCTGACTTTTATTTATAACTCAAGTTCAGTGAGCTGGCACCAACCTTTCAGAACGCATTTTTTTTTCTTTTTTCAAGAGAAACGCAGGATGACTGAATCAAAACCAGTCTGACTGCCGCTTTCTCGGCTTACTGATTTCCTTTCCGTCTGTGCCGCCAGGACCCCAGGCTGCTCCCTTCTTGGGCTGCTGGTTGCGTAGGAACCATTCTTGCCCTGGATAGACTGTGAAATATGAAGAGACCACATCCAGTGTTCAGAGTCAGCCCTGGAAGAGGTGGGGGGGCAGACCCGGGGAGGGGCAGACCCCACCGCAACCAAAAAGGGCAAATGCACCCTCGTTGCCAGCAGGGATGGGTTGGCAATAAAGACAGCAGAGACCAATTCAGGAAATCCATGAGCTGGGTAGTGACTTTTGGAGATGAGCTGTTGTTACCTTCATTCCAGTTCTCCTTACAACAGAAGCAAAAGCCCAGTACACAGTAGCAAAGCCCTAGGCTTTGCTTAAAGATCTGAGGCGCATACGGACTCTCCTTCCTATGTAAATAGTTTTGACAAATTGCTTGTTTTTGAAGTCTGAGCCTCATTTTCTTCTTTGTAAGAAGGATGCAATAACATAGTATTTTAGGGTGTCATCTTGAGGATTCAAAACATTCCATGCTAAATGCCTAATGTAGCGCTTGGCACAGAGCATGTCCCAAATAAAGAGAAGTAGTAATTGTTATTCTGTAAAATGCTTTTTCTGCATCAGCTGACATGATCATGTGGGGAGCTTTCCTCTGTTCTGTGGATGTGTTGTATTATATTGATTAATTTTCATATATTGAATCATCCTTGCAATTCGGGAATAAGTCCCAGTCAGCCCTGGTATATAATCTTTAAAGTGTACCGTTGAATTTGTCTGCTAGTATTTGTTGAAAACATTTGCACCACTGTTCATAAACAATACTGGCTTGTAATTTTCTTTTCTTGTGGTGTCTCTGCTGAGTCTGCTGTCAAGGTGATGCTGGCTTCATAGCATGAGTGGAAGATTGGTGTTAATTTTCCCTTAAATGTTTGGGAGAATTCTGCAGTGAAGTCATCTGGTCCATGGCTTTTCTTTGTTGTGAGGTTTTGATGACTGATTAATCTCCTTACTAGTTGTAAATCTATATTTTCTATTCCTTCATGATTCGGTCTTGATAGATGTGTGTTTCTAGGAATGTATCCATTTCATTTAGGGTATCCAGTGTGTGGGTACACAAATGTTAGCAGCATTCTCTTTTTAGAGCTTTTATTTCTGTAGAATCAGGAGCAATGTTCCCCTTTGATTTCTGATTTTAGTTGAGTCTCGTTGCTTCGTCAATTTAGCTACAGGTTTGGCAATTTTGTTCATCTTTTCAAAGAACCAGATTTTGGTTTCATTGCTTTTTCTCTATTGTTTTTCTGTTCTCTATTTTGTTTATCTCTGCTCAAGTTTTTATTTTTTTCCTTTTGCTAGCTTTGAGTTTAGTTTGCTTTTCTTTTATAGTTCCTTAAAGAGTGAAGTTAGGTTATTGATTTGAGATCTTTCTTTTTTCTTGATGTCAGCATTTATAACTCTAAATTTCCCTCTCAACCCTGCTTTTCTGCATCCTGTAAGTTTTGCATGCTCTGTTTCTAGTTTCCTTGTCATTTGTCTCAAGGTGTTTTCTAATCTCATTCATGATTTTGTTTTTGATCCATTGGCTCCTTAAGAGTATGTGGTTTAAATGTTGCTCATGTGAAACCTTCATAAGATTGTATGTCAATGATACCTTAATTTTAAAAAAAGAGTATGTGGTTTAATTCGCACATATTTGTGGATTTTTCAGGTTGCCTTCTGTTATTGATTTCTAATTTAATTCCATTGTGGTTGGAAAAGAATCTCCATATGATTTCAATCTTTTGTAATTTATTAAGTTTTGTATTGTGATCTAACAGATGATCTGCCCTGGAGAATGTTCCGTGTTCAGTTGAGAAAAATGTATATTCTGCTGCTGTTGGGTGGACTGTTCTGCACATGTCAATAGCTCCAAGTCTATAGTGTTGCCAAGTCCACTGTTTCTTAATTGACCTTCTGTCTGGTTGTTCTATTCATTATTGAAAATTGGGTTACTGAAGTCTCCTACTACTATCTTAATACTTTCTATTTCTCCCTTCAGTTCTGCCTGTTTGCCTGATATATCTTGGAGCCCTAATGTTTTGTGCATATATGTTTATAATTGCTATATCTTCTTAGTGAATTGACCATTTTATCCACATTTAGTATCCTTCTTTGTCTTTTGGAGTAATTTTTGACTTCCAGCCTGTTTTGTCTGGTATTTGTAAAGCCATCTCAGCTCTCTTTGGGTCACTATTTGCATGGTGTATCTTCTTCATCCTTTTACTTCCAAGCTAATTCTGTATTTAAAGTAAGCCTCATGTTACCAGCATATATTTCAATTTTCTAAATCTATTCTGTCACCAATGTCTTTTGATAGGGGGGTTTGGTCCATTTACATTGGAAGTAATTACTGATAAGGAAGGACTGACTTTTGCCATTTTGTTATCTGTTTTCTGAATGTCTTATATCCTTTTTGTCTCTCATTTCCTCCATTACTGCCTTCTTTTGTGTCTAGCTGTTTTTGTAGCAATACATTTTGATTCCCTTTTCATTTCCTTTTATGCATATTCCACAGATATTTTCTTTGTTGTTACCATAGTGATTAAGGGATTACATATAACCTCCTAAATCTATAACATTGTAATTTGAATTGATACCAAATTAACTCAAATTGTATAAAAAATACTACTCCTATATAGTTGTTACACAAATTACATTTTATACATTATATATCCATTTTCATAGATTTATAATTACTTTTTATGCAGTTGTCTTGTAAATCCTGTAGTGGAGTTAAATTAAAAGTAGAGTTAAGTTCAAAATTACAGTAATACAATACAATAGATAATAATACTGGCCTTTATATTTGCCCATGTATTACCTTTACCAGAAATCATTACGTCTTCACCTGGCTTCAAGTTACTGTCTGTTTATTCCAACTTGAAGGTGTGATATTGTGATTGCTAATAAGAAATATATATTTGATCCTTGCCTCTGTTCCTGTTACAGAGCTCCTGAAAGCATTGGAATTTCCTAAATGAGGAAAGCAGTAAAGTTGTCTTTGTTATATTAATGAGATGACTTTTGCAAAGTCTTTAGATATCCTAAGGATGGGGTTGGTTGTCAGTGAGACCGACCATGTACTTAGAGGGGTGAATTTTCAGTCCTACCCTAAGAAGAGGAGAGGGTTGGAGATTGAGCTCAATCACCAAAGGCCAGTGATTTCATCAATCATGTCTATGTAATGAAGCTTCCATAAAAAAACCAAAAGGATGTGCTCAGAGAGCTTCTGGGTTGGTGAACCCATGGGTGTGTTGGGAAAGTGTCGTTTTTAGAGAGGACAGAAGCTCTGTGCCCTGCCCACACCTTACCTTATGCATCTTCTCCATTTGGCTGTTTCTGAGTTACATCCTTTTATAATAAACCAAGAATCTAGTAAGTAAAATGTTTCCCTGAGTTCTGTGGGTGACTAGAGCAAATCAATCAAACCCAAGGAGGAACTGTGGGAACATCTGATCTGTAGCCAGTCAAAAGCATAGATGAAAACCCAGACTTGCGATTGGCATCTGAAGTGGGGCAGTGGAAGGCAGTGCAGGACTGAGCCCTTCACCTGCTGGATCTGACACTCTCTCTTTTGTGTCAGAACTAAGTTAATTGCTTAGTGGTGTTGGAAAAAACACGCATCTGAGAAGGACTTTCTTTAGCATTTATTGTAGAGAAAATTTAGTGCTAATGAACTCTCTCAGCTTTGTTTGTCTGGGATTATCTTGATGACTCCCTCACTTTTGAAGGATAGTTTTCTGGATAGAGAATTCTCAGCTTTCTTTTATTTTGCTTTTTTTTCCTTTCGTACTTCAAGTATATCATCCCACTGCCTTCTAGCCTCTCAGGGCTCTGCTGAGAAACTGGGGTGGAATCCTATTAAAGATCCCCTTGCATGATGAGTCCATGTGTTCCTTTAGTACTTTGAGCATATTTAAGAGAGTTGTTGTAGTCTTTGTCTAGTAAGTCCATAGTGAGCTTCACTGGAAACTGTTTTTGTCCATTTATTTTGTGACTTCAATGAGCCATTATTTCCTGTTTTTTTTTTGTATCCCTCATAGGTGTTGGTTAAAAATTGGGCATTTAATCATTTTAATGTCACAATTCTGGAGATCAGATTTTCCCCTTTCTCCAGAGTTTGTTTGTTTATTTGCTGAAGGCTGAAATACTCTGTGTGTTTTGAGACTTTTCAAGCTATTTTTGCAAAGTCTATTCCTTGCCATGTATACTCACATCTGTCTCTGCTGCTTTGGCTGCTGTTTAGCTGATGGTTTGACAGAGACTTCCTTGAATGCCAGAACCTGAAACAGACAAATAAAAAACACTGAAAGACAGAGGGGGGTGAAAGAGAGAGCAAGCCCCACTCCCAGTCCTGGTGGACTCACTCTGTGCTAGGGAAATCCTTCCGCTTAGTGTGGCTTGCTCTGAGACTAGGGATTAGCCTTAGGTAAAAGTTTGAGGTCTTCTCAGGATTTTCTGAGCACACATCTTACCTGGGTATGCACGTGACTTCTGAGGTTTCCCTATAGGAACAGCTGCTTTTGAATCTCCTAATTTCCCAAAGTGTCTCACCCTACTTTCTCTTCTGGGCCTTGGGCGGTCTATTGCGTATCTCCAATGAGAATCTATTGCCACAGGTGTCTGTGGGTGTGTAATCCCCTTGCAGCTTCTACGAGCAAAGCTTGCAGTTTTCTCTGCCTCTGTTCTGAGTTATTTGAGAAAAAGACTTGAGTGTCACTTCCCCAGCCAGGTTAGAAAAGACGTACATTATAATTTGCAAATAAGGTCGCTTTCTCCCTCTGGCTTAGAGAGGGGAACTAGGAACTGAGTTACCACCACTCAAGACCAAGACAGTTGCCATTCAGGCAAGGATTTTGTGTTTGTTTTTGGCTTTGCTTTGTTGATGGAGGAACATGAGGTGGGAGCTTCCTAGTCCACGGTTTTGCTGATGTTCCATCATTATTATTTTATGTGGATTGGCCACATACCAAAAACTGCACTGAGCTATTCTTTTTCCTCTTTGCCTTCCAAACTCACTCTCCCCACTTCTCTGTCCCTGTCTGTGTTCCACAGGCTGGTCTGTGCAGCCCCATCGATGGGCTCTCAGCCCCGGTGGGGGCAGAGGGAGGCTGCCCTTTGACTCCCTTCCTCAGTGTACACAGGTTGGCTGTCGCTTTCCATAAAATGTCACAGCTCTTCTCCAGTGACCCTCTCTCTATAGCTGCCCACCCTGGGATCTGGAACTGGCACATTTCCCTTCAGACCTGGTGGTAATAAAGGGCTTACCAGTCACCATCACCGTCTGCTGTTTCAGCCCCAAGGTCTTCCACATCCTTTATGCGGGCCCCTAAATCTTTCCACACCTTTGTAAATCACTCTTAATGAACACTCCTCACTTCCTCAGCCTGAAAAGACCATCTGTTTCCTGCTGCAACTCTGACTGACACACTGTACTGTTAGCTACATTCTCTTTCAGAGAAATGCTTCTGGTTTTGGAGAAATGTGCTCAAATACCAACAGATTCTGGGGGCTACTTTGGATCAAAAGATAGGAATTCACTTTCCTGGATGGACTTGTAATATTTGTCAGGATGATACTCATCTTGGGGTTCAGAAAATGTCTCTTTTTAACATGCACCCTCCGTCTTGTAATCTGTGTGAACAGGTTTATGGCTCAACTCCTACAAGGAAAATGAGTGAAAAGAAGGCTTTTCTCCCTTCACGGGCGGACCACGCAGAACAGCAGTGCCCCGTTACGTCGCATCACGCCTGCCCCGAGCGTGGGATCACCCTGCCTTCCCCCTCCCTGGCTGCGTGCTCAGCTGGACCTGCAAAGGGAGATAGCTAGTGTCTCCTGTGTCCAGAAAGCAGCTTCCTACGAGGGGAGGTCGCACACGTCAATGAGGTCTCCTCTGATTCATCCTCCTTGCTGCTGCCTTCCCCGAGCACACTGCTTTGCCAGGAGCCTCTGCCCACGAAGAATGAAAATCCTCAGAGTGTGGGCATCCCTGCCACGCCTCCCTCCCAGGCTGTGCTAGGCCCACTGAGCTGCTTTCGGTGGGAGAACCACTTCCATCCCAGCTCTCCCGGTGGCCCACACGTAACACTGCTTTTCATTCCAAGTGAACACATTTCCCAACCCTGTCCTCTAAGATAACATATATTCCAAATTCAAAAGCCTAGCGTTACACAATTTGGCCCCAGTCATCCGTCCTAGAAACTTAGCACATTTCCTCATACTCTTTTGTGCCATACCCTTAGCCCTTTGCACTGTTCCTAGCACAAACTGGGTGTTTGAAACGCGTTAGACTAATATTGACACAATCCTATGAGTTAAAGTTGTCTTTTAAAAAAAGATAACCACGCCAGAAAAATAAAGTTCTCTTTAAACATACACACACATGCAATGTTTGAATCTGAGCCAAAAGTGTTTTGAGATTTAGATATTTTAGACAAATATCCAGTAGCACCAGATAATGTTTGTATGTTAGCTTGGAGCATTTGCTTATACGTTTATTTGTATATATTTAAAGAGTGAAAAAGGTCTATTCAATGAAGAGATCTATTAGAGCAAAAGTTACATGTTCAAGCCCAATGTGCCTTTAACTAACTCTTTTAAGCAGATGGCCCTGATGACACTGGTCCTCCGGCAGCAGAGAGCCCGACATGTCATGCGTGAGATCGAGTCTGTTCTCAGCTGCATTTCAGCTCTCTGAACTGTACCTCTTGGTTTCTGAGAAAAGCCCTAAAGCAAATAACAAATCCCTGCTGTTCTCCCGCGTTGTCTCAATTTTACCACCCCTTGGAAAAGTCGATTACCTCATTTATCTGCTGACTTTTTTAGGTGCAAGCTTATTAACACTAATTTATTAAATTCACATTAGCATTCCAAACTTCAGTTCCTTAAACAGAAGAGCCAAACAAAAACAGTATCTTAAAAATTGGACTTAAGAATTTTTAATGCATTGAAAGAAAATAAACCAGTTCTGAACGTAGACAACTGTTTATCAGTGCAACGGAGACCATGGCTAGCTGATACTTAGATGAATTTCATTCTGCCAACATTCTCTGAGAGGCTGCTCTGTGTCAGGACCAGGCCGAAAGCTGGGGAAGGTCAAAGGCCAAAGGGGGCCACGGCTCTTCCCCCGCAGAGCACGCAGGAGTGTGGGGACAGAAGACGTGCACAGATTGCTGTAACCCAATTATTAAACTTCACTCTTTAGGTAATGTTTCAAAGCTACCCTTTAGTGAGCAGGTAAAAATGCTATTTTACCTGCATTATGTCACTTGATTCTCCTGACAAGTATATTCAGTAGGTGTTGCTCCTTGCACCTCAGGAATGAGGAAATCGAAGTTCATAAAATATGGGTGACACAGAGTTCAGTTAGCGAGTAAACCCGTGCTCACAAGGAGCCAGAAATTAATGGAGTTACAATTTTAGACAGATAAACTTCAAAAAAATTAAAACCTAATAATAACACAGCCGAGGGTCCAAATAATCCTCAAACCTAATTGTCAGTTCCACAATCATTCAAGATATGCCAAACACGCGGTGGTTGGTAGCTGACAACCTCGAGATACTTCTTGTTTGGAATAATTTCTTCACCGAAACCTTTTTTAAACAAACAAACCCTCAGGAAAAATATTTTCAAAATCTTTTTTCTTTTTCTAAAGCAGCAAAAATAGATTTAGACACAGCAAGAAAAAAGTGATCGTCGATTTTGATCTCAGCACAGGACTTATCTTCATAAATACCCAGAGTGGTATGTGGATGTGTGGCCAAAAATGATAAGATTATAGACTATCAGCTGGGAACACTGCACAATAGTGCAGTCAGGGAGTAATGCTCTTTCAGATCTGGCATATTTGAACGAGCTTTATTATTATTGTTTTAACATATTTTGAAAGTGAGAACAGTGGCCTAGGACATAATATTGTTGCTATGAGTGACTTGGTTTCTCTGGAACTTCGAATTTAGGCACAAGCTTTGCAATCCAATTACTTCCATTAATAAATAACAATGGCAACATTTGAAGAAGCACACCCCTGTTCCAGGGGCACCTCTCTAGGAGCCATGAAATGGGTGTTGTTGAGCACAGCCTCCCCGTGCGCAGGGACTGGGGTTAGCTGCAGAGGGGGGCAAGGCTGGGGCCGTATATGCAGCCTTGTTTGCACGGAGGCCAGCAATGAGAAGGAAGGGTCAAGAAACTGCAGAGCAAAACCTGGACTTCCTTCCGGCAGCTCCTGCACAGATGCCCAAGGAGCAGAGCAGACCCAGCTGCAGGACGGCTCACGATTCCCTCTGCCAGGGAAGGGGCTCAGGTTTGGAAGCAGTGGGCCTGAAGGCACTGCAGAGCCTTTGGAAAGAAACAGAGGCTAAGGTACTTGAGTGGCACGTATAAAGTCAGCAGGAATGGCGTTTTTAGTCAGGGTTCCTGACCCACCAGGAGGAGCCAGCCTCTGTGAGCGTGTATGTGCCTGGGCTGTGACCCGGGAGGGTGGGGGGCCCTGGGGACAGGGTGTCATGGGCCTGTCAGGAGGCATGACTTCGTGGGTGAGCGGTGGAGGCAGGCAACGGCTCGGGGGGTAGGCAATGCAGGGCCCAGCAGCGGAAGCTCTGGAACCCAGGGGGAAGAGCAGTTGCTGGTTTTCATCCTGGAACAGGGTTTATTTAACAAGATTTACCCAGTTGTGTATGTGTCCGCGTGGCCCAAGTGCAAAGAGAATAGAATATGAACTGTAAACACAAATTCAGGAGTTCAGGTCCGCTGCCTACCAGCCTGTGGCCTGTGCGCTTTGCCTCGGTTTCCTCACCTGGAAACGGGAGACGTGGAGAACCTGGTTCACAGGCCTCCTGGAAGGAACCAGGGAGCAAGGCCCTTAGTATTTCAGCCCAGTGAATATTATTACCATCATCAAAGGTCTACTTTGCATATGTAAACAACAAAACTTGCCCATAATTAGACATGACTTTCCAAGTATTAAACAATTGTTGTCTTTCCCTCCATTCCCTCCCTAGGTATTTCCGAACAGTGAGACTTTACCTGGGAAGCTGGGAGAGGCTCCCTCCTGGAAATGAAGGGCGATCCCTCAAAGGCGCCCCTTCCACATCCTCGGGGGACCCCCAGGAAGACGGGCTGGGGCTGCAGGTGCCACCGGAGGAGGAAAACGAGCAGCCTTCCACGGCAGCCTCTAGAGGGCAGTCTCCCTGTGCGCCCCCCTCCGCAGCCCCCCAAACCGGGCTGTGGGGTCAGTGGCACTGCCGGTGAAGACGGCCCCGAAGGGGGGCTATGCCCTCAGTCCTGCGCGGGCCCCATCCGGCCCTTCAGCACTTAGTGGTCTCCACACCCTTTCTGTCTTATCACCTGGGCTGCACCTCCTTGTTAGCACCCTTCAAACGGGATGCTCCCAGGGCCCCTCAAGATCACCCGGAGGAGGTGGGCCAGGCACCAGGCGGTTCCTCCCTCCCTTTCTTACCCCCTGGCCATATATTTATTGACTCCCTGCTATACACCTGGTGCTAAGACTTCACTAATTACCTGGGTCCAGGCTGAGCTCTTAAATTGGAAGAAGACAGCAAATAGTGTCAAAAGCACCTTGAAAACGAAGGACGTTTATGGGTGTGTTGGATGAATGCACTTGGGCTAATTAGAAACATGGTGAAATGACTTGGACTCAAATAAATTTAGCCTCAAGCTGGC
This sequence comes from Manis pentadactyla, assembly GCF_030020395.1. Classification (NCBI taxonomy): domain Eukaryota; kingdom Metazoa; phylum Chordata; class Mammalia; order Pholidota; family Manidae; genus Manis; species Manis pentadactyla. The sequence goes on from NC_080020.1 coordinate 1,905,350, forward strand.
ACAGGGGCGAAGGTGGAGACAGTGGGGGGGTGAGATGGGCCGGGCAGAACCTGACCCTCCAAGCCGAGGCAGGGCACCCCTCCCCGCTCACCCGACCTGGCGGGGACGATGGGAGCTGAGAGGCAGTGGGGAGGATGCTCTGGGGCGGCGGACGCCCCTGCGGGCCACGCACCACATGCAGATTCCTGGGGGCTTCCGGCCTGGGGCTGTAAACGGGCACAGTCACTGCAGAACTTGGGGTTTCCCAGGAAGGAGTGAAGGTCCTTCAGTGTCACCCTGTGTCAAGGAGGGTTTTCCTGACATAAGCTACCGAGCAGCTCACAGAGATGTCACTCACACGAGCCCTGGGGCAGGCGGCGGCCTTTGCCCACACGCACCTTCTCTTTTTGTATTTTCCAAGGGCATTTGGACCCACAGTGCCCTGTGGCCCCTGGAGGCCGTGAGTAGGGCTTGGCATCTTGGGAATGTCCGCTGTGCTTTGTGGAACTGTCTGGAAGGGTCTAGTTCTGTTTGGAAAACAGAACTCATGGTTATTAATGTGAAAGTGTGACCCTACTTACTCCCTTCCTTCTAACAAATGCCACAAACTTTAAGTAAAATCAACGAAATCCCTTGGGTATCTAGATAAACACGTAAAATCAATTTGCCTTAATTGGCCTAGTCTATTAACCTTGAATTTTGGACGCACAGTGCACGGGCGCAATACTTTGACAAGTATTTCCAAATTCCTGCTATTTTATTTACTCTAGTCCCACTTTCTTTTTTTTACAGTGGAGTTCAATGTCTCCCAGGCATAGGCTTACAAGGACACATTCATCTCTGTGACTGACCCCATAATATTTACCTATAACACTCATAAAAATACCCTGCATGCCAAAAGCCACTAGCTGCAGGAAAACGATAAAATATAAAAATATTTAATCAGCCAGTGGGAATTCCCTTACATGTGAAATCAAAGGCTCTGTGGGAGGGTCTGGGTGACCTTGGAAGGCCGGCAGATTCCAGCCACGCTGAGGGACAGCAGGTGGGGACGCCTGCAGAGAGCCCGCTCTGGCCTGGGCGCCGTCACGTCCTGCAGAAGACACAGCCCGAAGGCTCGGCCTCGTGGCCAGGGGACCGAGGGGCACATGTGTGGACGCACTGTGTGGCCTTTCCCTGGGAGTCTGCAGCTTGTCCTGCCCTTCCAGACCCTTCCCACCACCCTATGTGCAAGGCTGGGTCTTTTTTCTAAAAGGAGCACCATAAAGGGTTTCTTTTTCCTTTTTAATTTTTTCCCCCAGTTTTACTGAATATAAGTGACATAGAAGATTGCATAAGTAAGGTGTACAATGTGGTGATTTGATACATGTGTATGTTGCAAAACATTTACCCCAGTGAGGTGAGCTAGCACATCATGCACCTCACATATGTGGAGGGTCTCTTAGGGAGAAGGCGGAGGACTGACAGTGGGAAGTGGGGTGGCTGCATGAGCCCCAGGTAAGCGGTTCTGGCTCCCGGCCCAGCTCTGCGGCCAAATATCCAGACCAAGTCACTGCACAGCTCTGGAAGTTGGAGGAACCTATGATTTTCAGCCCTAGTGGTCCCAAGAAGCACCCCTAGATTAGAGAGGGGTGACGTGTAACGCCTGGATTTCTGGCCCTCACTCCCATTCCCATGTCAGTCAACTCTGGCTTTTTAAAGTTTTGGATTACACATAATACTAAATTCACAGAAACTGTGTTACTGTTAAAAAGAAAAGTTTAAAGACCACTAGACCAAGAAGAGATTTCCATTCAATATGAACATAATTTGAGGCTCAGTATTATTTCAGACTCCAGTTCCCCTCTCCTTGGCATACACCCCTGCCAAAGCTGGTCAAAGCTAGTGTGTTACATCTGGCGCCCCACTAAGGAGCTGTCAGGGGCACGAGTGCCAGGACTGGGTCTGCCTGAGAGATGGGGTTGGGTGGCGTGATTCAAGGTTGCTACCCTGTTTTGCCAAGGATGGCGCAGCTCCACCAGCTGCAGACCGAGCCAGTTGGCAGAGTGCCTTTCTCCCCTTTCGAGTTACTTTCCACGAGAATGGCACCAAAGCAGTGTAGGGTGTCCGCCTGGCTGCCAACTTTATGCTTTTCTTTTAACTGAATCAGGCCCCTTCCCAGGACTCAAGAAATCCAGGGAGACTGAGCTGGGGGCACACAGGAGTGCCAGGCACTCCGGTAACACCTCTCAGCGCCTTGCTGCGAGGCTTTGCCATGAGGCCAGCCTTGTCCTGAGATGCTCTTTCCCGGCCGGCTGCTCCAGACTTCATGCGGATTCTGAGAAGTCTACCGAGTCCCAGCCCTGAGCACCACCTTCTCTTTTGCTCCGAAGACTTCACTTCAAGCCCCACAGAATGACTGACGATCATTCCATCAACAAATCATTTTGCCATTCAATGTGCATCTACCGTGCCAATGTTCCGCCCAAGTTTTGTCCTTGATTTGGTTTCTGTCAATGGGCAACACTGGCTCAAAATTCTATTACCAACTCAAACTGAAGGGGTCAAAACAGGTTTTGCTAGGCAGGGCGTAAGGAACTTTGAGATGCAGCTGCCAACTGGTACCTGCAGTCCTAACATCCAAAGGTACTTTTCATTAGCCTTTTAGTGTTTATTCTTCTATAACTTACCTGAGTGGACATAACATTTTTTACAGCCATAGATCATCTAATACACACAGTGTCAAAATCTGCTATTTTTACTTTAAACAATAAAGCTTGAACATTTTCCCATGTTAATTAATATTCTTCTAGAGTATAATTTTTTTAATTAAGGTATCATTGATACACAATCTTATGCTCAGGTTTCACATGGCAACCTTGTGGTTACTACATTCCCCTATTATCAAGTCCCCCCCACATACCCCATTACAATCACTGTCCATCAACATAGTAAGATCCTACAGAGAATATAATTTTTAATGACTGTATAAGGGTGTATAATTTATTTAACTCAGTTTTCAATTCTCCTAATGTGAGAAGATTAGGATAAGATTCCTAATTTAGAAGCTTAGATGTTCTGATTTTTTAATATGAAAATCCTGAGATGAGCATACTTTATCCTTATTTCTGTAGTTGGTATTCCAGAGGCAAAGGGAAAGTCTTTAACAATTATTAAATATTTAAGGTGAATTTTCCTCTGGAATTTTTCCTCTGGAAAGATGAATCTGTGCTTCTGACACTGTGGTTTGCTTGCAACCCTGCACGTTAGCCACCATTGTCTCTTCATCATTTTAATCTTCACTGATTGATGGAGGAAGGATAGGATGTTATTCTTGCTTTAATTTGAAATTCGTTGCACTGTAGTAAGAGTGAAACTTGGATCAAATATGTGCTGATCATCTGTATTTCTTTCCTGTGTGTGCCTACTCATGTCTTTTACCATTTTCCTTTTGGTGAACTCATCCATTTACCAATTTCTAGGAGCTCAGTATATAATAAGGGTCTGAACATTTTATCTGATGTGTATGCAACAAATATTTTTTCCAGTACTCTAAGCCTAAAGATGTTGTTTAGGCTATTTATGTTAAAAATGATAAAACCTATTGATTTTTTAAAAATTGCATTTGATTTTGGGAATCACACTTGGAAAGTGCTTCCTCACCCCCAAAATTATATAAATCTGCTTTTTTTCTTCAAGTATTTCTGTTGCTTTCATTTCACATTGAAATGATTGTTAATCTGGAACTTATATTGGAAAAAGGTGTGAGATAGATAGCTGTCCTCTAAACCAAATATTCAATCTACTGGCTAATCTTTCCGTTCTTCCCCAGCCCCTGCTGTATCTAGCTGTCTCTGCATAAATGACAACTTTGATTGTCTGCTCTCCAAAACTGGGCTCAACCTTAAACTAGTTAAACTGTTGAGAAGCCGAGGGCAATTAGAAATGTTAAGTCACCTTATGGCCTTGTAATCAAAAGTAAATAAAATTTCATTTATTTCACCAATCATAACATAATAGTTCACAGTGTCTAAACTAAAGCATGCTTTCCTAAGTCCAAAATGTCTCTGGTGGTTATTAGGAAGCAGAATTCTGTTAGCTGGGGCTCTCTGCTCAGGTGGGTGTGTCATTTCTTCTTCAGCCCTGCAGAACGTCCACGGTCCAGGCACCTCACTGCCACCTGCGAATCTTCTTCCAAAGAGAACCACATGGCTACAGCAGTTTTGTCCCTCATCAGCCCTCCGAGTTCCATCCTTCAAACGCTGAGAGCCCTATTTTTCTTGGTCAGGCTTTAACGGATTACTTAGAGGAGAAACCAAGGACTTTCTTGCTTGACATTCTCCATGCATTCTGTAATATTTACCTTTGTTACCTTCATGCAATTTAAGCACTGTCAACATGCATGGAACCCAAAGGTGTTTTTTTCTAAATACACATTATTTCTTAGAGAAGTTTTAGATTAACAGAAAAAGTGGGAAAATAGTCCAGAGAACTCTCATTCAAGATCTGTTTATAAAAAAATCAAACTTTTTTCTGTGGAGGGGGCAAGAATTTCTATACCCCTCCTATGTTGGTATATCTTTTCCTTAAGTAGAGATCAGTATGGTTTCCACTTGGGTAGAAATTCAGGTGACTTACTTTTAAAATATGAACTCCTAGAAAATGATGAAGTTCTTTAATAGTGCCACACTTTTTATTAACACCCAGAGCTCTTCATGGTTTTTGTTGATGAGGACAACTACCCTATTTCTGCTCGAAGGTACTCCTAAGGTAACGATACAAAACTTTTCGTTACTGCTTTTTTTGAAGAAGGGTCTCCTCCCCACAGCTCTATGTCCCCTTTATTGTTGAGACACTCACTGGCCCTACTTGATCAGTTTCTTTTCTGTCTATCTACCTCTAGGTGCTGTGTTTAAAAAAGATCTGGTGCTCACAGGCTTGTGTACTATCAATTTTCACAGTGGCATAATATTTTTCTGAGCAATTCTTTCTTGTTAACACACATGGACATTTTATTTGAAGAACAAATGATTTATGAATACCATTTGGACAGACGCATTTATTTTTATGACCACTATGATGCATAACTCTGTCCCCAAGTTTGAAAGCAGTTCAGAAACAATCGGTGTGTTTGGGTCGCCTGAAGTATTCATTCCAAGAGGCATGATTGGAAAGTTCTGAGGTATATGGTAATCTCGGTTTTGCACCAGAATGCCTCATTTTGTTAGACATTTTCCCAGAATGTTTTCTTTCTCTCCTGGCTTACATGTCAAACAAAAGGGCAAGAGGTCTGTGAAACCCTTTCCCTGGGCTCACAGCTTTCTGGGTTAGTTATAGAATGAGAGTTCTCACTAGGGCCCAAAAAAGCAGAGCATGACAAAGAAGTAAGTCTCTTGTCCCTTGATGAATTTTTCTTTGTTATTATTATTTTAGAAGTGTGATTTTAAAAAAGAGGAGCTGGATGAATAAAGACGATTCTTCGTTGGGATCAAGAACCCCATCAACCGTATTTTATAATGATGAAAGAATTGGAGTGGCCCTTCTGACAGGAAGGAGCAGTTTCATAGCATCTGGCCCCCTGCCACCTATTGCCCACAGAGTACCCAGAGGGAACCGTAAGAAATGCCTTCCGGTGGTACCCACGGCCCTCTGTGTTGCACCTGTGCTGCCCCGTGGGCCCAGGCGCACAGGGTCTGTGCCTGGCTGCGTGCCGGCCCGTCCCTCCCTCGGGCCCGGCCCCTGGCGTTCTCTCTGCCCGCCGCACAGCCCATTCCTATCAGGTCTCTCGCTCTGCCCTCTGCCTGGAGCAGGTAAGTACCCAGGGGTGTACCAATGTCATCCGTCCCCTTACATTTAAAAACAAAAACAAACAAAACAACAAAGTATAAAGGGAAGTAGGAGGAAGAAAAGGAGGAAGGAGAAGGGGAAATACATATTCTTTTTCTATATATTCTTATAAAGTTTCCTTTGAAAAGTGTCCATCTTGCCTGTCAGCTGAGCGGGAGAAAGAAGCTGTCCCACTGACAGACGATCCCGTGGGGAGAGCGGCAGGTGACTGCGGCCAGGGTTTGCGGGCATCGGCACAGAAAGGACAGAGGGGCGGGAAGGAGTGGCCGTGGACCTCGGCTCTCCCGGCCAAACAGTCAAATGCACTCAAATTTCACTCTGGGTCAGCTTTAACGTTTAAACTGCAAGGAGCAAAAATCCCCAAGGCCACCACTCCAAGCAATGAAGCCAGCTTGCAGCCTTGTAACAGGAAGCTGAGCAACAGGGCAGCTCCTGGGCCAGTTACTGCAAAGGCCGGCATTGTCAGGGGCGCATTCTCTCGCTGTTGTCCCAGTCGGGCACCCTCAGTAAGGGGCCTGCCTGCAGGCAGACCCAGCTCTGCGTTCCTGGTGGGCTGCAGGTGCTGCAGGCATCCCGTGGGGTCCCCCACCCCTGCGAAGCCCGTGGGAAGGAGAGCGGCCTCCCCTTTCGGGGCACCTCTTTTTTGTCAACCAGGGAGCCTTTCTCGGGGTTCCTCCCTCAGATTTCTCCTCGCACCGTACTGGCCAGAAATGACTTCTCCTGACCAGACACTAGGAAGACCGCTGTGTCCTTGCCCACGACTGTGCGGGGTTTACCCTTGAGCCGGGAGTGGGGACTCCCCTGAAAAACGGGTATCTGAATCAAGTTAGCGTATTGTCAGCAAGGGGCATGTGAAAGGGCAGATTTTGAGTAGAACCAAGAGAGTCTGCCACACGCTCGGTTACCTTTTTCTGTTCTTACCTTTCTTCATTCTTGCCTAACAAAAGATAGAGTCGACATTCCCATTCCTCGGGGAGAAAGTGGGTAAATGAGCAGCTCGGAGAGCGGTCAGGGTTGGAGCTGCAGGTCTGCGGCCCGTCTGCACGGAGGGGGCTCGGAAGCCGTGAGCCCGGATGGCCGCTGAGGGCCGGGAAGCCCCGAGCACAGGGCCTGCAGGCCCTGCAGTGTTCAGGGGCCGGAGACATACAGTGACGCAGCAAAGGGGACCGGGGAGCAGCGGCCAGAGAGAAACAGACAACCAGGACTGGGACACCCTGGAGGTCAGAAGACCCGCCACCTCCTCTCCCTCTCCCGGCTCCCATGACCCCCGGCTCTCCGCCCACCTAGTCTGTCTCTGCCTCTGTGTCTCTGACTATCTCTGTCTCTGTCTCTCTTTCTCCAGCTGCCTAACAGTTCACCCTTCTGGACCCAAACACTAAGTGTTGGACTCCTGGGTGCCTGGTTTGAGGTTCTATACAAGAAATGGATTTAAATTACCCTCTAGGCCATTAAATACTATCAGTATCTTTAAACACCACTCACATAGGTAACGACTCCCTCGCAGGGCTCCCTCTCAGCTCCACGCCTCTCATGCCCACTGGACATCTTCAACTGGACGTTCATATTCATACTGACCCTCGATTTTCCATCCCCAGAAAAGCATCTCTCTCTGGCTTTCCCTGTCTCAGCACAGGGCACAGTCATTCACCCCGTTGCTTAACCCACAAACCTAGAGGTCAGCTTGACCCCACCCTCGCTCACCCCCAAACCCAGCTCACCCCCAAACCCTGCTTTATTCTCCAGGCTACAGTCCAGATGCTGGCGCTCCTCCCCTCCCGCTGCAGGCCCTGGTCACTCCCAGGCGGCTGCGAAGGGCCAACCAGTCAGCTGCCTGCATCTGGCCCACCTTCGCTTCTACTTACGGGACACTGAATTCAAAAGGCTTAAACCACACGATATTCTATTATCTCACAGAACAAGGAACTTCAGAAATTGAGCAGTTCCGAGGTTTTCAGATTAGTAGACCAAATATTCCATCAAAGACTGAACTTCTTTCTTTCTGCACCGGCCCCATGGGACTCTGGGACCACGGGGGACAAAGCAACCCTGAGGCCATGCTGCTCGCTGTACCCTAATTAAGCCCTTTGTCCCTGACCAGGAGTCTTGTGTCTTCCTCCACCAGCCGTGAAACAGGCTAGCTTGCTAGTTTGCAAGAAGGTAAAAATCTCAGACCCTTTAGAGTTGGTGACAACTCCCTGAGTCCCCGTTGCCATGTTCGTGTAGTTACAGACCCTTTTTTCCTCGTGGAATCATTATTCTCCTATGCTGGCAACTTGCTGAAGTTGCCATTCCCTGTCTGTCCACACCGCGGGACAGGACTTTCCCGCGTGACGTGAACCTAGTCACAAGCTTCCAGACGAGTCCCATCCAATCTTCTCCACGATACCATCTCATTAACCAAATATATTATCACCAGATTATTAACAGCATTAACAATGAGGAATATCTAGCACCAAATGCCAGCATCTGGTAGACAAATGCCCACGTGTGAACCTTTAGTGCTGTGTGTGGCTTTGTTAGAGGAGGACAGGAAACCAGTTCTCTGACCCCATAGCATTCTGATTTGTCAGCCATTCATGAAACGTGAGAGAAACCGCAAGATGCCCGGAAAGCCACAGCTGGCCTCTGGGGTCACCCAAATACCTTGGGATGTGCAATACATTAGCAGTAACTAAATCAGCAGGAGGCCATGTGGCCGTCACCATTTTGCCAGGCACATTCCAGACACTGCCCAGAGACTGTCGTCCAGACCACCGGAACGGGTGTCACACCAGTGGCCGTGTCATGACTGTGTGACCGTAGTCGTGTGCAAACTGCTTGATGATTAACTCTGGGCAGTGGGGGCTTTTACATGCATTTAGGTCACACGGCCCCCTGAAAGGGTCACTCCCCCAGCTGGCTTCAGGCGTGATACCAACACTTAGCAAAGAGATGATCGTATCATTTACAATCATAAAGCAGTGCCTCACCTTTCCACCTCACTCCTGTGCGTGGCACTTTTCACATTAGCTTATGTTAATCCTCACAGTTCTTTGAGGCAAGTACTCTCGACCATATTTTATAATTAAAAAAAAAGGAGGTTCACCCAGAGGACTTCCTTGCCAGGGGCAGGCTTATGAGGTGCATGCATCGGTCCAGACCAGCAGGAGGTCACTTAAGATTTATGCATTTTAATGTATGTGCATTTTATATAAAAAAATAAAATAAAACAATAGTCAACTCTTGTTAATTATTTACATGCTCAAGTATTTGGGGGGGGGGAACGTATACTAATCTTTGCAAATTTATTTTGAAACCCATGAAAAATAAGATGGATTGATGTGTGCGTGGAGGGGTGGATACACAAACAGATGTGACAAAGGGCTGTGAAGTGTTAATGTAAAATCTAGGTGATGGGATTACATGTTTTCGCTGTGAAAATCTTTCAGCTTTGCCTTTTGTTTGAGATTTTTCATAATAAAATGTTTTGGGGGAAAAACGGAGGCTTAGAGAGATTCAACCTGCCTTCAGGTTACCGTGGTGTGCGGCTGGGCTGAGACCCAAATGCCGTTCCTCTGAGCCCGGTCCCCGTGCCTAACAGGAATGTTTAAGGAAATCACTGTTGTTCAGTGTTTAAAGGAAGGCAGGCGTGGCCAGAAGCACTGAATTCTGGTTCACGAAGAGCTGTGCAAAGCCCGCTCCACGTTCTACCGTAAAAGGCCTGAGAGTTAAGTCGGGAGGCTGGGTCGGGTTCAGGCGGCACCTGCTGCCTCCCTCGGGGCTTCCTCGGTCCCTAAGGCAGAACTTTCAGAGTTTGAAGCACTTCACAGATTCTCAATGACGACAAAACTGTGTCTTCTTAAAAGACCCACACGTCACCTGAAGCCCAGTCTGGTGAATAAAACCCAAGCTCTATGATGTCCTCTCTTTGTAAAGCTACCTGGTAAATGCAGGGCCGAGACGGCTTTTGTTTGATAAAATGCACGCGACCTCTAAATGAACAGAACTGGTTTTCCCCGCATGGCACAAAATCGATCTCTGAAGCCTCCTCTGTGCCCACGGGGCCAGTGACAGCACCCCCCCACCGGTGCCCCCTCGGGAGATCACTTACCAACCTCTGTGGCACCCGGGTTCTGCGACAGCCTGGAAACTTCCAGAGGGCAGGGACCCCGCACGCTGCCTCGCTCAGGGCTGTGGCTTCCTTTACGGAAACGACCAATAGAAGAGAGTTAATCAATGACTAAGTAAATGAGTGGACGGATTCTGTTCACCAGTTTGAAAAGCCCTGGGCCTTTTGGTTGCATTTCTATGTAATTTAACTGCTTCAGCATCTAGCCCAGGTATGTCATGCAACGCAGCCATTAAAAAGTAGCAAACTGCATGAAGATAACAGGTTTTCTACAGGTTTCTTTTTCTGTCTTTTGATTATTTCATTTCTGTCTTTTCATTAATTATGAGTAGTTTTTAGTCACATCCTTGAATTTTCTGAGTATACATCATTTGTAAAAAGAATTCTTTTTCTATAAAGAGAAAAAAATGTATATAAATATATATTTTAAACTCCTAAAAATGTTTCTCTATGTGCCCTTTTCTACACCAGCCGTGGTTCACAATGCAGCTCACGCCAGGAGAGCAACAGTGGTGGACGGGGCCCCCCCAGCTTACGGCTTTCAGCTTTCCACTAAATACGGCGGTGCCTCTTGTGCTAAGTAGACAGTGTTTACCTTGCCCACAAATAAAGGTCTTACTAGTATGCATTTTGAGTTTTTTTAGTAAATGCATTTTGAATATTATTGACCTTCTTGTATCTTCTAAGCTGGTGATATGCACAGTCCTGTGTCACTACCCCTCTGATGAAGTGGTACAACGGGCATCGTAAACCTACCATCCAGGCTGCTGTGAGGACCAGAGAACACAGCCGTGCAGAGCCCAGGTTCCCCGGGGGACACCAGCTAAGGGTTCCCGTCGCCTGGCCCGGACTCTGCTCGGCTCTTCCGCGGGTCTTGGCCCTTTCTGTCCCCAGTTCCCGCCCGGCTTCTGTGTCTGGGCTCTCCGTTTCCTGGTCTGGCACCTCTCTGGGCCCCTGGGTTCCCCTCTTCCTGCATCCCCGACTCTGTTCCGGACTATGGCTATTGTTACGGCCCTTCTGAGATTCAGTTCCTCCCCTGCTCACGCACCTGCCCTCCCCTCCAGGGCACCCTCAGAACCCTCCAGCAGGACAGCTCCGTGTTGCTATCACTTGACACCAAGGGCAAGTAATAGCTTCTTGTGAGACCTGCCAACTGGGCTTAAACCCTCAGGTTTGACAGTAAGGAAGCAAAAGTGATTGTTTGCATCAACAAATCAGACCAGAGTACTTTTTTAAAAAATGAGTAATTTTTAAGAAACAATTATAGGCATCTCCAAAGTACACAGCCTAACTGGAGACCATTTCCAAAAACCAATTAGACCTGAGCTACAGGTGTCTGAAAGCACAGTCCTATCTGCAGGTCATCTGTTGTGCTTCGGCAGATCTATGAAGAGTCCTCTGTCGCATTCAGACCTACACTGAAGACGCTTCCTTAGTGACTGTGGTGCATGAGTGCAGTGCAGGTAAGCGTTCACCCGCTCTCTGTAGGCAAGAGCTTGGCAACCCATTGTTTTCTTTATCATCTCAGTTGCTGAGATGCTCAGCTAGAAGTCTGTATTGCAGTAAAAAAGGGAAAAAACACTTAGTTTTCTAATATCATTTTACATCCCTCCTTCCTTTACTGTGTGTGTCTTGGCATTTTATTCTCATGCTGTTACATAAAAGCAATCCCTTGGGGGTCTTGATCGCCTTGCTGCTGCAGACATAGTTAAAAGAAGAAGAAAGTAATCCCCCCTTTCCTTTCTTTATAGAAAGCACAGCAAGGCCTTTGGGTTCTGAAGTTCTAGGAGTTTGCAGTCATTCTGTATTTCAAGGACTAGAATTCTGAATAATCCCTGCCCCCCCAGGTCTCTGTCTGAAATGCTGAGCACTTTGGGAGATGCACGCAAGAGATGAGCAATAATTAGGAGAATGAATCGGGACTTGTGCATTGACGAGAGGAAGCAGGGGTGCTGGGAGGCCAGACAGGGGACTATGAGGGGCAACCCCTGGACACCCCTGTGGACACCAGTGACCCTCCCCCCTCACAGCACCTCCAAGGAGGTAGGACCTCAAAGAAGGGGAAGCTACGTGCCTACCAAGTATCTTGGCATTCAAAGCAGCAGTCAGTGTCTCGGTGTTGGAGTGAAAGAACAACTCGCCGTAGGAATGTCTGCAATGCTCCTCAGCATCAGAGCCTGGCGGACACTGGTGCAGATCCCACCAGTTCTGAGGCTGATGTATGAGTAACGAACCCCATCCACGAAGAGCCAGTCTCCTCCCTGCCTCACTGGTACGATGTTCTGGTATAATCTAATGAAGGTAGAAAGATACCCAAATTAATACTTGATTTTACACATCTTACAAAATCTTGTTCAAAGGGAGATTTTGTTTGCTGTTTGGGGGAAGACAACATTTCTTTCATTCAGGTGGCTAAGCCATTCACACTTACATAACTGGGTTTTGTCTTTTATTATAGTCATACCATATACTGTAAACAACCCACAATCCTTCTAAAGAAATATACACATTATCGATAATTAAAGGAGCATGTTTGAACTTGTAAATCATTTAGTTTATGAGGCTTTAGTTTATAGCTGAAATCTACAGATCAACGGATTGATCAGAGACAAAATTTCACTCAGGCTTAAGGCTTACTTTGTGAGCTGAGGGGTAACATCTTCATGTTTCTGCTCCTATCACTGCCTTTTTATTCATTATTTTCCATTTATCCCAGTGTTTTTAGCACTTACTCTAAATACCTTGAGCCCAGTTTCAGAATTTATGTCCGAATTAAGACACAGGTAGTGTTTTCACTGTCAGTAGCTCTCCCTGCAAGAAGAAAACACCCTTTTTAGACTTGGCCCTTGTTCTTCCAGTTTATTGATTTGTGTGAAGGTTTTGTGTCGAGCAATACGCAGAGCAGGCCAGTCTCTAGAATTCGTGCTCGAGGCTCAGGGAGGCTAGTTTAACTGCATCGAGAGTTCCAGTTCCTTCCAAGGGGACCATTACGGGATTTGTAAAAGTCAGTCTTATCAGACTGCCTGTTTTAGTTAGAATGAAAAAGTCAACTTAGCCAGGACTCCCCGGTGAGGCCCCCGAGTGTGCAACAAGCTGCATTCAGGGCTTTGTCCTGAGCCCCGCAGGTTTAGGAACCTGATCGATCACAACGTTAAGCGTTGTCTGGGGAAGACTCACATTACCCGGGTCCCGGTTACTGATGCACGACGACCAGACAGCAGTGTGTAACGGAACACTTAGCAAACAACAGAGCAGGTCTTCCTGCTTGTTTACTGGTTCCCCTGTAGACACATCAACAAGAAAAGCCAAATTATTAGCAGAAAGACGCTTGACAGAGAATAGTCAGCCGGGGGAGCAAGTTGAATTATCTGAATGGTTCCTGCCACCAAGCCATCTACCCCTATGGACAGTGTCCCTGCCTGTGGGCTAGACACCCCTCTGAGGTCCCCAGGAAACATTAACCAGTGTTTTAAGTGACTTCCTTTCCTCTGAACTCATAACTGACCAGCTGCTTTTTTTCTCTTGTTCTTCTTAAAATTTTGATTTTTACATACTGTGTAAGCAAGGAATTGTTTCAGTAGGGAGGGAAATAAATCTTAGTTCAGACCTATAATTGGAATCATTGTGAATATCTCAAAAACTAAAACATTTTTCTAAAAAGAACTGAGACAGCGTGTTCGAGCTTCTTAGTACTGGGATCCAAGCACCCTGGAGGGGCCAGAAGCCCTGTAACCCCCTAGAGCCCAGATGAGACACAGAATCAGCATTACACCCTAGTAAGTGGCCGTCCCTATGTCTGTGGCAGACCGTGTCCCTCTGGCTTCCAGGGATGCATGACTTTGGACACACTCATTGTCACCTTGGGCAAAAACGTCTTCTAATCATTGCTTCCCAAGTGCCTACCAAGTCCTTGTCATCCAGCTTGCGGGACAGTCATCTGACTTCTGTCCCGTTTCCTCGGACCAGCCCCACCCTTGCACCTCCTGAGCGTCATTTCCCGTCACCAACCGACCTCTGGACACCAACCCCTCCATTCTGCTTTGCCCACCTCTCATGGTAGAACTTAACATAAACCTTTTGTTGGCAATGATTTTTATAGAACACTTTTGTGTCTTACATTTTTATGTTATTAAAGTAATAAAATTTATACTCAACCATACAATGACAATATTTACCTACTAAGGAATAGATTTTGCTTGTTTTAAACCTTGGCAATTTCCACTACAAGTTTTCACAGACTTAAGACAATAAATCATGGACATAATATTTATGAAATTTAACCTGAAAGGGTGGGTTCTTTCATTTCTACTTAATTAATTAACAAATCTAATAAATTAATGTTGAGAACTACCGGCTATAATTGCTGGAGGAACTTAAGATAAAAAAGGCTGAGAATCACTGTATAAGGGCCTATAACTGTAGAACAATAATTTTCATCTCATGATCATGTCCATAGGTCTACAGAGACGAATCTGAAGGCCGAATCTGTATCAGCCCTCCTGAAAAGTTCCAAATGTTGCTTATGATCATCTGTGTGGTGACATACTTAGAAGAACTATCAGAAACCAAATATACCCATTACATTGTTTATATTCCTGAATAAACTGCATTTTTCAGAAGTGTGTGAGTCCATCCCCTTCCGGCACCACATCCATGGTGACTGTGGAAACCCCGGGCACACGTACCAAGTGTGAGGATTTGGGGGAGGGCTGCCGCCTGGGGGACAGGGAGTGGAGGGTCCTCAGACAAACCGCCTCCTCAAAAGTCCCGAGGACTCCCTGTCGCTCTCTTCATTGGCTTATTTATTTGACATACATCCATGCATCCCCTGCTGAGGTCAGGGACAGGGCTAAGCATCAGTTACTAAAAGATAAATAGCACTGAAAAAATGTATTTCTTATTTCTTGAGTACCTTCTATAGACAGGGCATGTTCAGCAGTGCGTGCGTCCTGGGAATACCTAGTTACTCCCTGCTCAGCCTGGGATATAGGTATTATTATTTTCATTCCTTTAACAAGCAATAAAACAGAGACTTGGAGGCTACATAGTATGACCTGTCTCAAGACTAAAAGGTGGCCTGGATGGATGTGGACCCCAGTCCTGTCCTTCTATCATATCACCTCAACCTTCACAATTAAGTGAAAGAATAAAAAATTGTCTTGGAAGGGCCTGAGGCTGCCGTGTGGGCGTGTGCATGGTGCTGGGGGTGCACACGGCAGGGGGTGGGGGGGCCCGGGTCGGGGGGGCCCCGTTCTGACCCTCACCTGGTCCTTCACAAGGAGTGGAATGTGGGTGACCCCTGAGCACAGGAGTCAGACGCATTGTCCTGTTCCACGACAGCACCTTGCCCAGCACAGCCACACCTGCCCAGGTTCACCATTTGCTCTGTGTTCTTGCTTGCACAACTTCGGCCCCAGTACTGCCTTGATTAGGTTCCGTGTAAGAACCCTAAAAGGAAAGCCAATCCAGGAACCCCATCTAGACAGAAGAGCAACAGTTACTCAGACAGAAACTCAGTCTGAGTAACCCTTACACCGTCACTTCCACAGAGGCCCCGAGAAGCAAGAATATTTTCCTCTGAAGCTGTGTGCCGTACGTGGATGACATCAGCTTGGACCTCATACAGGCTAGAGTGACAAGTCCCAGAGAGAATGCCATGGTCAGTTTTGAAAAGCAGGTTCCCCAAGTGCACCCTATTCCACACCCAAAGGGCAACATTCTGTACGTTCAAAAGCTGGGTTCCTTATACCTCTCACAGGGCTGTTGCTTGAAAGATTTACAAAGAGGATCTGAAAGAAACCTTTGGAAAGTTCTTCAGAGTGAAAGTACCTACAATCAGGAAATGACATGGGAAGACCAGCTGGTGGCAGTGGCGGTGACACATAACCCAGCCATTTGCAGAAATAAGGAGCTGGAGGTGAGAACTGGCTAAGGGCTGGAGGTGTCACTGAGAACCCACTTGATCCCCTACCTCTGCTCCTGACATAGAAGCAAAACAGCGGGCCGACTATTAAATGTCCCCAGGGAGGAATAACTGACGGTGTTTATGGTAAACCTGATCTTTGTTACAGGATCTGCAGTGCTATTTCAACACATTAAACTGTAGGTTTAATCTACAGTAAAAAGGCCAGCTGGATGGGACACAATCCTGGAATTCATGAGTGTTTCAGATCCCAGCCAGGTTTTTACTGATTTGATTAGATGCTGTCTCACCCCCCGGGACTTGGTCAGGAGGGCGAGACTGCGGCGATGCACTAGGTTGAGCCTTTGGGGCCCTAAGTCCTTGACCCTGGGAGAGAAAACACTAAAACTGCAGAAAGACAATCCTGAACTTTATCCCTTTGATACGACAAGGCAGGTATGGGAGACTCACGCTGGCTTAGTTCCCCAAATGTTTACTAAGCTCCTGAGGAACACGGCCTCGGAATTTTAAGTACCGTATTGTATGCAGTGCTCACCTGTGGGAAACTGTAGACGCGTCCAGCAAGACCTGGGTTCTTTACCCCTTTGAGCCAGATGGCAAAGGGCACACGTTCTGCTCTGGAATGCCATGGCACGGCGTGCCGAGTGCCAGCGCGCAGGGCACAGCCAGCTACAGGCCCAGATGCCGGAGGGCCTGGGCCAGAGCCTCACGGGAAGAAATACTAAAACACGGCCCCTTGCTAACGGTCAGGCTTTAAGCTTCCAGAAGCCGGACTCCTGTGGTCTTACAGGGCCCGACCAGTGACTCGGTTTACGTGAGTGCTGGGAGGGGATAGGAGAGGGCTTGGACCCGCATGGGGGCAGTGGGGCGATCCTGGCTGAGTAAGCCTCGTCTTATTTGGGCCTGAACGGAGCCTAGTCCTTGACTCCAGAGCCAGTTGCTCTCTTAACAGCCGGGCCTGCAAGCCCAGTACCGCTGGGGCGAGACTGACGCCTCCCCAACCTCTGCGGGCCAGGAAGCAGGACGGAGGCACCTCCCCAGTCATATATGAACCCCTAACTGGGACAGGATCTGCTCGTGGGCTGTAAACCGCTCACTTCCATCCACGCAACCCCCAGTCCTTAGCAATACACAACAGACTCCGATCTCCTTTCAAGAGCTGGGCACTTCTCCCGGCTCCCACCAGAACACCTCCACAATTTTCCTCAGTAGCCCAATAAACTAGCAACAGCTCCCCTCTCAAGAACTCGGGCTACAGCCTATTGAAAGAAAATTCTGTTAATAAGATGAACATCAACGAATATTACACACCCTGAGGCTGACACATTACAGTAGATTAAGTTCCCGGAACCTATTGAGCTCCCACAGTGGGTATCACCTAGTTTGCTTAATCTCCTAACAGATCCTTTCCATGTACGGCCAGTGATCTCAGCTCTCCTTATGGAGGCCACAGCCCCAGAGAAATGGGAGCAGAGTGGGGCGCCCCTTCGCTGAATGGTGGGCATCTGGTGGGCAGAGGAGGGCATGCCCGTCGTGTACATGCGGCTGTCTCTTTGGGTGGAGGCATTCAGGCGAGGGCAGGGCCCCCTCCGGGAGACCTCCTCCATCCACCCGCGGAAACACCGGGAAAATGCCACCAAGGTGGGTCACTGAATAGAAAATCCCACCACATGGGTGTTTCTGGTGGAGTCCCAGATATTGGCTGCCTTGATCTTGGGTCCCTCTCGTGCTGAGAGGAATGGGGGAAATGATCTGCAGCCAGGAAAGGAAGCATTGGCACGTTGCTGGTTACCAGTCAGTAATGGAGCTTGCTGCTGGGAACTTGATACACCGTTTCCTTCCAGAACATCTCATTTTAATGGCCTCTATTAACTTAGCCCAATCAGGGTTTTTATTAACTTTGTGGGAGGGCCACAGGCTCTGCTTTTAAGACATTTCCAGATGAACAATTGCTCATTCACTAAACTGAGCTCTGTTAGCTCAGAGATTGTAGGGTTCTCACTTTTATTCATGCAAAACCCATTGAACGTCAGAGAGGCACAGCAGAAACACGTTATCTTTTAAGAGACATTTCTATTGGCTCCTGCCCAAGCACCCTCAAGAAAGATTCCACTTGGAAACTTTCAAGTTGCCTTTGCCCTCTGGATTGTTATTTTTATCTAGCCTCTCCTCCAGTCTCTACGCCTGGTCGTTGTGCATTTCCCATCAATTTGGCAACTTAAAATGAAGTTCCTCATCATTCCTTGATTCTCAAAGCTGCAATTAGGGCCTTCAAACAGTCATGCACAGTGACAGAAAGGTGGTTTGCTTTTAAAGCGAAGTGCACATCCAAGCGGTGCCCTGAGTGTCTCCAGGCATCATGTCCCCTTTTCATGACCACACGTCTCTCCTGCGAGGGGTCTCCCCCAAACAATAGCATCCTCCCCTGTTAGAGAGCCTCAAGACCCCCATCCTTCAAGTAGGTTGATTCAGACATGAAATGCCAGCTTGATGATTTTAAACTCAGCATCCCAAACATGTCCCGTTCTTGCTCAGTGTTTCCTCATCTCACTAGAACCTCCCCCGAGGAGCATGTGTGGGGAGCTGCCTGTTCTTCGGCTTCCATCTTAGTAAGATGGACATACGTGTTCCTTGAAATTTTATGTAAACAAGAAATACTGTGCATAATCCTGCTCTAAGAAAAGTGGCGCATGATATAATACAGTGGTTTCTAAACATAGTTGATAATAAATCACTTGGGAAGTTTTTAAAAATGGAGGTTCCTGACTTTTATCCCACAAAATTCCAACCCAGTAGGTCTGAGATGGGATCAAGGAATCTGTATTCTTAGAATTCTCTCCAGGAATGCTGTCTGCTGGCTGGGCTTGGGATCCAACCTATCTTATTATTACATTTCTACAATAATAACTATCACTTTCTGGGTTGTTGTTTTTTTTAACTTTCTAATTTGAGATAATCATAGACTGACTTGCAGTTTGAAGAAATGCAGAGAAGTTCTCTATACTCTTCACCTAGTTTCCCTCTATAATGACATCTTGCAAAGCCATAGAATATCACAACTGGGATGTGAACACAGATAGAACCCACCTATCTTGTTCACATTTGCCCAATTTTACTTGCACTCCTTTGTGTGTGTGTATTTAGCTCTGTGCAGTCTCACGTACGTGTGGGTTTGTGTATGTACCACCACGGTCACGATGCAGAGCAACCCCATCGCCACCACAGGTGTCACCTTGTGCTGCCTTCTACAGCCACACCTACTCTCTCCCCATCGTCCTGTGACCATTAATCTGTCTCCAATTCTATAATTTTTTTCATTTAAATATGTTTTATAAACCCAACCAAGCAGTATATATACAGGCTGAATAATGGTCTCCCCCAAACGTTCACATCCTAGTCCCTTGAGCCTGTGCCTATGTCCCCCAACACGGTAAAAATTGCTGTGCAGAGCTCTTAGTTAAGGATCTTAAGAGGAGGAGATTATCCGGGATTATCTGCATGGGTCCAATAGAATCACAAAAATCTGGGGAAGGAAGAGGTAAGAGATCAGAGAAGGAGCAGTAAGAGGTGCAGGGATGGAGGTGGGGGGTGAGGGGCACCAGGGAGGGGCCACGCCAAGCGGTGCAGCCATCGCTCGAAGCCGCAGAAGCCAAGGAAATGGGTCTCCCTACAGAGTCCCCAGGAGGAACCAGCACTGCTCACATCTCACCTTTTTAAGGCTTTAGAGACAGATTTTTGATTCCTCACTTCCAGAAATGTAAGATAAACAAATTCGTGTTGTTTAAGCCACTGAATTTGTGGTAGATTTGTCAAAGCAGAAACAGAAAACCAACACAGTATGTAACCTTTCAGACATTGACCTTTGCCCTCAGCATAAATCCCTTAGGGTTTATCCAAGATGTCTTGGGAGTCGGTCGTCTGTTCCTTTTTACTGCTGAATAGTATTCCAAGGCATGGATATACCATGATTTGTTTAACCATCCACCTATTGAAGAATATTTGGGTCATTTCCACTTTGGGGCTATTCAAATAAAGCTACTATAAACATTCATGTAGAGGCTTTGGTATGACAATAAATTCCCATTTCTCTGAAATGAATGCTAAACACTACAATTGCTGGGTCATATGGTAATTGAATATTTCATTTTATAATAAACTACCAAACTATTACCCAGAGTGTCTGCATCACTTTATAGCCTCCCCGCTACTGTATGAGGGATCAGCTTCATCTCCATTTTTGGCTGTTTTCATTATTTCTTTTTTTATTTCAGCCGCTCTGATAGGTGTGCAGTGACATCTCCTTTGGGCTTTAACTTTCATTTTCCTAATAGTTATTGATCTTGAGCACCTTTTCATAAGCATATCTGCCAGTAAATCCCCTTTGGTGAAATGTCTGCTCATGTCTTTGCCTATTTTCTAATTGGATTGTTTGGTTTTTTATCACTGAGTTTTAAAAGTACCTCATATAGTCAAGATACCAGTCCTTTGTATGTGGTTTGCAGATATTGTTTCATAGTATTTCATCTTTTGATCCTATTAACAGGGTGTCTGATTTGCAGTACAAAACTTTAAAATTTTGACAAGGTCCATTTTATCAGTTTTTTCTTTCATGAATCATGCTTCAACAACATGAAATCTCAGCACTTTTTGCTTAGCTTTAGATCCTGAAGATTGTCTCCCAAGTTCTTTTCTAAAAGCTTAATGATTTTATACTTCCAAATCACTGGTCCATTTTGAATTAGTTTTAGCACATGAAGCTTAGGTTGAAGCATTGTGCGGTTTTGTGGGGTTTTGAACCTATAGATGTCTGCTTGCTCCAGCAACTTGTTGAAAAGGCTGTCTCCCTCCATGGAATTGCTTTGCACTTTTCTCAGAAGGATCAGAGGAGCACAAGGGTCTGGGCTCTGCCCCTGGTACTCATCTCTGTCCTCTGTCCCACTGATGTGTACATGTCTGTCCCTCTGCCACCACCACGCTGTCCCGATTACTGCAGCCCTACAGTGAGGCCCTGATGGCAGGTTGGGTCCTTTCTCCTTACACTCCTTTGTCAAGACTGTTTCAGCAATTCTAGGGTCTGCATCACTGTACATTATTTTTAGAGTAAGGGTGTCTTCATCTACAAAAAACTTGGCTGGTATTTTGATAGGAATTGATAAATTGATAGGAATCTATAAATCAGTTTAGGAAGGGTTGGTATCTTTACTACATTTTCCCATCAATGAGCAGAATCTCTCCATTTATTTTGATATTCTCTGATTTCTTTCATCAGCATTTTACCACTGCCAGTATACAGATCCCGTACCTGTTTTGTTTGATTTACACCTAAGCATTTTATTTTGGGGAGCATTTTCTTCAGAGACAGTCACACCATCTGTAAGTAGGAATATACAAAGATATTTTGAGCCAATCAGAAAATCCTAAGAGGAAACATAAAGAATTTGGGACTAAAAAGTGCTGCCACACCATGGTTTTGAAAAACAAGTGACTGTTGTATAAAGCAGAAGGGCAGAATTAAAAAAAAAGACCTGGTCTCTATTCAAATACACAGAAAAAAATGTCAGTCCCCCAACACCAGATTTCCTCTGTATTGAGCTACTGTCTATGTCCCAAGATGAAAAGTAGGTTGGCTTTGATTCCCAAAACTGAAACTGGGCCTCTCAGCATGACTGAACGCTGGCCTCTGTTTTGCAGCCAAGGAAGGACAGGCAGACTGTGAAATCAGCCCTTCACTCTGCATGGGCTACGGCTTCTCCACTTTCAGGGGCACCTTCTACCACCGAGGGGTCTCGGGATGGCCGATGCTGTGCTCACGAAGGAGGAGACAGACCCAGTCTCTGGGCTCCGGGGGTGACAGCAGAGGGCCCAGGCCTGAGTGTGTCCCCAGTCATAAAACAGAAGAAAAACTCGTGACATTCCTCTGCCAGTCTAACCACCAGACTGCGTTTCTTCCTTTCGATTTCCACTCTGTCCTTCACACAATCACATCAGTGCTTCACTGTGTTTATGACACATGGCCTGGATTAAAGAGCTGAAGGTGAAATGCTCTGATTGAGAAGGCACATACCTTGAGCAATTGTTTTGGTCACACTGAAAGGTGATCTTAGGCCCATTGAGTCCAGGCCCACATATTCGTAAGGCTTCAGGGCTGAATCCCAGAGCCCAGGGCAGGGATGCCGGCAGCCCCAGAGAGGCAGGGGACTCAGATGGGGCATCTGTCAGCACTCTGGATTCTCATCTTTTCTCCCAAGGCTTTACTTTGCTCTTTACAAACAAACAAACACACATACATACACACACACACACACACACACACACACACACACACACACACACACTTTCTCTCTCTAAGTCTTTTTTCTGCTCTGGCATCTATGTGACGAGAACCATGGTCCAAGAAATGCACCCACTACTGGAGAAGACGGAATCCTCCCTACCCGTGATCCTTGGCGAAAGCATGCTGACCACCCTGTTTGATTAGGGGGTCTACCCTGAGACCAGAAGCTAAGCCAGGGGAGTGGAAACAGTGCAAGAAGACTCGGAGGAGCCACTGTAGGGTAACCTCAATATGGCCTGCAGAGAATGAATAGTTGGGTATTACTACTTCTTTCCACTATAAACTACCTATTAAGTCAGTTGTTTATACGGAATCAAAGTTGACTTTCACCATGCTGTCAAATCTTTCACACCTGTACTCATGGCCCAACACACTGGTCACAGTTGTACTTTTACACTAAAATTGCAATACTTGAGAAGTCAGAATATTAGGATTTTAAGCAACGTGGCTCAGGAAGTAGGCAAATTTAGTGATCTGGGAAAACGCTGGACCCAACAGGAGTAAGGGACAAATTGTCAGTCATCGTAAATCATAAATTCAGGGTTTAAGGCTTCTTCTCTGGACTGTGTGACCTAAAATAAATCACATAACCTTTCTGATGCCTCACTTCTTTATTTGTGAAATGGAAAATATCATCTACCTGGTTTATCTTCTTTTTGTAACTATCAAATGATGGCGTTTTGTAAATATTGGTCTTTTTGTAAATGTCAGATGAATTAATGTATGTGAAAAATGTTTTATAGCCACAGAGCACTATAGAGACAAAAATATACACTCACGCCTGTCTTGGGGTTCATGTTCCTGGAAATAAAAATAATAATCCTATAAAGTACCTTTTGTTTATTTATTTTAACACATGGAGAAAAAAAATCATTCTTATAAATGCCCATATTTATTTTGATGAGACCCTTTCCTGGTTATTTGGGATGGAAAATATTGTCATCAGTCTGTTGGAGGCAAAAATAAGCACCAAATAAAATTACTTGCAAAATGTCACATGAACAGCCATGGAGCAAGACCTTCTGACTCACGTAGGAATTGATATTAAAGGAAACAGTGTCAAACCCCTCATCCAGAAGGTCGTGCTATTGACGTCACAGGAGAAAGGTGTTTTTTAGCATTGAAAACTCCCAGGAAATGGCCTCTGAACCAGGGTTTCTGGAAGATGCAGACACGCAGTTGAAGAGAAACTCCCTGAATTTCACTGCTGACCTTGTTCTGTTCTCTCCAAACAAACGCAAAGCCTCACTAAGTAGCCTGGGGCCTCCCTGCACAGCGTCGGGGATCCTGTGGCCCCAACGATTTAATTACCTGCTCAAAGTCAAAACTGCCTCCTGGTGTGTCCACAGGTGCCTCCCAAAGGGGCCAAGATTCCCAAGAGGCGTCAGCAACAGTGGGCCCCAATGCCTATGTTTTATGGGGTGAGGAATTTGATCTCCGAGAGAAAAAGCTCCCATTAGACCAGAGCATGCTTTTGCCCAGATTCGCTTTTAAAAGAGAGCAGGGTCATGCAACACTTACAGAGATGCCCCCTGAGAGACCAAGAAGTCCGCCGGGGGGGGGGGGGGCACCTGCGAGGGGATCCGGCCCCTCCCTGCCAGCTGGCGGGAGCAGGAGGCAGGTCCCCCGTGCACTCACCCCATCAGGCTCGTCCTCAGCCCGGCGAGCGGCCCTTGTTTGTTTTTTGTCTCTTTAATGACTGAAATAGCTCTGAGAAGGTCTGAACCTGGAAAACCAAGAAGCCATTTCACTGCAATGGCATCATTAAAGGCATCTGTTGATACTCGTTGTTAGTGTGCACCCTACAATGAAGACACCCCGAGAGCCAGCCTGTGCCCACCGACTGTCAGCACAGGTGCCCCAGGTGTGTTCTGCTGTGTTATTGGGAAACACAGGTTTCCTGGGAGGAGGCATTCAATGTCTAGGTGAATCGCCCCCCCAAAACGTGGGGCTTTTTCCTACGAAGATCACAAGCAATCGGTGTGCTGTGCTGTTTGTTTTCCAAGGGCAGGATTTTTTGGTATTAAACTGAAATCTAAAGTAAGGTACATTGATTTACAGGAAATTGTTCCCTTACACACAAATTCATCATTTATGAATACTATTCTGGGGCCCAGATTGAAGGGCAGCTTATGTTTTTCAAACCAACTATGTCATCAACCCTGTTGGTGTCTATTTACAAACAGTTTTTCCCAATTCAAGGATCCAAAGTCCACAGAAATATTTGTTTTAAATCATTTCAAATAAGCAGCATAAAACCCAGTCTCAGGGCTCGCTTCCAGGCAAAGCTGTGCTCACACAAATTTCATAGAAAAAGAGAAGAGCAGGTGGGCTGATTGGGGGTAAAGAGAGCAGATTCAGAGGTAAGCGCCACTTTCCTAGGAAATGGGGTAGGTTCGTTCTTTCTCAAATTGAAAGTAAATGGTGTGTGTCCCCATCTCCTTTAATGTGAGAACTTTGAAAATCTCCGTGTCTTTCCATCTTCTGCTCTGAGCTTACAGTCAGCCCTTTCATTGCCTACTCTATTTATTTGCAGATTTTAAAAGCTCCCTATGTCGTGGAAGACACGAGCCTTTGGTGAAAGGCACTAAGATGTGTCCAAAAGCTCCCGTTCCAGGGCGCAGGGCACGCGGCCCTGATGCAGGGCAACGCGCCCTGAGTGGATTCAGCGGCGCCAGGTGTTTAGACAGGGCCCCCTCCTCCGCCCGGCTTCCTCCACCTCTGCAGTTTCACCTGAGTTAAGATGGCAACTGAGCCCAGGACATTTTCAGGGTCTCACTGTTCTAACCCAAAGCCTTACTTGCAAGGAAAGTTTGTGGAAAGGGGCTTGAAGAAGGAAAATGTGTCAAGAGCACAAACACGTGCGGCATCTGCCCAGCCCCGCAGGCTGTGTGCACCTGCTGCGCCCCAGGAACGCGGTCTTCTTGGTGCAGAAAAGGCACGGTGGCCGAAGTGGGGGCCGACGGTTTTGTTGTCTGCTGTGTCTTTCCCCTTGAGTTTCCGAGAAAGATACTCAAGAACCCGTGCGTAGGTTGTTCAGACAAGCCTGACACCTTCCCGGAAGGCACAATTCATTCAAGTGCAGCCGAGAAGCGCCACAGCTCGGATTCCCCGGGAGGTGCGTGTGGCGGGGAAGGCGGTTCCTGCTGTTGGGCCAGGACGCGGGTGGCTTAGATTCCCTTTGCCTTCACCCTGGCTCAGCAGAGGCGGAGATGAAAAGAATAAACGTGTCAGGTGCCAGCCTCGATTCTGAAAGCTTGTTTTTCATTCGTATCGCCTTGAAAATAAGGTTTGACCTGGGTCAGCTTCTGAACGGGCCTTCCATTGTGGTTTACTCCCCTGGTTTGGTCCTTTGCTTTGTTGAGGTACAGACGCTCCCCCAACCCATCCTCCACAGAGAGGACCAGAGCAGGGGGCACCTGCCCTCACCCTGCCCGCGCCCCCCTCCCTAACGCGGCCCGCAGGCGTCTATGCAGCGGCGCGGCACACGGAGGAACCACCCGCTTCGCTCTGCTCCCCAGTGCGGACGGTCCGGATGGTGCTGATGCACGACTCGCTGTGTTCCGGGTCCCCCCTCAGAATCTCACCCTATACATTCTAACACCGAGTTAAAAGCTGCTCATTAAGACTGTGTCTGCAAGCAGCAACCAGAAGACCATTTTGGCTTAACTGTCTGTGTAATTCAAACAATCTGTTTGCTGGGGGAGGGAAGAGAGGAGGCATTTCTTAGATTAGTTCTCATTTTTTTACTCTAAATTAACTAGAGGGCTTTTTTGGTGTTGTTTAGAACTGAATTTGCATATGTTCCATATATTCTATTTCCTTTATCTTTTTTGCTTCCTCTCCCCCTTCTGGCAATGTCACCTTTTGTGGACAGACTAACATAAATTTTCTTTTTTGCTTCCCTTATCAAATACCTCACCATCCAGAACTAAAACTGTTGGCTAATCTTGTTTTAAAATTCTGTGGTTTATAGGCCCACTGCACCCGTCCAGGCGCTCCGTGCCCACCTGACCTTGGCCTGCAGAGATGGTCCCCGACACGCTCTCCGACTGCACCACACCCCGGAGGCCTCTGGTGCCGACGCTTGGGGCTCGTCTCCCACAGCTTCAGTTTTCTTTCTCTCTTAGATTTTCTTCCTCTGTTTTGAGGTGGGACACGGTAGATTTGGGGTTCTGCATTCTTTCCATTCAAGCCTCAGGTACTTTAATTCCCCACCTACCATCTTAACTCCGGCCCGGAATGTCCTCCAATGGCTCCAAACCTCTTTTACACAGTATGAATCATTTCACAGACGGGGAGGCCGAAAGCAGAGAGAGACTGGGTGTAAAGCATGCAGCCGGAGGGGAGCAGAGACCCACAGCCCATCCGGGCCCCAGATGCTGGCACATGGGGGGCGGGCAGCTCTCTGCCCTTGGCCGCCCTCCACGAGCTGAGCCTCAGTGCCGCTCCGAGCCTGACTGTGTTCCTGGCACAGTCACAACTGGGAGCCTCGCCAGTGCAGACCAGGGCCTCCCAGCTGCGCCCGGGAAGGTGCCCGGGCCACCAGCCTGCCCCTCATGTGCACTGGGATGCTGCAGCCCCGCTCAGGGTCAGACCCGGCTGTTCTCTCACGGGTCTCGGGTGGCCCCCCCTTGCACGACCCCTGCCTCCCTCCCTCCCAGCCCAGACCCCAAAGAGCCAGGACAGGACACGATCCCTTCTGCATTCAGTTGTCCCGCCAAACCCTTACCGCCTGTCTCAGGTCGGGACAGAAAAGCTACCAGCGGCGACAACCGCCCCCCATCAGCAACGCCGGGCACCTGCTGGATTCCCCCAGAAGTCGGGGCACCCACTCTGGTGTGCTGATGCACACGGGCTGCAGGATGAGACGAAGGGAGAGCGGAATGGGAATCTTCTCCCCACGCCACCCCGCCCCGGGCCAAGAAGCAAACGAAAAGCAAAATGAGGAGGAGGACGGTGCCATGTGCCGCCGCCCCCTGGAGTTCCAGGGCGTCTGGACCACCGCCCCGGGGACAGCCGCGCTCTCCACCCAGGGGTCCCACGCATACAATTGTCTTTCATCTTAATAGGTGACTGTGCGCGCAGGTCTACGATAGGCTTTTATGGTATTCATGGCACAGAGAACTGCACCACTCACCCCAAAAATAAAAAATGCACGGGTATACGTGTACATAAATCAACAGCTTGAAATGAGATTTATGTATATATAGTCATCAACAGCTTGAAACTAATTAAAAATGAGGCATATATTGATTAAACTTCACACAAAAAAATACTGCTTCCCAAATGTCATTTAAAATACATACATAGATATATAGAAAACACATCTGTGTGCTCAGTCGCCCTCTTCTCATCTAGTTTTCCATCATTTTCTTTCTTTACAACTGACCTCCTCTCACCGGTGGCAATGGTGGAGATGACCTAAGACCCTCGAGCCCATCTGGGCCGCCGGCACCACAGCCGGAGACAAAAGCTCAGATGTCCCGCGCAAGGTGCAGGTGCCGGAATGCTGCAACCTGTCCTGACAGGGGATTTATTCAGTTACAAGAAATAAAAGGCTATTCAATCCTCCCTACACGTGCGGCCTGGCCCGTGGTGCGGGAGACTAGGGTTCTCAGAGGGGGAGAGCCCGTCCCCCTCTGCCGAGCCCAGGCAGAAGCACCAGGTCTGGCTGGCTGGCTTCCCCACAACCTGCGCCCCCTGATGAGGCGGTGGTCCCAGCCCGTCTCCTCAGCCTTCCCCACGATTCTATTAACAAAGAGCCTCTTAACGTCAGGTGGGAGGGAGGTAAGGGCAGGGAACACAGAGCACTGAAGGACTCCCAACAGAGACCCACCATTCCATCGGCCCGGAAATCGTTAACACTTTATGTGTCTGCATCTACAGTTCATTTTACAATGGGTCAGGCATCGTATTAAACAGTAGCATCCTTATTTTTTTCCCCTAATGGTACATAAAACAATGGTGTTTCTTATTATCAGTGATGATCTAAACTTAAGAAAATACAGTTTGGGTTAAAAGTGTTTTGTAGGTCTATGGTATTACTCAACAGTCACATGCTTTCCTGTCAGTACAAGACAAGCCATGGAAGTCATCTCCCTCGCCTGGTCCGAACAACTAAAAATATTCACTGAGTCACACAGCATCCAGCCAGACCAGAAGGCGGGGCCGGGCAAGCAGGAGGAACAGTGACCATCTCAAAGAAGCCCTGTTAGAAGAGCCCGTCACTTGGTTTAATGACCTGCTGTCACTGTCCTGAAATTCTTACACTTTTTGAACAAGGGCCATCCATGCTCATTTCACACCAGCCTAGAAAAATAATGTAGCTTTTTGGTAAATAGAAATTTAAAGGCTGTTCAATTCTTCCTACATTTGCCTTCTGGAAGGTGGTATGGGAGACTTTCAGCTTCTCGAATTGTGAAATTTGTCCGTACTTGAATCAGAGCATTTCAAACACATGGTGCCCTGTTTTCCGAGTCTGTATCGTGTCAAGCTCACGCTGGAGGGCAGTTACATACTGACCTCAGGATAAAATATTTCAAAACCTTTATTTTTCAAAATAAAGGTCCTTAGGGAAAGTACTGGATCGTTGATCCTTGAACAACCCAGGATTTGAGGGCACCAATGCCCCGCATAGTTGAAAATCTGCAGACAACTTTTCATTTCACAAAAACTTAACTACTAACAGCCTATTGTTGATTTTATGGTAGCAGATGATAAAACAGACTAGTGTCTACATCTATTTTAAGCATTCATGATATGCCAAACTTTTTCTTAAGGTTTAAAATATTTCTAAACTGCACGGTTCATCTGTGAGTTTTTTCAAGTTGACACAAATCTCCAAAAATTTTTTCAATATAGTTATTAAAGAGAATCCATGCATAAGTGGACCCATGCAGTTCAAACCTGTGTTGTGAAAAGGTAAACTGTACTTTGTTGCAAGAAGGGGAAAATTCCCCTGAAATTTTAACATAACTTTTCATATCTCCATGTCACATAAGCCATCTCATAAAGTGTTCTTTTAAAGCATATAATTAAAAATAGAGTTACTATCAGAATCTATTCTGGTTATCTTCTTTATCTCCAGACAACACCCACACCTTTTCTTTCATGGGGGCCCCCGCTGCAGTCCAAGCACTTGGACAATTTTCTCTGCTAAACCTAAAGTAGGTAAGGGAATTAAAGCCTCTCTTTTGAAATTTGTCATCTGGAGTCAAGTTTTCTCCAGCAATAAATTGTGAACATGATTCTATGAAATACATACCCTAAACTCAGTATTTCTGGGTGATGTGAGTGAAGATATCGGCGGCTTGAAATGAATGGATTCACTTAAAATACCATTTTGTGTGTGTAACATCGTCATAAGCATGTAGAGATTTTGCCCAAACAGAAGGTTAAGTCTCGCCACTTTCACACGTGTTTCAAACTCTACTGTTTCTAAAGGCTTCACAGGCATGACGGGCCTGGCTAGCCTTCGTGCTTCCCACGAGCCGTACGACGGCGCAAAGGGCTGAGGGCTTCGGCGCAGGACCGTGGGGGGCTCAGTCAGGGCTCTGGGGTCCCGGCTGCTCAGCGATGTCCCTTTGTTCTTTGGGCGGCTCCTGTCTTGTTTCTCACTGAAGTCACCTCCTGACGCTTGAGAACCTTCCATGCCTCCAGTGACACCTGTCATGGAGGCTGCTCTCGGGAACCACATGCAGCCCTAAAACGGCAGGGGCCTGCTCGACGAACCCCAGGGCGAGAGTACACACCTGAAGTCTTCAGCGCATCCTTCTGCAGGAGCAACACAAAGAGGATGCAGACACCTCCGTCCCAGATGCTCATGGTTCCGTATCTCCAGCCCCTTCCCTCTCGGTCTCTCTCTCCCTGAGTTAGGGTGTCGTCTGGCGTCGTGATTCCTCGTGTTTTTTTTCTCTATCTGCCCTTATATCTAGCCATCTCCCCCAGATACCGTACCGCATCTTTAACCTTCCAGAGGCATGACCACGGCCATGGCCATTCCTTTACTTTCTGTGGAGGTTCTGGGAGATTTGGGGGAGGGGGAGGAAGGGCAAGAGAAAAATAATGGGAACAAAAATCCTATGATCTGCAAACACACCCTTTAAAAAAATGAGTTGTCTTTGTGAGGTGGTCACTATTGGTACATAAAGACATCCAACACCGAGAATGTAATACAGAGTAGAGGCCTTTTTAAGGCAAGAGGAAAAAATGTTTGGGAGCCAATAATTTAGAAAAATAGGTCTTAACAAATAAGTGCACAAAACAGCATTCCGTTTCAGTGGTTCTCTGCCAGGGGCAATTTTGCTGGGCACTCTAGCCCCAGTGGACATTTGGCAATGTCCGGAGGCATTTTTAATTGTCACAACTAGGGGATACTACTAACATCTGGTAGGTGGAGGCCAGGGATGCTGCTAAAAATCACATAGTGCACAGCACAGCCCCCGCAGCAAAGAATGATCTAAATGTCAACAGGGCTGAGGTTACGACACCCTGATCTATTTTATGCATCGACGAACAACAAGAAGAGGAGCCACTGACCCCTCAGGAATGGCCTTCACAATCCCTAAAATGGGTCACTTCAGCTCCAGGAGGGTCACCTGCTCGGGGGGGCTGGTCTTAGAGAGACAGATACCAAGGGTGCAGTCTTTCTGATCCTCTCTCCTTCCCCCTTTGTCTCTGTAAGTGTACCAGCTGCTAGAGGCTCAGTCTTTCCTAGCAGTTCAACCATGTCTGCCCCCTTCTAGGATTTAAACAGCTGGAGTCTTGACTTTGACATGCACAAGTCAGGAGTCCTGAAGCTCAAGGAAGCAAAAATGTGTGCAGATGCTTAAAAATAGCTGGGCTTAAAGCATGTCAAGAGGTAGACCTCTGATTGTAAACACCAGGAAGCATATTCTAAAAATGTTCCAAGAAGAATCTGAAGATCTGACAGAAAGTCCTTTGTTGGTTTGATTTTACAGGAAAATCAGTTTGAGGCAGTCAGGGTTGTACCACCGATTTGCAGGGACTCAGCAAGAACACTACACCCACCTGACCTCCCTCATTGTCACTTTTCGCCACCTCCCCCACAGGGCTTTGGTTTTTTAGACCAATTTACCATTGCCATACTTCTGTTTCTATTTTTTTCTTCTACATAATGCAGAAAAATGACTTTTTTGGACATTCCTACTGTGACTATTTGCATTTTTTAACATTATCTGAATGACACCATGTTCCTCAAACAACTGAAATTGCAGAGCCTTGCAGGTAGCCATCAGATAGAGATTATTTTGCTGAGCAGAAAAGCACAGCAACAGAGCTCTGAAGGACACACGGAATCAGCCATAGAAGTGCAGCAAAAAGCAAACATTTGTCCAAAACAGTAAAAAAAAAGAAAAAAAGGACCAGTGTTTCATCATTCCATTGAAGCCATTTGTATTTTTCTTGTATATCAGTGAATGTTGATATGTACATACAAAAAGTCTCAAGAAGAATACATGTATGTGTATAGTGTATATATATGTACACATGCATATCTTCCTCCTGAAACTTTTCAGTTATTAATTGATATTTATACTCTTATCCATGATAACTGCAAAACACATAGTAGTTGACTAAAAATGAGCCCTACAAAGGGGTCTGAGGGTTTTCAGAAGCTGAGCAATCCACTCCGGACTTGGCTCACCCCCTATCCACAAAGGAACATATCTCTTTGCAGCATATATTACATGTTCCCATACTAAGGTATTGTTCCGAAAAGAATACTTTTTTTTCTGTCATCCCAGAACTAAAAGGAGATGGTATAAGTAATCAACTCTCACGTCACTGTCAAGTCAGGCGTCTTCCTGATTCAATATCAGTAATAAATGAGGTAACTCGGCCCAAAAGAAAAAGAGAAAAAACATAAGGTGAAAAGAAACAGCTGTGAGATGGGAGGGATGTCTAGTGGGATCTGATATGAAAGAAAAGGTCAAAATGTCCTAGGGAAGAGTTTTCCAGTAGAGATTTCAAAATATTTGTGTCTTGCTTCAGCCCCACTGTGCTGGGGGCAAGCCACTCCTTGCGGACTCCATTTCATCACCTGTAGAATAGGATTTAGTAAATATATGTCAAAGTGCTTTGAAAATGCCAAAGAGCAGCACACATGTAACTAAATATTTAATTTGCTAAAAGGAAGTTCTTCCGGCTGTGGCACCCTCAAGTTTACAGGGCCACAAGGCGTACCTGTGGTGAAGCACGGCCACTGAAACTGTGGTCTGGTTCTGTGAGAGTTTGTGCCACAGAACCGGCTCCTCTCTCCCGCCTTCCCTCACGACGCTGAATCAATCCACGGCGAGAAAGGAAAGTTACCCAAACGGACGAGTTCCATCATCTCAGCAGCTGCTCCAGTGTATATACTTCAAGCACTGTGCACACTGCTGTGAGCTCTGGGAATGAGAGCTATTGGCACTATCCCCTCCACACAAAATACAAAGTGGTAATGATGGTGATTCATAACGATTCTAACGTACAAACCATAGCTAGTATTCATTGCTTATTTAGCAAGTATTGGGAACTGGGCTAAGTTTTTCACATTGATTTTTTTCATTTAATGCTCACAAAAATTAATCACGAAACAGAAACAGACTCATATATACAGAGGACAAACTGGTGGCTGCCAGAGGGCAGGGGCATGGGGGCATGGGCCAAGTAGGGAGAGGGGATTCAGAGGTACAAACTTCCAGTGATAAAATAAAGACACAGGGATGTAATGTACAGCCTGGGGAAAACAGCCGATAATACTGTCGTAACTTTGTATGGTGACAGATGGTAACTGCACTTACCATGGTGGGCATTTCAAAATATATAAAAAATCAAATCACTATTTTAAACACTTGAATATACTATGGCATGCCAATTATAATTCAATAAAAAAAAACTATTACTATGAATGTCATGGTGGGAGTTACCAAGTCGGCGTGAAATGATTCTACACAACTGCAACTTTTTTTGAATTGATGCAACTTCATATAAAAGATAAATTCTTGTATTTAGTTTTCAGAAGGGAAAATGTTTATTTCTGCTTCCATTTTACATATAAAGAAACAGAAATAGAAGATTAAGTACCTTGTTTGAAAGTGATATAGACAGTGAGCTTTGGAAGCAAAATGAGAGGGTTCAAAAAAA
The DNA here is from genome assembly GCF_030020395.1 of Manis pentadactyla. Lineage (NCBI taxonomy): Eukaryota > Metazoa > Chordata > Mammalia > Pholidota > Manidae > Manis > Manis pentadactyla. The sequence goes on from NC_080020.1 coordinate 1,938,668, forward strand.
TTATGAAAATACCAGGTTATGCAGTGAAGTGTTAATGTTGTATCTGGAATCCACGGTAAGAGTAAAGAGACAGGAGAAAAGAACAAAAAAGAGGGAAGTCTGCAGACTCCTGCATTGAAGGTGATAAAGAGATGCGAGTCCAGGACGGAGAGGAGCATCAGCCTACCCGGCCCTTTCCTGTCTGTCACTCGCTCCCCAGTTTTCTGAGCCGGACCGGACTGCGCAGTCTCGCCACTGGGGAACATGTCTGATATCTCTAACCCACTATGACACTGGGCGCATAAATAGTGGCCATTTTTTTTTAAGTTACTGATTGATTTCCTTCTTCAGTGTGTTCTCTCCCTCTTCATGTGAAAAAAACAAAAGTCGGTTTTACTGCTTTCTACACCAAACATCTCCACCAAAGCAGACCAAGGTCTTAGCTGACAGGTTCACCCTGGGGCGCTCTCCAGAAGGCTTGGTTTTTATCAAAACCCACGGAAGGCGAAGCACAGGAGGTTTGGATACATACAAGTCGCCCGCCAGCATCAAGAAAAAGGCGCAGGCTCGTATTATCTGTGCTGATTTGTGTTATTATGTAAGTCATTGTACTTTTTATAAATGTGCTGGCCTTGTGAATTGTCTTCATTTCACTACAGACGCTGCACTGAGTCATTCGCTAAATCCATGCAGGATTTTCTTTTCTGCTTTCCTATTTATGAGTTTGTCCTCCTGGAAAATATCAAGGTCAATTTCTGCCATTTGTTGCAAAATGCAAAAGGTTTACCTGAAGGTGATGTTGATTATGCATGAATCCAAATATAGATCTGGGTCTTAAATATTTATTTAAAAACTGAAAACACTTAGATGGGAACATACACACAAAAGCACAAAGTAAACAAGACAGAGAAAGAGTGAAATGAGACCTGAAATATGTTTTCTCAACCCTCAGAGTCCTGCTGTATGAAGCGGAAGGATCCAGTCTCTGCAGTGGCGAGGTTTTGGTTAATAGTAACTAGTAACAGTCTAACATGAAAGTCTGAAGGTAACACACGACAGCCAACAAATGAAGTTTCCCAACAAATAGGGGGTTTTATTTAGCTGATGTTTTACTCTTTTTCTTTATTTTTAAAGAAAATAAATAGTGAATCTAATCCAAAGCATTTTGAAATAAAAAATCAAGGAGAATCTAAGAGTATGGACAGTTTACTAAGCCCCTTCTTATAGTCAGGTTATAGCTCTGGAGTCCAGCAATTTCCTGGGATTGTTAAGGAGCAGAGAATTTGAACATCAGGGAGTAGTTTTCACCAACTGTCCTATTAATTTTACAAAAATATGCAGAGGGAGACAATCTTCAAGTTGGAAATCAGATTCAATAAAACCTAAAAGACCAAGACCAAAAATAGAGGCTGAGGTATAATCATAAAGGTTTAATGCACCAACTAGAAAGCGTTGCCATGGATGCTGGAGGCAAAGGGAGAAATGGCTCCGGTGTTCTCAGGAAAACTGAGCTGCAATTCAGTTAAGGGCAAAATAAAGACACCCTGGAACATGTGAGGGGGGTTCCATACCCATGCAGCCCTTCCTAGGGAGTATTATCCACCAAAACAAGCAAACGAATCAAGAAACAGATTAAGGAAGCAGTGGCTCTAACAACAAAATCGGGAAAGGGAGTCCCTGGGGACCTGTGGGTCCCTGGGGACCAAGCATTCCCCTGAGGGAAGGGAGAGGAAGCCACCAGAGGTGGTGTTTCCAGGAAAGAAAGGAAATGGATGGGTCATCTGGTTGATTAAAAAATTTTTTTAGATTTGACTCTTTGTTGGTATTACTATTTTCTTGTGGGAACGTATAAAATGTATTGTTTTAGCCATTTTTAAGTATACAGTTCTGTGGTGTTAAGTACACTCACATCATTGTGGAACAATTTTTTCCAAAATGTCTCATTTTCTCTAACTGAAACTCTCTACCTGTTAAACACCGACTCCTTGTTTGCCCCCCCACGGCCCAAGGTGCCCACCATTCCACTTTCTGTCTCTGTGTGTTTGACCACTCTAGGTACCATCTATAAGTATAATCATATAATATTTGCCCTTGTGTGTCTACATTATTGCACTTAGCATAGTGTCTTCAAAATTCATCCATGTTACAGCATATGTCAGATTTTTTCTTCCTTTTTAAGGCCGATAACATTTCATTCTGTATTTATACACCACATTTTGTTTATCCATTCATCTACTGATGGACACTTGGGTTGCCTTCCACATTTTGGCTATTGTGAATAGTACTATGAACATTGGTGTACAAATATCTGTTCTAGTCACGATTTCATTTATTTTGCAAATATACCAGAAGTGGAATTACTGGACCATATGGTAGTTCTATGTTTAATTTTTTGAGGGATCACCATACTGTTCTCCACAACAGATCTACCATTTTACCCTCCCTCCAGCAATGCACAGGGTTCAATTTCTTTATGAATTGTCAATACTTGTTATTTTCTGTTTTCTCAATAAAAGCCAACCCACCAGGTATGAAGCAGTATCTCATTGTGGTTGTGATTTGTTTTTACCTAATGATTAGTGATATTGACCACCTTTTCATGTACTATTTGACCATTTGTACATCTTCTCTGCAGTGATGTCTAAGTCCTGTGCCCATGTTTTAATTGGGTCTTTTGCTTTTCTGTTGTTGACTCATGAGAATTCTTTATATATTCTGTATGACAATTCTTTATCACATATCTGAGATATATGGTGTAAGGTAAGGGTCTGACTTCATTCTTTTGTACGTGGGTATATAGTTTCCTCAACACCATTTTTTTAAATACTGTCTTTTCTCTATTTGATAGTTTTGGCATCCTTGTCAAAAATCATTTGATAATATATGTGAGAGTTTACCTCTGGGCTTCCTGGAGTAGTATATTCAGGTCTCCCCTCTAATTTGGAAAGTTTGGGACATTAATTCTTAAAATGATCTCTGTTCCTTTCTCTCTCTCTTCTTCTTCTGGGGTTCCCATATGCATATACTGATCTTTTTGATGGTATCCTCTAAGTCCCTTGAGCACCATTCACTTTAATTCACTCTTTTTACTTTTGCTCTTCAAACTCAGTAATTTTCAATGGCCTATCTTCACATTTGCCGCTCACACTTCTGCCGAGGAGTTTGTCTTCAATTCACTTCACTGTCGTGTTGACAGTGTCATGTTGTTGTATTTTTCAGCTCCAGAATTTGTTTGGTTCTTTTTTATAATTTCTTCCTCTGTAGATATTCTCATTTCATTCACGTATGGTTTTCCTGAATTCCTTTAGTTCTATGAACATACTTAAGACAACTGTTTTAAAATAAGTCCAATGCATGTGCTTCTTCAGGGACTGTTTCTGGACATTTATTTTGTCCTTCTGAATGAGTCTTATTTCCCTGTTTCTTTGCAGGCCTGTGATCTTTTGTTGAAATTGGGCATTTGAAGAAGCAGCCTCCTTTCCCAGCCTTTGCAGACTGGCAGGAAAAACCGTCACTAATTTCCAGGCCCCTGAGCCTTGATATCAGTCAAGGGTAATCGCTTAAGGTCTTTTTAGGTCTTTTCTGGGCATGCATCCTGTCTGGACTTGAGTGTGTACTTTATTTTCCTTCCAGTTTTCTCCGTTTTTAAATGTCGTATCTCCCAAAGAGTCTCATCCCAGCTTTTGCTTGTGGTCTTAGACGTTCTCTAGGCTTCCTCCGCTCGTAGCCTCTTGCCCGTGTGTGTTGACAGGTCTGTAGTTTCCATGCAGCTTTCACACCCTGTGCAACACACCACTGCCTCCTACGGCTCCCAGTCTGAGACCCAAACTGCACTGCTGTTCTCCACCTGAGCTCCGAGTCAGGCAAGACAGACGCCAGTCCCTCGGGCAGCCCAAGGACAGGCCAGAGCCCCGCAAACCAGTTCTATTCTGCTCTTCCCACCCTGAGGGAGAAACCAGTAACCGGGACACCGCTTCATGACCAGGCCATGCCAAGGAGGGGGTGAGGCAGGGTAAGTGAAGTGGCCACTATGGTTCCTGACATACCGATCATGGCTTTTTCTCAACGTGGCCACTATGCTTCCTGACATACTGAACGTGGCTTTTGCTTGATTACTGTAGATCCTTAACTGGTTTTCAGAGCTCCTAAAAGTTATTTTCGTCTATAAGTGCTTATTTGGTCTTTTTCTGGGAGAATGAGGAGGACCTGTGGCTTCCTAGTCTGCCACCTCGCTGCTACTGTTCTTAATAATAACATAGTGTTTACTGAGCACTTTCTATGTGCCCTGTATGGGGGTAAACAGTGAGAGTGAAAGAAAAATATGGCCTCTATCTTAAGAATTACAGAGTCAAGCATCAACAGACATATAAACCAATAATTCCAACATAAAATGATCAATAATTCAGCAGACCAAAGCACAGAGCACCACGGGTGTACCCAGGAGGCCTTTCAATCTGTTTGTCACTGAGGGTCCAATTCGTGTTTAGAGACGATGGCAAGTCCTTTACAATGACAAAGGACTTTCATTAACGTGGTTCAGGCTGCTGTTCTCAACCCTGGGAACATCTGAAAAATACCCGTCTGAGCCCCATTCAAACCCACAAAATTAGAATCTCTGGAAATTAATATTGTTTAAAAAGTTCAATGGGTGATTCTCATGTGAAGCCAGGGTTGAAAGCCAGCAGGTTAAGCAGGCAGGGTCCAAAAACAGAAGCCCGGAGCAGACGAGGCGTGCACGGAGGGTCGGCACTGCTCGGCAGCGGCGGACGGGCCGGGCCAGCCCCCGGGTCCGCAGGCTCACTGGCTCTGTGATCTCATACAATGGGCTCATCCCCCCTCATCTTTAACTTAACCTTCAATGGAATTTTAATTTCCATAAACTGGGTTGGCAGCAATTCTATATTAACAGAGTGGTTCTGAGCATTAAACGAGAGAAGGCATGGGAAGCACAGCGCCTGGTGCACGGTGGGTAAGTGTTCATTAAATGTTAGCATAAAATGTTCTCACTACGAACTGCACTGCAGAATCTACTGGCCACGATGCGAATTCAGCAAGTGCTGCAGGGAGGGAGGTAAGGTCGAGACATTTTGTATGGATTTTGGAGGAAGAAATTAATTTGAAGGTTCACTATAGCCCCAGTGTAAATTGGCTTAACACACACACAGTTCTGGGGTGGATTCCATAAGGTGTTTTTGTTTTTGTGTTTGTTTCTTTAATCCTTGATGGAGAAAAGGACTCAAACTAGATTTGGCTGGACTGAAAGAGGTTTTGGCTACTGTTGATGAGCTCTGAAAGGCTTGGTTTATTGACCTCTGACCCTGGAGCTCTCATGTTCTGGGAGAAGTGCCCCCAGAAGCCACTGCAGCCCAAGCTGGCTGTGCACAGACAGTCCAGTCCACTGTTAGTATATCAACACTGCTTCAGCATTAATATAGAAAATATGAATCAGAGGGGCCTATTCATAAGTAAAATACCTGGATATGAAGTGAAGCCACCACAGAGTTAATCCATCTGTAAAGTCCAAAAGAAACAAAGGCATAAATAGAAGAGCTGGTGTCAGCACCAGGTGGTACTACGGATATATGGCGATTGCCTGGCTAAATGCAGTCAGTGTGGAAAAATGCAAGAATTCTTCCAAACTGGCTTTCCACATTGAGTGAAACAGTCTAACAGTGAACAAATCTCAACTTTGTGTTGGGTAGATGGGTAATGTCCAAAATATGTAACAAAATGGTATTGTACAGAAATCAACGATCACAACAGACACGTGCCCAATCAGATCTGTTGTCATTTGTAAACACGTGGCTCCTCTGTGCCCACGTGCACCCACTGACTGTCAGCTCTGCGGTGGGTGCCGTCTCTTGCTTCTTTTCTCCTACAGTCCTCCGTGAAAACCGACTCTTCGGCATTTTTTAACCTAAATTTTTGATGATCCCAGTTTGCTCTCTGCACCCATTACTTTAGCCACTTAACAACAAAAATTTCTCCATCTTTTGTTGCAGATACCTTGAGAGGAAGAAAGGACACTTAAAATTATTAATGTTAATGCCCTGAGTCCTTTCAAAATAGGTCAGTTAGAATGCCACTGAAATTGCAGAGAAATGGCAGAGTAAGACAACAAGGAGAAAAACAGAAATGCCAGCTGCCCCTACAGCACAGGAGGAGGAACATATGATCATGGAATCAGTGCAGGGAAACGCCGACAGAAGCGGTAACGCTCACGATCCCAGGGGGGTCGCGCCCGGCTGCTCGTCCCGGAGGACCCACCGAGCACCGTCCGTGCGGCGTGTCCCTCAGGACAAGCCCGAGCATCTGTGCTGGGAACACGAGGCACGGGCGCTGCTGGCGGCGGCAGGCGGCCCGAGGATGCACAGAGGAGACGAGCCCCCGGGAGGGGCGTCTATCAGCGGGGCTCGGGGGCCGACTACCGGATTCGGACCGACAGAGGCCCAAGGGTGCAGTAATCCGCTCACATGCACGCGCGGCCCCCAGTACCAAGAAGCGCTTCTGCTAGTCTGAGACGTGGTCCTGGTCCTCTTGCACGTACACCGGCTGCACACAGCTGCCCCGCAGAGAATTCACCTCCTCCAAGCACACCGCAGCAGGGGGAAGGAATTAGACAGGAATTTTAAATACACAGGAAGCACTTACACCGGAAAAAAAAAAAATTTTGTCTTTTACAGATGATTATTTTAACCAAATATGTCATGGCGAAATTTTAAAATCTTCAAGAAGCAATCACTTCTCTAAGTCGCGAGCACAGAAGAGCAATGTGAAGATTAAGAGAATTATGGTAGGATGATACAAGGCTAGGAAACGTGAGCTGGTAGAAGGCAGAAAAAAGTGAAATATGTAAAATTAGACATTGAAATTCTCCCATAAGAAAAGGCTTAACTAGAAGCAATAAATAAGGAACGCGGTAAGGATTATAGAGAGTTGAGAAAAGCAAGTAAAATGAAATGAAAATAGTTTATAAAGATTAAAACTGTACATATATATAAGCATATTTTACATAAAATATAAATATGTTTATATAAATGGAAATATAAAATGTGATACATTTATATATGTGTGTGTATATATATATATATATAAAACAGAGGGGGTCCAGACTAATTTATGTCTTGAAGAAGGGAAACCCAGTGGAAGTGGAAAATATTATTGCTATGACATTTTTTAACTTTCAAGAGTTAAGTGACGATTTGGTTCCACAAATCAAGGGGACATGCCACGCCCCAGGAAGACCGGACTCTAGTAGAATCCAGTGGAGGCAGCCTAGTAAAGTCACTGATTCGGAAGGTAAGATACCACATCCCCAAGTAGCAGAGAGAACACACGCTGTCCTGGAGCCACGTTACTGCCGTATTCTCTGCCGAAGGACAGACAGCAAAGCCCACCGAGCCCTCAGCGAAAGAAAGGGACCCCAAAACTGTCTTTAGACTATTCTAGTTCCTGCTTCACTCAGGGTGGGCCCAGCTTCTGCACGGTGAGTCTGGCATCCCAGGAGTGCCCCCGGCAAACCTCCATTTCAGGTGTCCACACGGCTCGCACGACGATGCTGCGTCACAATGAGAAAAGCCACTGATTCCAACATGTAGAAGTAATACAAATAACATTCTCTGTGTGAAAGAACTTCAGAAATGAATACAAAAACCAAAAAAATAGAAAAATCTCTACCACCCTCCCAATTTAAAAAGGGAAAGTCAAAATGTGAATTGCATGATATCTAGAAAGTAAGGGCAAAAACACCCTGTAGAGAACCGTTTTTTCTTAAGTAAAGTAGTGCTGGGTAAAAAAGATGTGTGATCTCAAGCACGTACAGTAAAAAAGAAGATAAAAAATAATCATTTAAATCCCTCATGAACATAGAGGCAAAAACATTTAATAAAATATTAGCAGATGGAGTTCTGTAATATATACAATAATACAATAATACTGCATCCAGACCAAGAGAGTGTATGTCAGGATTGTAAAATTGGTTTAAGATTTAAAAGTCAATCAATGTATGATTACTTTAAAATGGCACACACACAAAAAAAAAGCAGTGGAAAAAACTCACCATCCATTCAGGATCCACCAACCAACCAACCAAAGAAGACATTTCTCAGCAAACGAAGCTCTCGGAAGGTAACCTCCATAACCTTTGCTCTGATATAAAGGACATTTACCAAAAACCTACAGCTGATAGCACATCTAGTGGGAAATTTCCAAACATTTTTTCCCATAATCCTGAGAACAAGGCAAGGAGGCCAGACCTCACCATTTGCCTCTGTTTTGTCCTGGAGGCTGCGGCCTGGGCAATACAGCAGGGAAACCGAGGCGCAGTATCAGAAAAGAGGAAGACGGGGCATTTCCAGATGGTGCTGTTTGACACTATTACTAAAAGTAATGAGATTAAATAAACATTTTTACCAGAAAATAAGATGAAATAAAATTCCATTTATAATGCCCCCCAAACCCCTATGAAATATTTGGGAATAAATATAGTAAAAGGCGTGCAAGGCTTCTACCATAAAAATTCCAAAAAATTGCTGAGAGACAGTAAAAATGGACAAAAGACTCGAGCAAACAGTTTACTTAAAAAGATATATAAATGATTAGTAAGTTTGTGAAAAAGTCCTCAAGTTCATTAGTCACCAGGAGATGCAAATTAAAACATCAATGAGATAAAAACATTACTCTGGACCAGAATGACCAAACTTAAAAATACTGAAACCACAGCAAATGTCAGTAAGGATGTAGAACTGTGGTTATCATGTACTGTTGATGGGGATATGGTAAAGACCACCTCGGGAAAAGCTCCGGGAGTGTCCCGTAAAGCTAAACAAGAACCTAAACCCTGGGACCCCATACTCGGCTCCTAAGTATTTACCTAGGAAAAAGGACAATTCCTGGTTACAGAATTACTTGGACAGCAATGTTCCCTGTTCCTGTACTCGTGACAGTCTCACGCCGGGGAAGGCTCAGGTCCCTGCCACTAATAGGGTATTGATGCCAGGGGGTACTGCTAAGCAACAGCAAGGAAGGGAGAGCCACCCACACATGCGCCGACCCGGGCAAACCTCAAGATCATGCTGAGTGAAAGGAACCACACACAGAACAGTCCACACTGCATGATTACATTTCCACGGGTTTCTAAAACACACAAAACTGATCTATGGTAAAACAAATCAAATAGAGGTAAGTCTCGGGGAAGGGCGGGAGAAGGTGACTGGCTTGGAGAGGCAGGAGAGAAAAGTCTGGGGCTATGCTAATGTTCTGTATCTTGACAGGGTCTCAGGCACACCTACGCATGCATCTGTCAAAACCAAGCGAATGTGCACTTAAGATTTGTGGATGTCATTGTATATAAGTTTTACATCAGAAGGAAAAAAAATTGTGGCAAATATTTAACTATTTAATGACATATGTGAAATAAGGGAAGTGAACTAATTTCTGCAATTTACTTTGAAATGAGTCAACCAAGTAAGATTGCCTTCTGGACGGATAGAAGGATACAAATGTCACAAAATGAGCATAGTAATGCGTTCTTGGTAGAGTCTATGAAATGAGTAAATCTATGGGTTCCCTGCAAAATTATTTCAACTGTGTTCTGTGTTTAAAATTTACTATAGTAAAATGTTGGGGAAAAACTTTAATCTGAAGAAGCTAGAAAGTAAATGAAAACGTAAAGCAATAAGAAAGATTTGGTAAATAGGAAAATTGAAATTGATGATTTTAAAACTGAAAAATAATAAAGCTAATAAATTCAAGAGCTACATATTTAAAAAATAAAGTGGGTAAACAATGACCTAATTTAATAAAGAAAATAAGTATGAAGTAGAAATACACTAAACAATACAACATGATCATAGATACAAAGACTTCCACAGAACCATAAGAGAGTATTTCAACTCTGCAAATATATTTGGGAATTGAGACGTATTGCATGATTTTTTGTTAAAATAAAATTTTCCAGAAATGACACCAGAAGAGATGGAAAACCTAATTAATCAAAAAACATGTTTCTATTATTTTATTCAACATTTTTATGTGCTCTGTAATGGGAAGGTGTTTTCAGGTATCTATAACCCACCATATTTCCATAAATAGAAGTCTGTAAAAACTTCTTGCAAAACTCACCTACAAAACTCCATAAAGATAACTTACCACAACAAAAAGGGACTGTAGATCAGGGTCACTTATGAATATTGATGCGAAATCTTAAGCAATGTATCAGCAAACAGAATCCTCCAGTAATGCCTGGGCCATTTAATATTAGGAAATCTAATAATATATTACTACAGATCGTCATACTAATTAGAAAAGAAAATGCATATAATCTTTCCACAGATGCTCAAAGACCCTTAATACAGTATAATATCCACTCCACTTAAATAGTAAATACTAAAAATAGCTGTTTGTTAACATAAATTATACACACATACACATATCTGTATCTAATATCTATTTATGCTATTAAAATGCTACTGAGGAGCATAAACAAAGCATAAAATGTGGACACACAGTCAGATATAGAATAAGAAGATTCAGTATTATAAAGATGTCAGTTCTCCCTAAGTCAATATGTTCTAATCTAATTTATTTCACCCCAAAAATATAAACGATGCTTTTAAACTACATCAACTGATTCTCAGATCATGAGAAATTTCTGAAAGAGAAATGTTCCTAGAAAGGACAGAATCTAGCAGATATTCAAACATATTAAAAAGCTACATTAATTGATGGATGACTGTAGATTCATGAATATGAGATTCATGATTCATGAAAAGTAGAAAGAGCAACAGGGAAAATATTACAAAGGCCAGAAGTAATAATAAGTAAGGAAAAAAGTAGCTCATGTTATTGAGCATTTCTTATATACCAGGCAATTTTTTTATTAAAGTATCATTGATATACAATCTTATGAAGGTTTCCCTTGAACAACATTGTGGTTTCAACATTCACCCATATTAGCAAATCCTCACCACCACCCACCACCACTGCTGTCACTGTCCATCAGCATCGTAAAATGCTATGAATCATTACTTGTCTTCTCCACACTGTACTGCTTTCCCCGGATCTACCTATATTGTGATTGCAATTATAATGCCCCTTAATCCCCTTCTCCGCCCCTCCCCAAACCCTTCCCTCTGGAAACTGCTCGTCCCTTTTTGGAGTCTGTGAGTCTGCTGCTATTTTGTTGCTTCACTTTTGCTTTATAGTTACACTCCACAAATGAGGGAAATCATTTGGCACTTGTCTTTCTCCACCTGGCTTATTTCACTGAGTGTAATACCCCCCAGCTCCATCCATGTTGTTGTAAATGGTAGGATTTGTTCTCTTTTTATGGCTGAATAATACTCCATTGTGTATATGTACCACCTTTTCTTTACCCATTCATCTATTGAAGCAACTTAGGTTGCTTCCCTATCTTGGCTATTGTAAATATTGCTGCAATAAACATAGGGGTGCATATATCTTTTTGAATCAGGGAATTGGTTCTTTGGGTAAATTCCTAGGAGTGGAATTCCTAGGTCAAATGGTATTTCTATTTTTAGTTTTTTGAAGAACTTCCCTATTGCTTTCCACAACAGTTGAACTAATTTACATTCCCCCCAAAAGTGTAGGAGGGCTCCCTTTCTCCTCATCCTCATCAGCATTTGTTGTTTCTTGTCTTTTGGATGTTGGCCATCCTAACTGTTGTGAGGTGATATCTCATTGTGGTTTTAATTTGCATTTCTCTGATAATTAGCGATGTGGAGCATCTTTTCATGTGCCTGTTGGCCATATGAATTTCTTCTTTGGAGAACTGTCTCTTCATATCCTCTGCCCATTTTTTATTCAGGTTATTTGCTTTTTGGGTATTGAGGCATGTGAGATCTTTGTATATTTTGGATGTTAATCCCTTCTTGGACATGTCATTTATTGATCTATTCTCCCATACTGTAGGATGCCTTTTTGTTCTGCTGATGGTGTCCTTTGCTGTGCAGAAACGTTTTATTTTGATGTAGTCCCACTTGTTCATTTTTTATTTTGTTTCCCATGCCTGAGGAGATGTGTTCAGGAAAAAGTTGCTTATGTTTTCTTCTATAAGTTTTATGGTTGGTTTCATGACTTACACTCAGGTCTTTGATCCATTTTGAGTTTACTTTTGTGTACGGGGTTTGACCAACAATCCAGTTTCATTCTCTTACACGTAGCTGTCCAGTTTTGCCAACACCAGTTGTTGAAGAGGCTGTCATTTCCCCATTGTATATTCATAGCTCCTTTATTGTGTACTAATTGGCTGTATATGTGTGGGTTTATATGGCTCTCTATTTTGTGCCATTGATCTATGGGTCTGTTCTTGTGCCAGTACCAAATTGTCTTGATTACTGTGGCTTTGTAATAAAGCTTGAAGTTGGGAAGCATAATACCCCCAGCTTTGTTCTTCCATCTCAGGATTGCTTTGGCTATTTGGGGTCTTTTGTGGTTCCATATGAATTTTAGAACTATTTGTTCTAGTTCATTAATAATGCTGCTGGTATTTTGATAGGGATTGCATTGAATCTGTCAATTGCTTTGGGCAGGATGGCCATTTTGACAATGTTAATTCTTCCTATCCATGAGCATGGGATGTATTTCCATTTCTTGTTTTTTTTTCAATTTCATGAGTGTCTTGTAGTTTTCAAAGTATAGGTCTTTCACCTCTTTGCTTATGTTTATTCCTAGGTATTTTATTTTTTTGGATGCAATTGTAAGTGGAGTTGTTTTCCTTATTTTTCTTTTTGCTAACTCATTGTTAGTATATAGGAATGCAACAGATTTCTGTGTATTAATTTTATATCCTGCAACTTTGATACCAGGCAATATTTTAAGCCCGGTACAATATTTGCCTTAATTATGTTATCAATAATCTTATAAAATTGTTACTATATTTATTCTCACTTACTGAATGAGAAAATTGAAGCAAAGGGATTAAATAATTTGTTCAAGTTTAAACCGTTAGTTAGTGGAGGAGCTAAGGTTCAAACCCAGACAGTCAGTCTGCCAAACTCACACCATCAAATATGTTTCACTGCCTAAGACATGGGACAATTGAGTATATGATAAAAGTATATTTTAAATCACTGGGGAGAAGGCAGCTTATTCAGCACATTATGTCTGGTTAAAAATGAAATAAACTAAAGTTGGGTCCCTGCTCCATACCTATTAGGAAAATCAACAACAATTAGATAAAATATTTAATATTTAAATGGCCAAAAATTAAAAGTAAAGAACAAGTTTATCATTGCAGCATTATCTGTAGTAACCAAATGAAAACATCATTAAGGACTGCCTTATAAATTAGAGTAAATCCATACCATGGAATAATATACAGTCATTTAAAATATGGGGCAGTATTATATTTGCAGCTATGGAGCATTATGCAAAATACATCATTGAGCACAGAAAGGAACAGACCTCTCTGCATGGTGCACAGTTAGTTGTCTCCTGCCTAAGTGTAAGCAGGTGTGGTGCACGGGCACAGATGCTCTCTGCCGAGGGACCTCCTCTGTGGAAGAGACTTTTGATGGCTAAGTCCTAGGGGAAGGAGAGACGACATTTCCACTGTATATCCTCTTGCACCTTTTGAATTTTTACATATACATGTTTTTATCTATTCATAAATAACAAAACTTACAACCAACAACTACAGATGAGGCTATTTTAGTCACCCCCGCATGTACTCTCTCTGCCAACTGAAGTAAGCACCCTTTGTGAAAACACAGCACAGGCCCGGGAAGTTTAAGAGGAAAGGAATGGGTGGCAGAGAAAAAAGTTGTTCAATAAATGCATCTTGAGGGCTTAATGTTCTTCAGGTCATTCTATCTTCTAACAATCTATGAAAAATAAAGTCATTTTGAAAACACGACACTTTTAAGAGAAGAATGCCACTCAGAGTAATAATAATGACACTTGACTGGTGCTTGCAGCTGTCAGACACGAACCCTCACAGCAACCCTACATGCTCTACGTGCACGTTATTGTCTGCATTTTTCCGAAGAGTACATCTGAGTTTTCGTTCGGTTTGTTTCCACCACACGAAGAGTTACAGCGTACAGCGTCGACAAAGGCAGATGGCAAAACCATGTGAACACATTTGCACAGGTCAGGCGCTGGGCAGCGCCTTCCGAGACGTCACCACCTCCCATACCTGGAATGGTTCCAGGAGCGCAAGGTCCTGCGCAGGTCACAAGATGAGGATGACGGCCCCCAGGGTGGCCTGACCTTGCGTAAGTGTCAACATCCAAAGACAATGTTGCTGATGGTGCGGCTTCCTGCTCGGAATGCTCCACATTCCTGAGCATCTACCCCGAGGGCTAATACAAGGCTTCAGCTGGGACTGCACACTGAGTGCCGTGGAGGTGGGCCGGTGATGACGACGACAAACAGGCGCTCTGCTCACAGCTGATCTTGGCACAGTGGCGACAGTCGTCACACAGGAAAGCTTGAAGCCCGGCACTTTGAGGTCCCACTACACGGTGTCTCTTCTCCCCACCTCTGTCCTAAATGCCTGAAATCCCACCAGGAAGCCCTTCTTTCTGCTGTCAGCCATCTCCACCTTTTAAATGAAATGTACTTATATTTCATTTACATCTATATGTGTATATATATATTGTAAATATATATATACACATATTTATAATATATATATATACATGGCTAACACTAAATAAAAGAGTGAATTATTTTGAAAGTACAAAAGCATAGGAGTGCCAGATATTTGTTCTAAACCTTATTGTCTTTTAACAACTGTGCCACCAGGCAAGTTTACTGCATCTGAGTGTGTCTCATCTGTAAAATGGGGCTACTAATTCTCATTTCATAGGTTGCTGTGAGAATTAAATATGGACACACACACTCCACTTCCAATAACAACAGTTTCCTCCTGCCCTTTCTTGCCCAGTTTACCCCGTCTTCTCGGCAGGCAAGGTGACAGCACTTTGCTGAAACCAAGGCGGTGCAGGGCTGTGATTCCCCCCCCACTCCTACATTCATGCCACTCCCCTGACCCTTGACCCAGTCTGCTCACCAGAGTTCACAGCGTGGTGAGCCAATATCACAATGAAAAGGTGCATTTCCTACCTTTGAAAAAAAATGGGCAGCGAACCAGAAGACTTGTGGTGCCTCTCATTTCCCATCTGTAAATTTCTCACAATACTTTCCAGTAAGCAATCTCTTAGGGCTCATAATGTGATTAATAGCCTCCTTTGGTATTTCAGATGGAACAGTGTCTTAAGAGTGTACCACCACGGACTTATGAATGAGAGCAGGGCAGTCCGTCTTCTTTCCCTTCACACGCATGCCAGAATCTCAGAGAGGCTAGGGAATCAATCACTCATTCAACAAGCATAAGTTTTGCTTGAACCCGGCAGTAGCTTCCTAGTGCTGCTATGGGTAAAATCCACTGTCTCCTCGGGATTGGTGTTTTCATCTTTTCGTGGGAGCACTTTAAAACATTATTCTCGGTTTCATGCTTGACTGAAATCCCATTGCTCTAAAGTTGAATCCTAGAAGTTCAAGTATGATTATGATTTTTCTCTCTGCAAAACCTGTTTCAACATCACCTTACCCTATTGGGTAGTCGTTTGCTAGAAATGTGATTTCTAAACGGCCCATCCCAGCAGCTGTGCCTCCCAGCCCCCTCTACAAACAAACGCCGGGGGGGTCCCCGGGTCACCAGCAGAGCACCTGCCCTTGGCCAGGCTCCCACCGCACCTCCACGCCAGGGCGGCGGCCACCCTCTTATCTGCCTTCACATGCCTTCCCCTGTCCACTCGTGCGCTGCAGAGGTCCTGACCAGTTTCCTGTGATCTAGGAGGGGACAGCGTCTCCCTTCAGCACAGCCTCTGAGCCACGTTGCTTTGGGTCACTGAGATCCTCCTTTGTCATTCAAGTTCACACGGCTTTCTGCTCGGCGTGCCCACAGTCCTCCTATGTGAGGCGTCTCCCCTAAGCCAGAGCTTGGGTGCGCCCCTCTGCACCCTGTCAGCGAGCAGGACTCGGGGAGCCAGGGGTGCGTGCCTCAGGTGCTGTGGGCCCCATCCTGCCAGCACCCCTGAGATAATCTGCACCTCTCTGCACAGCCCCAGGGTGCTGAGGTCGGTCCCTACCCGGACCCATCCTTTGCTTCATTCCCCAAAGCTGAGCCCTGTGGGGAATCCTTCCTCCCCCAAGGGCTCCAGCCCCTCCTCCCCACTCACTCTGATTGGGAGGGGGGGTCTTTATGCCTCAATCCCTAAGATGAGCAAGTTCATTAAAATTAAGGATAATTTAGTAGCTAGGAAAGCAAAATATTGCATGAGATGTAATCTTTCAGCTGAAATCTCTTCTTCTGAGTACCCTAGATATTGAAAACTAACTAAAAAATCAGAGGATGTGTGGATGTTCCCGAATGGGGGTGAGCTCTCTGATCCGTCGGAAACACCCGAAGACTTACGAGAAACTGACCATAGAAATAAGTCCATTTTAAATGTGGGAAGGTAATATTACCAGTGGAGATGTGGAATAAAATACCGTTTGTCACACGGTCTTATGAAAGGAAAGCCCGGCCCTTCCTCCCTGCAGCCCCACCTCGGGGTGCCCCGTTTCCCTAGGACGTGACTCCCTGATGACACAGCCCAGAACCCCCACGGATTTGCTGGAAGCCCAAAGCCACTCCCCGCTCGCCGGCCCTGCTCCTGGGGCAGCGACTCAGGCGCACCCTGGGGGTCACTGTGGACGCAGCTGCAAAGCGGACGTGCTGCCACCTGCGGTCCCCAGGGGTGCCCTGCAGCCGTGCGGCACCCGCGGGCCTGCGGCCGGGCCTCCGCCCCAGCTCCTGCACGATCCACGGCAGCTCTTTCCGGCGCAGGGCTCATGCCGAGGGGTGCCCACGGGCAAAGGGGCCCCTCTCCCCGCCCCCGGGGAATCCCGCCGCGCTGCCCGCACGCGCCTGGTAGTTGCCACACGGACCCCTCGCCGCCTCGCAGACACGCCAAGGCCTGGTTACCCCGTTTCCGCGGTCCCTCGGTGAGCAGGTGCTGGGCCCCACACCGGGGGCGGCCGCGGGCAGCCTTCCTGCCTCCGGACTCCCGACGTACTGCCCAGCAGGACCTGCCGCCCGGGGCCCCGGGGCTCCTCCAACCCCCGGCTCCCCAGGGCTGGCCCAGCCAAGCCGAGGCTCTCCTGGATGTGGCCTCGTCCATCTCGCGGCCCTTCTCAGCAGCACCCTGGCCCGAGGCGTGCCCTGCCTCCGAGTCACACCGCCACGGATGGGTCAGGGGGGCCACTGCGGCCTCGACAGACTGAGGCTCACGGGCGCCTCCTGAGAGTCCCGAGCGTGTAAGCCCTCCGCTCGCCGCGACGCGGATGGCAGCCTCCCGGGCACTGCCTTCCCGTGGCCCCTCCTCGGCGGCAGCCGCCCCGCACCAGCCCCAGGTCAAGCCACCCGCAGCTGTTTGCTGCCCCGCCCACCGCACCTTGTCTTCCCGGGTTCCATGCTCTCTGGGGGCCCCCGGCCCGGCCTCCACTTCCTCTAGGCTAGTACGAAAAATCACCTCCCTTAGCTTGGGCTTACCTACATTTCCAAAGGCCTTCAGCACTGTAGGCACGAAAAGTTCCTCTCCCTAAACTCAGAAGCTGAACTTGAACATGCAAATACTGTGTGAGGGACCCAGGCCGCCAGACAGACAGTGCTCAGAGCTCCTGGGCTGACACGGGGACAGACCCGGGTCATTTGCTGGTGTGGAATCAGGGTCCAGACTGGGGACTGTGTTTCCTAACACGGGCTGTCTGGTCACTCCGGGTTAGTCTCAGTGGGAATGGGGTCTCAGAAGGCCTCTGGGAAGCACCATTTTTTTCGATCTCATGAGCACATGAGTAACACTGCCAACGGCCATCATTTTAAAACAGAAAAGACACAGATCCTGACTTCAAGAATTTAACATGAGACACGTAAGAGAGTAAAAAGGTTTTAAAATAAGATGTTGTGTTCACTTAGGAATGGAAAAGGGAAAACTAAAAAAAGCAAAAACAGAAAAATCCCAACCAAATAGTCATGCAGTAATTGAAAAAGCCAGGTGTTTTGTGTTTTCAGCTTCAGTAAATTTCTAAATAATGTTGTCGTACTAGCCCAGTGGCCATCACACTGAGGTCAATGAGAATTTTTATTTCTATTTGGAAGTAAAGGTTTCCTAACAAAGGGCGTAGGATTGAATGATACAGCTTTGCCTCCCCCTGCAGGAATGAAGAGAACTAAGTTCTTTTTTCTTCCTTGAAAATATGTAAGGCTTCTAGGATCACTATTAAAATCATGAGGTATCATCAATACTCAAGCTTTACTATACCTTCTCTGTAAGAATAAAGGGATAACAATAGGGTCAGCTAAAAGGCATAATGTGGCCCAGTATGCTTACTTTAACAACTTTTTACCGACCTATGATACACCTAGAGAAAACCCACGATCGTCAGTGAACCGTCCCAAAGTGAACGCGCCGGCAGCCATCATCCGGATCAAGACACAGGGCGTTTGCAGCCCCAAGAAGCTCCCTCACAAACTGCATTTATTTTTAAAACCAGGATCAAAACCTTAGACCTTGTCTGACTTCCTAATTTTACAGAGCATAATATCCTCTAGATCCATGCATGTTGTTGCAAATGGCAAGATTTCTTTTTCAGGGCTGAGTAACATTCCATGGTATGTGTACCACCTCTGCTTTATCCCTTCCGCTGTCCATGGACACTCGGGTTGCTTCCTTATCTTTGCCATTGTGAATAATGCAGCAGTGAACGTAGGGTTGCATATGTCTTTTAGAATCAGGGGTTCTGTTTCCTTCAAGTAAATTCCCAGAAGTGGAATTGCCAGGGTGTATGGGTGCATGGTATTTCTATTTTCAATTTTTTGAGGAACCTCCATATTGCTTTCCATAGTGTCTGTGCCAGTTGACATTCCCATCAACAGCATAGGAGGGTCCCCCTTTTCTCCACATTCTCACCGACACTTGTTATTTCTTGTCTTTTGGCTGGTGGCCATTCTAACTGGTGTGAGGTGAGATCTCACTGTGGTTTTGATTTGCATTTCCCTGAGGATTAGTGTTGTGGAGCATCTTTTCATGTGTCTGTTGGCCGTGCATATGTCTTCTTTGGAAAAATGTCTGTTCAGGTCCTCTGCCCATTTTTTAATTGGATTATTTGTGTTATTTTTGGTATTGAGTTGTATGAGTTCATTTCATATTTTGGATGTCAGCCCCTTATCAGGTACACCACTTGCAAATACCTCCTGCCATTCAGCAGGTCGCCTTTTTGTTGTGTTGGTGGCGTCCTTCGCTGTGCAGGAGTTTTTTAGTTTGATGTCAACCCACTTTTCTACTTTTGCTTCTATTTCCCTTACCTGGGGAGACACATCTGGAAAAAAAATTACTAATGCCGACGCTCAAGAGGTTTCTGCCTGTATTTTCTTCTAGGAGTTTTACGGTTTCAGGTCTTACACTTAGGTCTTTAATCCATTTTGAGTTTATTTTTGTGAATGGGGTAAGACAGCAACCCATATGATTTCACTTATATGTAGAATCTAAAAAAAACAGAACAAATGAGCAAACAAAGTAGAAACAGACTCATAAACACCGAGAACGGACTGGTGGTCACCCTGGGGCTGGGGTGGGGGCAACGGGTGAAACAGTGAAGGGGGTAGGGAGGTACGAACTTCCAGTTACAAGATAAAATAGTGATGGGATGAACGTACAGTATAGCGAATATAGCCAATAATATTGTAATTTCTTTGTATGTTGACAGATGGTAACCGCACTTACTGTGGTGAGCATTTAGTAACATATATAATTGTTGAATCAATATGCTGTACATCTGAAACCAATGTAATATTGTATATCAACTATCTTCACAAAAAAATGAAAAAAATTAAGTCATGAAGATGAAAAGCAGAGGGAATACAGTCAATAATGTAGCAATGACTTTATATGGTGACAGATGGTAACTACACTTACCGTGGTGAGCATTTAGTAATGTATATAATTGTCAAATCACTATGTTATACATCCAAAACTAACAGAATATTGTATGTCAATTGTATTTCAAATTTAAAGAAACCTTAGTCTTTAACCTAACCACCAGGACATCCTAATGGAGAGGGCAGCCATGGGCTGCAGACAGACCCTTGTCCCCCTAAGCACCACAGTCCTGGAGGTGCCCCTACGGCTGTCACCAGCCCTGCTGTGAACAGAAGAAGACAGCCACTCCCTGGCTCTCTATGGCTCCAAACAGTCAGCTCGGGCTCCCATTCAAGGACAGGTCCAGCCCTCATCTTTGTGAAGCTAAGATTCTGCCTTAAGACACAAGCCAGATGAAAACAAAGCGGACATGAGGTCTGTCTTCACTGAAACCCATTTCTTGTGTACTTCTTGCAGACCCTTGGTACGTGGTACGTAAGAGGACTCCTGGCTGAGGCAGAGGAGAGCAGAGACCCCCACAGGTACCCACCATCAGTATTCCGACCTTCTACACCCACACTATGGGAGAAATTAACCCCCTTTACTTATGGTCCAAACTGCAACCTCTAACCATAAACCTGCATCTGATTTAGGTCACCCTAAGTCGCCCATTGTCCAAGCATCTCAAGACTACTAAATTTCATACAGTTTCTTTGATTTTGGGTTGTTTTAGACAGGAGCACTTCCAGTCCCGGTTACTTCACCTGGGCTAGAAACAGCAACCTGAGACTCTGACAGTCCTCTGGCCTCTTGAGAATAATGTTTCTGGATGTACAAAGCATTTGATTATTCTGATGCTTTGCTATACAGTGGGTTTTCTCCTTTACTAAATATGTGCAGTTGCCTGTTTTGTGATCACAAAGTTTCTAGATATTTTCAGACTTAGATTCACAAGCATTTAACAATCCCATGTCTCATGAGGCAGCAGGGGTGGGGGAAGAACAAACGCATGCCTGGATGTTAAGAACCCAAGGGAAAAGGAGACAAGAAAAGAAGAAGAATAGAAGTTATAAAACTTAACAGAATATGACAGGCTTTAATTTCCTTCTGGTTTTTAAATTATATGTGAAAATAATTTGTCAGACTATTTGTAGTATTTGTTAAAGTCATTGTGAAAACATATTTGGATGTTTTCACTTAAAGAGCTAAGTGACCGGAGAGGCTGGTGACACTGCCAGGTGCTTTTGGTAAAGGGGGTAACAATGTGTCAAGTACATATTGTGGGCACACTTCAGCTATTCAAGCCCAGACAGAGGAAATGGGGGAATGGGCGTGGGGGAGGGAGGGGACTTAGAAAAAAGAATAAAAAGAGAAAATGGCCCAAAACTCTCTGCTGTGGCTCTTCATGTAATGAAAGACTGCATTGTGAGAAGCTGTGAGTCAAAATAAGAAGGTTATTCAACTATCACAGACTGCATCTGAAATATGATATAGTTCCTTCCAGCCATTTTAGC
Organism: Manis pentadactyla; assembly: GCF_030020395.1. Taxonomy (NCBI): domain Eukaryota; kingdom Metazoa; phylum Chordata; class Mammalia; order Pholidota; family Manidae; genus Manis; species Manis pentadactyla. Next base: position 1,960,089 of record NC_080020.1, read on the forward strand.
CTCTCCAACTCTGAAAAAAAGGAAAAAAGTCCTCCTCACTAGCTACCTTTTTTTTTCCTGAGGCACAAAGTCATTTCATATTTTTAGGGGAAAAAGTTAATTTTTGAAAACCTCTCTTCTCGAACCTGTCAACTGAATTTGCACATTCCAGTGAATCGGGGGAATGTTTGGACCTAATTTGATGTTTGCCAAGAGCCCTCCAACCCTCCAACAAATATCCGTGCATTACGTGGGGAGCAGCCACCACCTCCCCTTCTCTGCTGCAACATAGCTCCCCTCTGCGTCCCTGTCCCCATCCCCCAGGCCCTGCGCGGCCATCTAGTTCCCTTGGATGAGAGCCTCACAGTGAATAGGAAATATTTTTAGGAGGGGAGGCGGGGTTGGGAGAGGGATTCAGAGGCCAAATGGAGCCCTTGGAGAGAAAGAATGCAGAACTGTCCGTATGACTCAATGGCACTCACTGCTGCAGAGAGTAACGGACACTGTCCTTAGTTAGCCAGCCGCTCACCCAGTGTCCTGGACTAATTGGAGACCATTCTCCAAGAAGAAAAGAAGGGTACGTGCTTCAGAGCCACGCCTCTGTGCACAGTGCCGAGAGCCACCGCCTTTTCTTGTGTAGACTTTTGTGCAAGGGAAAGACTCTTATCGTTGTTTCTTTGCCTGGTTCCCTGTGTGGCATTCTTTCACAGGGACAAACACAAGGGCAATTAGATGGTGTGTCATCCACTTTAAAAAGGTAAATTTTGTCTGAGAATGATGTGCTATAATTTGATCCTAATATTCTATGCCCAAATATCCTCAGACCTCCCTATGTAATAGTGTACATAAAATACCCAAAGGCTGAGGCTGAAGGTGACTCTTCTATTAAGTCAGCCCCTTGAGAAACCCTGGGGGTCTCTTTTCTCATTTCCTCCATATTAATATGGACACCTGACCAGAAATAGAAATTTTCATTTATCATATTAAAATCTGTAATACTTTACCCTGGGTACTGCCTTTGAACAGATGGGACTTGTTTTTCAAGGACGGGTCAACCACCAGGGCGTGCATGCCGGGGGTGACGCCTATGCTTCCTGGCACCCCGGCTCCCATGGAACCAGTCATTACGTTGCTTTACAAATTCGAAAGCTAAGTTCTGAACTTACAGCTTCCATGTGGCTAGATATCAGGACTTGGGGTATCTGGCCCCCATCAAACCTATCTCCCATTTTTGAAGGCGAGCTTGTTGGTGGGAGAGATGCACTGCAAAGAGGAGGCAGTGGTTTCGCTTTCTAGTTTGAACTCAGTGCGTTTGTAAGTAAAAACTTCAAAACTATCGTTCAACTTCTTGACACATAATCTTGTGAACTTTGTGAGTTTTGACTGCAGCAGACAGCAGTTCACCTAAGATCCTACATGGGTTAAAACTGTATTCATTCCGCAGCCATCAGAAAGTTTCTTCCAATATAGGCAATATTGTGACTTGTTCACCATAGGAGGTGCCTAATACATATTTATTACTTTGATTTAACCTAGGATCGTGTCTCCAAGGACTATTTGGTAGCCAGGTTTTTGAACATTCCTGCAGTATTTGCCCCTGATGGCTCAAATCTTAGAGGTGGAACTGAGGTGGGTAATTCTCAAGTAATTTCTGGCCCTGGGTCCCTTTCCTGTGAGGTCAGAGACAGCTTTCTGAGGTGACGTCAGGACAGGGTCCTGGAGAAGCCCTTGCTCGGTGAAGCCACCCTAACAATCCGGAAGGATCTACTCCAGGATTCTTGGACTCCGCTGAGATTTGTACTTCTGATTTCAGCAGGACCCCCAGCGCTGTGGTCCCTCATCTCCGTGCCACCGAGCGTGAGAAGTCACAGTCTGGCTGGCACCTTTCCAGACCACTTCCTTTGATGAGAAAAGAATAAGGAGGTTTTATAACGAAGAAGAAAACATGCTGTCCCCAGCCGAGGCAAGAACATCGAAGCCCACCAGGAGGGTGAGGAGACAACTCTGTTGCTTATAGGAATCAGCAGCCTCAGGGGCGCCCACGTCTGAAGGCAACTACATTGTTCTGGTCCCCTGAGTAGCGCCATCGCAGCCGCACAGTCAGGAACAGAATCAGTAAAAATGTAGCGATTGCTAACAGTGAGCACTTACCATACATCCAGCCCTGTTTTAAGGTCTTTACATTAATTCACTTTATTCTTACAACAACTCTATAAAGCTTCTCTTTTGGTGACAAAGAAACTAGAGCACAGAGATTTTAAGTAGCCCAAGGTCACACAGTGCAGCCGTATAAAATTATGTGCACAATTCTTTGAAACTCCCCTATTCAAAAAGTAGAAAATAGATGTCCTACTCCCTTGATCTGAATCAGACTTAGAGACTCAACTCTTAACTCATCAGATGTGGTGGAAATTGGCATAAACTTCCTAGACTAGGACAAAAGACCGGTACGGCCCCCTTTCCTGGCCCTCTCTTGGACTAGCCACCCCAGGAGAAGCCAGGCATGTCTTGAACATGCTCAGGCAGCCTGCAGAGGGGCCCACCTGGGAGCATCAACCAGCAGCCCTAATGTGCACCCCCCGTGAGTGAGGCACCCTGGAAGCAGGCATCCTGCCCCAGTCAAGCCTTCAGATGACAGCGACTACACAGTAGTCTGAGCCACAGCTGCCTGGCCAATCCTCTGCTAAGTCTCTGAACTACAGAAGCTGTGACATAGGAAGTGCCTATTATTTCGAGCTGCTAGCTTTGGGCTAGTTTGTTATGTATCATCAGGTCACTAATACACACAGCTTCTAAGTGTCAGCCAAGATACCAGCCCAGGGGGTCTGCAGGCAGAGCCCACAGTTACCACTGTACTAGTCTGTGTCTGCGGACACAAACGAGATGATATGATGAGCTCAGGCTCTGAGACCCGTGTCAGTCACTGGGAGGATGACCTCCTCCAAGTGGCAGGACATTCTGATGTCTCTCCAGAAGCCTGTAAGTCCAGTGAAGGTGACGCACACATGCACTCCATACAGCCACCTCTCCACTGGGTGTTCTGAGTGAATGCTGGCCGAGGCCTCTGTCCTATGCCGCTTTTTCTAGACTCCAGACAGACGCTGCCTTTCTGTTAGCACATGACTTCAGCCTGTTTCAACATATTTAATCAGATTACACTTCCTTTTAAGTGCCGTTGTATCCTTAGGATACACCGTGACCACCTTAACCAAACTGGATATGGGTCACTTCTACTGACCTCTAGTATTAGCCTTCTTCTATCATTTGCTACATGTAGGCTGGCAGGAAAACATAAACAAGTCATCTCTTAGATCGGATCACTTCTCCAAGGGGTTATTTCCCATTATGTGTTGATTAGGGCTGCTTCCCTCAGTAGGTTGACTCTGAGCCACTGTATCGATACGTAAATGCCGACGTCCACGGCACTGGGCTTTGTGCAGTGTGGACGCTTGGTAAGCGGTAGTCCTGGTCTCTCTCCCACCATACCCATGCCGGGAGAAAGTTAGTCTTCCTCAGAAACGGTTAGAAATTTGTCCGTAAGTTATCATCATGTGACACAGCCCCACTGGTGGCAGCAAACACATACTCCCCTCTCCCCATTTTTCAGTATCAAGGTGCCTAGGACATCCATTCAGAGACGCAGAAGGCGCCAGGTTAGAGCCACAGCAGACAGAGGGCCTGACATCCGTCCCCTCCGGGAGGGCCGATGTGACCCGGAATCCCAGCTGCCCGTCTCGCACCAGGACAGATGCCACGGTCACATCCTCCCTGCCTCCACTCTGGCATGTCTTCCACACAGCGGCCACCTCACTCCTCTGCTTAAAACCCACCAGTGCCCAGGTTTCCCAAGTTCCACGATCTGACGCTGTGCGACTCCATGCAGCACCCTCCCCACCTCCACACCCCCTCTAACTGTAAGGATCTGGCCCAGCGTCTGTCCCCCCGGGCTGTCACACCCGCCCCCTCCCTCTGTCCCCCGCCTTCACCGCCACGAGGGCTCTCATCTCCGCGCTGCAGTCCCACGCACGAGGGCGCGGCTGGTGGCACTCGACTCCTCCAGGGCACCATCAGCTCTTGGACAACAACTGCAGGATTATATCCAACTTCGCATTCCTGGTGTCTGGCAAGTAGTCGGTGAATGAGATAATGTATACAAAGTATTTATTTAGCACAACACCCGACATAAGAAGTGGTCGATCCATGTTGTTTCTATTGCATGGAGCCCATGGTTACTGCTTACCTATCCACAAGCAAAAAATACATATATATGTCTGCTTTCTTCCTGGCAACAGCTAAAGGGAGGCAGCCCAAAAGAAAAGACAAGAAATAACCATAAAATACACACAGAAAACAATGAACACTCTAAAGACACTAAAATAAGCAATTAAAAAGGCTAAATCAAATGAGACCAACAAGAACTTAAACAAAGCAAGGGGAGTTTGACAAACTTCCCTCGCAGGCTAGAGTCTCCACTAGGAAAGTGGCTTTGAGGGACATGGTGACTTCCCTATAACCTGAGTCCCTAAAAACCAGGCGAGACACATGGCGCACAAGTGCACCGAGCAGGCATCAGGGTGCGGCTGGGCCGCGGGCGAAAGCTTAACTTCTCGGGTTTATTCATAAAATATCTTCAATAAGGCTGCAAAACATTTCTACATCTTCTCCCATTTGTTTGCCTTCATCTTCCAAAGAAAAAGTGCACATACTAATGTTTACTTAGCTGACATTACCAGGCGAGGGGACTGTGCGAGCTCAGGGTGACTAATATTTAACAATAACATTGGGAAAAACAGAGACTGCCATCTCACTGCAGACTTCTTTGGACACGACCTGATTATTTTGATTAGGTCTATATTGGGGAAAAAATCTTGGGGCAAATTGCTACTGAGTGCTTGTTGAGTTATTCTTTGAATAAAATGGGTCAGAATACATTTTCTTAAAATAAGCACCACACGACACACAGGCTGCACTATTTCTCCGGCTTCCTCTCCCCCCTTCCTCTGGCCCTTTTTTCATCTAATAGTTCCTAGAAACAAAGCCAGACACTAGAATAAAAGAGCTGATATTACTATTCTCTTGCAGTTGTTTTCTTTAGCTTTTTAAATTTAGTCATATTTTCCCAGCTCTTTGTTGATGAGGATTTGCCTGCAACACATCGTTCAGAAGTATCTCTGAAAAGATTGTTCTAGAGTATTTCCAGCTTTCACCTTAACTGGCCTCACATACGTTATGTTTTGAATATTAAAATGTAATACTATGTTTAAAAAATGACTAAGTTATTGGTTTTTTTTTTAAAGCCATTTGAGCAAAATCTTAGAATCTCACAGGTGAATGGGAGCAGGAAGACTGTGGTACAACCGGCGCATTTTAGTGACGAGGAAGTCAAGTCCCCAGATGCGCTGCAGGGTCACAGAGCTGGTGTGGGTCACAGTCAGGGCCAGGACCCCGATGTTCTCCTTCTTCATCTAGAACTGTTCCTACTGCGCCAAGCAAGGATGAAGTGGGCAGAAACAGTTGCGGGTTTTTTTTCTTTTTCTCCAACCTCTATTTCAGCAATACAACTATAATGAAAATAAGAACAGCTGACATCCAATAAATGCTTATTTTGTGCCCTACGTTATTCTACATTTTGTCTCTCTGAATCACAAAACCATTATGTAGTATGTAGGTTATATAGTACAGTTCTCTGATTTTTTTCAAACCCGCATTTAATGAATATCTTACATGCTGTTCTAAATACCAGAAACAATTGGCTTAGCGATTTATAAAAAAATGACTTTCATTAGCAAAAAGAAGCCTTTGAAATGTACATTACATTAATAAAGTTTTTACATTCATATGTGATTGAGTACTTTATATATATAATTGAAGTTTGGGAAAGAACAGGTAACACAGAAGACTTTGCAAGTCACAACGAAGGTTTCCTTGGGTAGACATGCCCTTGGGGCCTGCTGGCCAGCTTTCTGTGACCAGTGTGCCCTGATCTGCCCTATTAATACAGCCAGGGAAGCGTCTGGGCCCTTCCCCGCAGTGAGACACCCCCACTCCGAGCCGGGCGGCCGCCGGGAGCCCCTCTCAGCACAGGCCACACACACGTGGGTCTCCACCCTGCCATTTTCCACTGATCTAAACAAACATCTTACAACCCTCATGTTACCTTGTGTGCCTAATTTTTAGATACGTTTCAGCCAGTAGTTAGATATCACGGAGTACACAAAAATATCAGTAGGTCCATAATTTCTGTTTCCGTCTGGGTTCATTAGCATACAGCATGGCAGGTTTTGCCCAGGCGGACACAGCATTTCTCATCCTAAGGCGTGCATTTACTTTTAACTAACAAGTAGCTGATTACTAGGTGGATGGACTTAAGCCATAGGAAAGAATTAACAAAACTACCAGCCTTTAAAGAATCCTGTGTAAGTCGGGCTGGCACAGGGGCTGCTCTGCCCTAGGCTCCCGGTGACAGGGACCCGGCTCCTGCTGCCTGGGCCTGCCCATCTCAATCAGAACATTTTCAACGCAGAGTTTGTGTTCTGTTTGGCTTTCCTCCTGTTCTGATCAAAGTAGAGACAGAAACAGATAATCAGCTTCTACTTACTGTGATTCACGGTGCCCTGTCCTGTTTGGTCGTTGGTGGGAAAATTGTGAATGGCATAAAATCTCTTTGCCGGAGCCTCACAGTTGCCAGCGCCCAACGCTCTCGCTGTAGGGGAATCCTGACCGGCGATCTCGGCCTCCCAACAGCCACGTCCATGTGGGAAGTGCACGCTGCTGCCCAGCCGGGCCCAAGCCTCTTCCCAGGAGCACGAGGCATGACCATCCCGAGTGAGTGGCACGCTGGGCAGACCAGTCTCTGTCCTCTGGTTGCCCCGGAGACAGCTTTGCTGTGTTCCCCTTCCTGGCACTAGGATGCAGGACAAGTTGATGGCGAGGGGGGCAAAGGACGGACAGGGCCGGCTTCGATCCAGAGCTGGGCGCCGCCTCTGGACAAAGTCCCTCAGTCCTTCAGACCCTCCTGATTGTCACCAGAGAACCAGTGATGCCCATGTCTGCCCTGTGGGGCTGCCGGGAGGTGAGGCAGGGAGCCCACGAAGTGCCCGGCCCCACACTGGTGATCCAGGCTGGCAGGCAGAGAGGAGGAAGCCAGTCCCCGGGGCAGGGGCAGGAGGGCGCTGCTCCGCCACCAGGGACTCCAGCTCGAGCACTGCGTTGGGTGCTCTGGAAACCCTTCGGGTCCTCAACGGGGGCGGGAAAGCCCAGGGCAGTTGGAAGAGGGCCGCTTTCCTGTTTCCCAAGGGGACATTCAGGGGAGACAAGTGCATGTCCGCTGGAACCATCCACAGGAGGTCGCGACCGGGCCCTCAGGCCGGGCAGGGAGGCCTGGAGGTGGTCCCTGGGCCGGGACACGCATGATAGACGATGGGACACACAGGGCCCGGGGGCAACTTCAGGGAAGTCCACAGCGGGTGTGCGACGAGCCCTCCTCTTCTAACGACCAAGTCAGTGTGACCGATGTTCTGAGGCTGGTGTCCCCGTAAGGACACAGGGCGGAGGCCCAGCCCGGCCCCCGGGCGGTGCAGAGCTGCAGAGAGGCCAACATGGGCTCCCTGCGGGCAGTGCCCTGTCTGCACGGAAGGAGAGGGCCGGCGTGCACCTGCTTCCCCAGGAGAGCTCGCAAGTCTGGCAGGGCAGGTGCCTTTCAGCATGGGTGGGAAACGGGCCTGGAGGGCTGCTGGTCTGCTCCCTGCAGAGCCATCCTCCGGGGCCAGGCCCCGAGTCACTGGGAATTGGGGTGGTTCTGGGCCCTCAGCTCGTGTGGAAGGACGCCACGTGGAGGCCTGATGGGGGGTCGTGGTGGCAGCAGACACCCCCATATGGGCCCTGAGTTGAGCTCTTGGGACTCCCGACGGGGCTGAGCCCTGGAGAATTCTCTTCAGTGACGTGAAGATGACTGATATGATCATCTGAGGTCTCGGAGGGACAAGCGGGGGAGACGGGGGCAGGGATGCTCTGGTGAAGGGCCCCCTGCAGCAGAGAGGGTGGCCGCTCTGCGCTGCGGTGGTCACCGAACCTTCCAGTACTTGGCTGGGAGAAATTAAAGCCTGTGACCTTAAGCTTATTCAATACAAATAAGCCTTTTTCAATTAATTCTTCAACCACTCCTCTTACAGCATATTTGCCAGCGAACCTCGTTCAATATTCCAACGGCTACGGCCACCTCTCGGGATGCAAACGGATTTATTTTCCATATCATCAAGTAGATTATATTAAATAACGCAGAAAGGAAACATGAATGAAGACAGACGATGGGGCCCAATATGGTAAGACAGGGAGAAGCCCTGGAACAAGAGCCCTGGACGCAGCGACAGCAGATTTGGGCTTGGGTGAGCTGCTGTCACGTAGGAGACAGGCCATCCTGCCTGTGCCTCTCAGCTTCTTTATCTCTAAAGATGGACAGAGAAATAGGTTTAGCTTTGAGGACCTCAGTGGGGAGACTGAGCGGAGGCCACAGGGGACCAGGCCTGCGGAAGGCCTTGACCCAAGCAGCTGCTCTCGGCCCATGTCTGCTGTGTCCACGGACAGCCCGGCCCACGCGGGAGCCTCGGAGCAGCGGGACTGCCTTCTGGGGCTCTGAGGGGCGGCACGCGGCGGGCAGCACAGAGGAAAAGCCCGGCTGACAGGCACCACCAGCCCTGGGGGTGGGGGGATGTTGATTAGTAAGCTAGCAAACCGCCAGCTGTGACACAAACCGGTCCCACATGTTCTCTGCAGGACAGTCAAACCGTGAATGGTACCAAGCAGTAAGGACCCTAAACAGCACAAGGGGCTTCGCACTCGGCGACATCAAGGCCTGGGGGCTGTGTTTTCATAAAGCAAGGAGTTTGCCAACACGCCTGCCACACAAGTAGGTACTGTACCCAAGCATTTGCCCCCACTCTACAGATGAGAAGCTGAGGCTTAGAAAGAGCAGCTAACTACATTTTCCAAGGTCCCACAGCCAACCTCTGGAACACATACCCAAGTTACCCTCTTAACCTCTTATTAGTTCACAGGGGCATGGAATATTGTGGTAATCAGGAAAATTATAAAAGATACCACCTGGTTGGAGGGGCCCTAACTTGGTTCAACCACTCTGAAAAGCAATTTGGCACTCTCTTATAAACCCTTTTTTTTAAAATTAAGATATCATTGATAGACACTTTTATGAGGTTTCACATGAAAAACAATGTGGTTACTACATTCACCCATATTATCAAGTCCCCACCAGACCCCATTGCAGTCACTGTCCATCAGCATCCTAAGATGCCACAGTCACTACTTGTCTTCTCTGTGCTACACTGTCTTCCCTGTGACGCCCCCACACCATGTGTGCCAATCAGAATACCCCTGAATCCCCTTCACCCTCCCCACCCCTCCCCTTTGGTAACCGCTGGTCCCTTCTTGGAGTCTGTGAGTCTGCTGCTGCTCTGTTCCTTCAGTTTTGCTTCACTGCTACACGCCACAAACGACTCTCTTAGAATCTTGAACATTCTCATGCTCTACAGCCCAGAAATGCCACTCCAAGCTGGGGGAAGTCTCGGGGACGCGCACTAGGAGCTGCAAACAGGAGCGTCATGGAAACATCGTTCATAACGCAGAACCACCACAAAAACAATCCAAGAATCTAGAAAAGCAAAAAGCTCATTTGATAGGAGGATGGATAACTTGTCACCAAAATGGGGTATCACAGAGCGGAGGGTATGAGCGAGCCACAAGCCCACACGGTTGCAGAGACGATCTGCTAGCATCACGCCGAGTGGAGGCTCCTATGGAGCTGACGCCACTTCACCAGCACTTGAAGCAAGCAGAACGGTAATGACAGGGACACATACATGTATGATAGAACTTAAAAAAAAAAAAAAAAGGACAACATTCAAGCAAATGGTTCCCTCTGAGGGTAGCCAAGGTGGGATAAAAGCCCGCAGGCAGATGCCAGACTGTTGGAAACATTCCTGCCATTAATTAAGTCCCTGGGTGAGCGCTTTGCTAGGCTGCCTGCTATTCTGTTAGATTTATCACTTTGAATGAAGCGGATATCTCATAATTTAAACCTTCTTTTTTAAAGTCATCACTGAAATTTAATTGCCAAGGTAGGAGGGGACCCAGGAGCCTCCGCCTTCCACGCACCCAGGCACCTGAAGCCTAGAGGTCCTCCGAGTTTGTTCTGCCTCCCCCCAGCAGGCCGCCTGGGCCTCCGGGGCCAGGATACCCACCCCTGGTGGCACAGCACGCAGGTGACAGCGACTGAGGCCGCCCACACGGAGCCAGAGGCCCCACTGGGGGGCAAGGAACCACAGCCACCGCGGAGGGCAGTGGGGGAGGCCCGGCCGCAGGCGGAGGCCCAGCCACCCCCAGGGGCCAAGGCGAGGGCCAGCAAGCCGGCGACACCGGGCACTCCAGCGGAGGCAATTTAAGGGAGTGGATAATTGCACATAATGGAGTTAAAATATAATTGCCTCATTAAAATGGGTTACTAGACCTCATTGTTTGTGAGTGTGAGACAGAGACTTGTGTGTTAAACTGCAAGGAGACGAGACGGCGTGCGTGGGCGTGAGTGGGAACGATCCGAGAGTGTCCCGTGCCACCCGGCCAGGGGACCCCGGTGACTGGCGGGGCCTGTGAGCCCCCCTTCGGGCCGCCCTCCTGCAGTGAGGCCCGGGCTGGGACCAACGTGACCAGGTCTCACCTCCTGCCAGGGTCTTTCCTGCCCCCGCGTTCACCCTGGCCTGGGCCCTGGCACCGCATGCCAGCTGTGGCCAGTGCCAGGGTCCGGCCGTCTGCCCGAGGGACAGGTAAGCCTAAGGGGGGGAGAAGGACGCCAGGGGGGCACTGGGAGCAGCGCAGTCCGGGCACAGCCCCACCCCGCCCCTGGAGGTGTGCACGCGACCAGGCTCTGCCCAGTGGGTCCGTGTCCCCTCTGCTCACACGCACACAGCCAGCTCCTCTCACCCGGGGTGCACCGCCACCTCCATTCCACCCCCGAAGGTGTCAGTCCCCCATATGAGCTGCCAAAGTCAGGAAACTCCAGCCACGCACCTCCTTTGGAACATTTTGGGGAAATAAACAGTTATTTCTGAAAATGACTCCGAGCTCCTATAGCTCCCCAGCGCCGCACGCGGCCACGCCTCCCGTGCCCGCAGGTCTGTAACGCGCCCCCCCCGTCTGGCACCCGGCAGCCCGCAGGAAGCGACGGCCCTTCTCGGAGCTCCCACGCTCCAACGTGTCAAGGCCAGGGAGCATTTTCTTTTCGGTATTAGAAAGCAGATAAACAGCATCAAGCTGGTGTCACCAAGTGTCACTGGGCAGACCCTGACCGGCTTCGGAATCCTGGGTCCGTGGGCACTGATCGTGGGCACAACGGAGGCAAGGGCAGCAGACGGGACGGGGCCGAGGGGCGCGAGGAGAGGGCTCGCCCTGACCGGCCTGCAGGCCTCACCTGCTGGTCAGCCCTCGGCTTCAGAGGCAGGTTTTCCTGTACATGGAGGGAGAGATTTATTTCCATGCATGATTAAACAGTCTCGATTCCTCAGATAAGTTCAGAAGCGCAAAGCAGGGGGAGGAGAAGCTCTTTAATTACAAGCGATTCAGCCTGGCACACAGAACTCTCAGCGGGTCCAAGTCCTGGGCTTCCAACCTGGCCAGGATCCCCATCGGCTTCTTCCGGGGGTGGGGGGGCTGGGGAGTGGGGGTGCTTCAAGTTCCCACAGAAAGAATCAGGAAACCTTGGACCAAATTCTCAGCTCTAACAAATAAAGAGCCTCAGTTCTGGATAAAAGTCAAATTGTTAAGATACCATACTTAGTGCTCTGGGGTTTTTTTTTTTCTTTTGGAAGGGGAGTGGGGGGAAGACAGGTTGTGGGGTGGGATGGGGAAATAACAACGGCAGAAGCAGATTTCTGCTCATCTGATGAAATTCTGGAGTTACAAAGCTACCCTTGTTCCCCCGGGGTTTTTGGGTGCAGGCCAGGGGTGTCTGGATGCCATTATCGCCCGAGTAGATCTCCCCACCCCAGGCCCAGGCCCAGTGTCTTTCAGTGCCAGGACACTCCAGAAGCCTCAGAATGGAGCCCCTGAAATGTTATAAAACAGGAATTGGCAACCCTTTCCTTTCAAGATGCCAAGCTGGAGAAGGGGCTGGAGGGGAGCAGCGGGGGGAGGCACAGGCAACGTGAATGTGATGTGTCAGCTGCTGTCGTGACTCAACGTGTAAGGTGCCCCCACCTGAGCACCCACCACTCAAGCGGCCAGCAGATGAGGGCAGATGGGCAAGAAGGGTGGGGTCAGAGGCAGCACGGAGGAGGGTATTGAGAAGCCAGCAGCGGCAGGGTGGCAGCTGCTGGGTCTCAGCCAGGCTGGCAGGGCCATCAGGAAGCCTGGAGTGCCACCCTCTGGTTAGGGAGCCAGGGGTTGGATTCTAAACCCTGTAACAGAACCCTCCCTACAGGCATTGGCATTTGGGCCTTAGTGTTTTGGGCCCTTGGCCAAATTGCTCAGACTACGTGCTTGGTTAGAGAGTAATTCCTCATCACATCCAGCAAGTGTCTGCACACAGCACAGGAGCTGTGACATTTTTATTCCAATAACTCCTTTGCCGACCACCAAAATTCCATGGAAAATTCTTAGAAGCCATTAGATATAAAGCAAACTGAGTTTTACATTAAGTTCATGCTCCAGATCATGGACAGTTTTATAAACAGCAGAGCATCCAAGCAAGAAAACTGCCCCCTCATTTTGTTCCAGAAACCGTCTAGAAGGAAAGTTGCAACACGCAGTGATAAGAAGGGTTCACATTTACTATCTCAAAACTCTGGAAGCTGGAAATCAATGTGACATAATTGTTCATGCTTGTTAATGTGATTATGCACCATAACTCACTTTGAGGTAAGGTCATTTGGGTTAATGAAATCAAATTATCTCTAGTGTGTAAGATACCAAGATCTCCTAGAGAGTAAAGTCATATGCTAGTAGTCAAAAACCAGTCACAGCCAAGAGAGTCCCGCGTTTGGGAGGAAGGTGAAAGCGCCCCACATGAACGGTGCCTCAATACGCTTCGCAGATGTAGCTTATTCATCACGGGACACTGGGGCGGCCAGCAGGTCCCGTATCAGTGACTGGCCTATCAGGGAAGTCTACAGTTCACTCCTCTAACTGAGAAGCAGGACACAGGGACAGAGAGGGACACCACAGGGGCACGGCAGAGGGAAATCGCCCCTCATCATCAATTATTCTTTTTAAGAAATAAATTGTATTGCTTCACTCCCTTGTTAAAAAATGGAATAGCAAAAACACAAATAACTCACTTATAAATAACTGAGGGCTCAAAGAAAAAAAATCATAATGGATAAAATTTACATATCTAGAAATAGCTACAAAACTATAAAACAAAAACTGGCAAAATTAAAAAGAAATATAAGCATAGTTAAAATTTTTAACAAACATCTCTTAGTAGCTGACACAACATGCAGATCAAAAATCTGCAGGACTCTAGACAATCCAAACAAGATGAACAGCAGTTACCCTCTCAGCACACGGAGAACACGTGTAATACAGAGCACAGCACTTGCAGTATAAATGGGACATCGGTCACGCAAATAGATCACAGGGTGGCCCATAAAGCAGACATGAACAAATATAGAAGGACTGACATACAACATATATTCTCTGGCTACAGTAGAATTAAGCTCAAAATCAACAATAAAAAGATAGCTAAGAAATCTTCACGTTGGGAAATATGTTTCCGAATAACCCATGAGTCAAAGAAGAAATCACAATGGGAATTAGAAAACACTCTGATGTCAAAGATAATGAAAACATGCCATACAAAAATGTATGGCTATAGCTAAGTCTTTGTTTTGGCAAAAAATACAGATTAAATGAATAAATTAGAAGAGAAGAAAGTCTGAGACTTGATGGTACAGATCTTCCGCAACTTATGGTGGGGTTACGTCCTGAGAAACCCATCATAAGTTGAAAATATCTTAAGTTGAAAATACATTTAATACACCTAATGTAGCGAACATCATAGCTCAGCCTAGCCCACCTTAGATGTGCTCAGACACCAACCTGAGCCTACAGTAGGACAATATCCAGTAACACAAGGCCTGTTTTATAAAATAGTGTTGAGTATACACGGAATTTATTGAGTGCTGTGCTGGAGGTGAAACACAGACGGCTGTCCGGGCCCAGGCTGGCGCTGAGTGTGCCCGCTGTTGCTCGCCCTCGTGATCAGGGGCCGGCTGGGGGCTGGGGCCCGCTGCTCAGCATCCCAGGAGATTACGGCACCACGTGCCGCTGGCCCAGGGAAAGACCAAAACTCAAAACCCGAAGGACGGTTTCCATTGAGTGCGTGTTGCTTTCATACCATCATAAAGCTGGAAAATTTCAAGTCAAACCATCACAGGTCAGAGACCCTCTGTATAAGATTCCACTTCAAGAGGGCTGGGAAAAAACAGCAAATAAAAGGCTGTAAAGTAGAAGGAAGGAAATAATAAAGAGAGAGCAAAAATCAATGAACTAGAACCTAAACATAAAATAAAGATAATCAACCATATCAAAAACAATCTTTGAAAAGGTTAACAAAGCCCATAACTCTTAGGAAAGCTAATCAAGAAACAAAAGTAAATAAATAAAAAAGAAGAAAGAAAACCAAATTACTAGTGCCAGGTCCACAGACATTCAGAACAATGTTCCGGACACCACTCTTACAGGACAGTAAAGAGAACATTATGACAATAAACTGAGGTGAAATGGATGCATACTTTGAAAAACAGAATTCATCAAATGACACAAATAGACATGGACCATATCAATAGTCCTATATCTAATTTAAAGGTTGAATCTCTACTTTAAAACCTTCCTACAAAGACATCTCCAGGTAAAGGGGCCTCACTTGGAATTCTTCTGGCCATTTAAGCAAGAAGTAACAACAATCTTACACAAACCTTTCCAGATGAGAGAAGAAGAGCAAATACATCCCAATTTGTTTTATGATGTCATTGGTTTCCAAACCCTGATAAGGACATTACAAGAAAGGAAAATTACAGGAAAATCTCTGATGAGTATATATGTAAAAATTCTAAATAAAATACTACGAAATCAAATCAAGATGTATTTAAGAAAAGATTGTACATCACGACCATTTGGTTTATTCTAGGAATACAACATTGACATTTGAAATTCTCCACATTAAGCAAATAAGATGAGGGACCATATAGTTATCTAAATAAATGTAGAAAAAAACACATTCGTAACATTCAATACTCATTTATGGTTTAAACTAATGATAAAAAATCAGAAGGAAACGTTTATTTGACAAAGCTTATGTACAAAACATCTGCTTGGGGAAGGCTTTCCCTCCTTCCTCACATTCTGGGAAAAAAAGACAATTAAAAAAGACAACTATCACCACCTCCATTCAAGAAAGGATAAAGAAACAAAACTCATTAATTACAGACTATGAAGTTGAATCTATGTTTACAAAAGAATCTACAAAGTTTAGAATTAATTGGTAAATTTAACAAGGTCACTAGTCAATATACAAAAACAAACAAAACTAAATGCAGTGGATAATACAAAAAAGAGGAAACAACATGACCTCAAATAATATAAATGTCTGTACAGAAACCCAAAGCAGAGTCCTTAGAAATAATAAGTGAGTTAGGTGCTTGGATCTCATATAATCTACAAAAATCAATTTCTACATAGCAGCAAAAAATTTCAAAATGGAATTAAAAACAGGTACCACTTACATTATGAACAAGAGCTATAAATTTCTTAGGAATAAATATACCAAAGTTTTCTTAGACTTATATGGAGAAAATTATATAATTTCTTTGGAGGCCACTAAAACTACCTTAATTAAAATAGGGAAAATTTAATATGTTTATGATTTGGATACTTAATATCATTAAGAAATTAATTCTATCCAAATTGATAAACAGGTCCAAAGTAATCCCAACCATACTCTCAACTGCTCTTTGAGAAATTAAGCTGATTCTGAAACCTAAGAGGAATAGCAAAAATCTAAGAATGCTTGAGGCACTCTATAAAAAGAAAATAAAACGGAACATCCTACCAGATATCAAGATCTAGCATAAGGCTGTAATAATTAAAATATGTGTTATTGGTGCAGGAATATAACTATGAAAAAAATGCAAAATAACCCAGAGATTTCAATTATGGCAGAGATGGCACTAGCCCCACCCCACCATTATCACACACAGAAAGTTGGAAACTATTCTAATTCTGCACCATCCCCTGAGACCTGCGGTTACTAAGGGCAACATCATAGCTCATGATTTACCCCTCGCAAAGAAAAGAGTCTTCTGGTTTATCTTAAGAGAGTATTTGCACATTTTTGGTTTCTACAAATTCCACTATGGCTTATTATTGTATGTTTCACTACATGAACCTTCAATATTCAGCAGATAAGTGATTTTCTTCTTTTTAAGATTCAGAATAAAGGCAAACACGCTGGCATGTTGTTTTTGCTTTTGAATGCTTGCTCTGCTTACATCTTTACAAAAAGGAATACAGTTTTTAAGCAAAAATATTTCCAGGTCTACCATTAAATACATATTGCAGGTGTGTGACGTACTAATCAAATCTTCGGTTTCCTTTTTAAGACTTGGCTTCTAAGGCAAATGCGTTTTTCTACCTCAGGGCAATCCTCATTACCATCTTCCATTCCACCTGAGGCCGGCTGGCACCCAGCAGCCAGCTTGTCTGAATCCCGCACACACCTGAGCCGCATTCGGATGGCGCTCCCAGAAGGGCCCACGGCATCTCGGCACAGGAGACCCGATCTTTGATGCTGGCTTGCACAAGAAAAACCAGTCTTGTTTCTTGTCATTTTGCTCTTGGTAGGCAAAATACTAATGCTTGCCTCTAGTGGAATTTCAGATCTTGACGTTGGAAATAAAGAGAATCGAGTAAATTAATTTCACTGTGGCAAATTGGCTTGTATTTTCACTGTTTAAAATACACAGTGACAAAACATTGTCAAAAAATGATATAGCCCCTCAAAGCAAGCACAAATTTCATATGGACATTTTTGGACCTATCAAAAATTTCCCCCAATTCAGCTCATTTTTGTAAGTTTACTACCATTTATTTTTATTTATTAAATTTTCTGCGCTTGGAAAGTTTATTTTTAAAATTCGCTGTCGTTGTTTGTTGACTTTGATAGACTAGCATGCTGTTATTAGTAATTATTATATTCATTTCTTAGCCAATTTATAGTAATTTTATATTTGGATCTGTAAAAACACACAATTACACTATCTATATCCAAAAGCACATACCCTCTGAGGAGATATAAATATGTATTTCCAAGGTAGTCATGCTTAAATACAACCACAGGCCCACATATGGCTACTTTGGGGCTATTTATATTACCTAAACAGTATTATTTAAATAGGAAAAATAAAACGACCTGCTGCAAGTATTCACCATGATTATGTGATTCTGCACTTATGTGTTTATTTTTAAATCCCTATCTTATAAAAGATGAAAGTTTGTTGCCTAATACAAGGCCACAGAGATCTACACTGTTTACTTCTCAGAGTTTTATAGTTTTTTTACATTTAGACCTTTGAACATTTTGAGGTTTTTTTTTTAAGTACAGTTGACATATAATAGTATATTAGTTCCAGGTGAACACAGTGACTTGACAAATACATACTTTATTATGCTCACGACAGTAGGTGGTTACTGGTCACCAGTTATTATACTATTATCAACTGTATTCCCTATGTTACATTTTTCATCCCTGTAACTTATTATTGGAAGTTTGTAACACTTGATCCCCTTCACCTATTTTGTCCACTTCCCACCCCTGGCAAGCACGAGCTCATTCTCTGTATTTATGAATTCTGAGTTAACTTTTGTATATAATATGATATATGGGTCCACCTCCAATCTTATGCAGGTGGATTTCCATTTGTTGCAGCACCATTTGCTAAGAATATTCTTTACCCACTGAATAGTCTTGGCAGTCTTGTAAAAAATTAATTGCGGATGAATGCTTGGGTTTATTTCTGAACTCTAAATTCCATTCCACTGAGCTGTATGTCTGCCTTTTTTCCGTATCACACTGTTTTGATTACTATGGCATTATAAGTTTTGAAGTTGGAAAGATTTAAGACTGTTTTGGCTATTCGTGGTCTCATGTACATCTGTATTAATTCCGGCATCAGCTCTCTCATTTTTTGGTCGGAAAAAAAAGGTGGCTGGAATTTTGATAGGGATTGCACTCCATCTGCAGATCGATTTGGGGAAGGAATATTGCCATCTTAAAAATATTAAGTCTTCCAGTACATGAACATGAAATGTGTTTCCATTTATTTAAGCTATCTTTACATTTCTTTCAACAATGTTTCGTAGTTTCAGTGGATAAGTACTAAACTTTGGTTAAATCTATTACTAATTATTTTGTTCTTTGTGATGCTACTGTAAAGGGAGTTGTTTTCTTATTAAATTGTCATATTGTTCATTGCTAGTGTGTAGAAACACAGCAGATTGTTGAATACTGATTTTGTACACTGTGATGTTGCTACACTTATTAATTCTAATAGTTTGAGTTTTTTATTGTTTGGGATGTTTTATATAGAAAATCTGCAGACAGACATTGTTTTACTTCTTCCTTCCCAGAGTGATTTTTTTTTTCTTACATAATTGCTCTGGCCAGAATATCTAATACAATGTAGAATAGAAGTGGTAAGATTATACATCCTTATCTTGTTCACGACCTTAGGGGAAAGCGTTCAGTCTTTTACTACTAAGTATAATATTAGCTGGGAGTTTCTCATGAATATCCTTTATCAGTTTGAGGAAGTTCTCTTCTATGTCTACTTTGTTCAGTGTTTTTTATCACGAAAGGGTGTTGTACTTTATCAAAGGCTTTTCCTCCATCTATTTTATATTGAGATGATCATGCTTTTTCACTTCGTCTATTAATATGGAATACTACATCGATTTTCATGTTAAACTGACCTTGCATTCCTAGGTCAGGTGCACCTCGCTGCAGTGTACAAGCCTTCAGTGTGCTGGACTCTGCTTGCTGGCACTGCTGAGGCTTTTGCATTGATAGTCAAGGACATTGGGCTGTAGCTTTCTTATGATGGCTTTTCTGCCTTTATTATGCAAATAACAAGACTGGCCTGATAGAACAAGTTAGGGTATCTCCTCTGCAATTTTTTAAAGAACTTGGTAGGATTGTTGTTAAATCTTTAAACTGTTGGTGGAATTCATCAGTGAAGCCATCTGGCCCTTAATTTTTTAAAAATTGGAAGTGTTTTGATTACAGCAACTAAATTGAGTCAGATTGGGTCAGACTCAATCTCTTTGTTACAGGTCTATTCAGATTTTCTATTTCTTCTTGAAATTTCTTCAGATGGTTTGTACTTTCCTACGTATCTGTCCGTTTGATCTGTATTATCTGTTACCATATAATTATTGGTAGTAATCTGTTATCTTTATTTCTGTATTATCAATGGTAATAGCCACTCTTTCATACTTGATTGTAGTAATTTGAATCTTTTTTCTAGCTAACTTTCAAAGAACCAACCTTTTTATTCTGTATTTTTCTATTTTACATTTTTACATATATATTTGAACATCTCTTTACATGTGATGCTGAATAGTCAGCACATCCAATAACTGAGAAATAACATTGCTGTCATGATGAGCACAGCACTTCTAGAAACATTCTTACACGTGTCCCTATGTGCTTTTCTGCATCACATAATGGCAAGCACATACATTTTTAGAAACAACACTCTTCTCAATATGCCCCACAAAAAACAAGTTTGAAACATTTTTTACGTGTGTACTCAAATACACGTCTTACCTGCATTACAGAATGGCCGGCACATCCATTCACTAAAGTAACAGTTTTCTGTATTTTCTCTCTCTGCTGTGATCTTTATTATTCCCTTCTTGCTTTGTTTACTTTGCTTTTCTTTTTCTAGGTTTTCTAAGGTTTAATAAAGCTAGGTTGTCATCTTATTTTCTCCTCTTTAATGTTGGTTATAAATTCCCCTCTGAGCACTGTTTTTGCTAAATCCACCTAAGAATTGAAATGCTGTTTCAAACCAAACTTTCATTAAGTTCAATGTTCTAATTTCCTTTGTGATTTCTTTGACCAATTGGTTATTTACAAAATTTCCTTTTGTTATTGACTTCTAATTTTGTGTCACTGTGGCTGGAGAATACTCTGTATGACTTCAGTCTCTTAAAGTTTACTGACACTATACTGTCAGCTAACATATAGTCTGTCTTGGAGAATGGAGCACGTGTCCTTGAGAAGAATGTGTGTTGCTGGGTGGAGTGTTCCAAGACATCTGCTAGCTCCGGCTGGTTTGCAGTGCTGCGCACACCTTCTTTTTCCTTGCTATTCTTTATTTCTTTGTTGATTTGACCTACTGTCTCGTATCCTTTCATTTCAGCCTCCAAGACCCCCTCCAACATTCATGTAAGGCAGGTCTGACTGTACCTGGGAATGTCTTAATTTCCCCTGTATTTCTGCAGGCAGTTTTGCCGCATATGGAATTTGAAGTTAAAGTTTTGTTCTTTCAACACTTTCAATGTATCATCCAATGTTTTCTGGTGGACTCTGAGATTTCTGATGAGAAATTAGGTTTTAATCTTATTGAGGACCACTTGTATATGATGAGTCCTCTCTCTTGCTGCTTTCAAATTTTTCTTAATCTTTGACTTTTGATTATTTGATAGTGATGTGTCTCACTGTGTCTCTCTCTGAGTTTGTCCAAAATGAGGCTTAATGACCTTCCTGAATGTGTATATTTTTCTCATCAGATTTGGAAAGTTTCCTACCAATATTTCTTCAAATATTCTTTTGGCCCCTTCCTTTCCCTTTTCCTTTTGAGATAGATTCCCATTGTGCAAATATTGCTGATAATACCCCAGAGGTCTCTGAGGCCCTATTCATTTTATTCAGTTCTGTGGGCTGGATAATTTCAATTGATCGGTCAAGTTTGTATTTTCTTTCTGCCTGCTCAAATCTGAACTTCCATAATAAATTTTTATTTGTTATTATAATTTTCAGCTCTAGAAGTTTTTAGTATTTATAAAATAACTTTAAAGTATAATTCTTGTAACTGTAAATTTGTAATTTTATAAAAAGTTTGAAATTTTCCTTTATCAACATTTCTCTATTTGATGAGACATTGTACTCATAATTGCACAAGTTCTTGAACATATTTAAAATACTGACTTAAAATCTTCATCTAGTAAGTCTAACATCTGGAATTCCTTAGGGACAGTTTCTGTTGATGTGCCCTTTATTATTTTTTTTAACTTGGGCAACACTATAAACCAGCCAGATCAGATAGGCATCTTGGAACACCTCACCCAACAAAAACAGAGTACACATTCCTCTGAAGCACACGATACATTCTTCAAGACCACGTTAGGTGATGAGTCACAAGTCTTGAAGGTGGGCATTTTGAATATAATGTGCCCATTCTGCTGGGAAATTTGATTATTTCACCCCTCAGAGTTTGCTGTCATTACTGGTTTGTGTAGTTGTAATTGAGCTTTACTTTTCTGAACCCTATAAATTTGTATTCTTTGTTGTGTGTGACCACTTAAGGTGGTCCATTAGCTTCATTGTCAGCTGACAGGACAGATTTCCTTAAATGTCTAGAACAACAGAAATCTCCCAGTCTGCAGCAGTGTTCTGAGTGTTGGAGCATGCCTTCAACATTCAGTTAAGCATCTTTTCACTTTGCTTCACATTTCACTTCCTGTCTGCACAAAGCCTCAAAGTCAGCCAGAGGTGAAAGCTTGGGGTCCCTCTGATCTTTCCAGAGCATGCATACAGTCCTTGAAATATGTATACTTTCTAGATAGCCAGGAGTATGTCAGTCTTTCAAAGCCCTTACAGACACCCTCATTTCTAACCTTTCTTCCCAAGCTTTTTGCTTAGCCTATTGTTTGTCCTGTTATCCATTTCTTCAGGCACCAGAGAAATGCCCCTCCTCCAACTCACTCCCACCCCTCACCCCTGTAGGGTGGTGGCTTTAGCACCGAGAATGTTCCGCGTTAGGCAACATAATAGTAAGCTTTTTGAATGGGGGTCTTCTAGAGAGACATGAGACAGATCACCTGACAATCTTAGCAAGGAAAAAAGTCCATCTGCTCTTTCCAGTACCAGGAACACGGGATGTTATCTTCAAGGCTATTGTTGTACTTGGGAGTAAGGTATAGGACTAGCCTAAGTTAAAACTAAACAAAATGTGTTCTTACCAAGATATAGCTTTTTTTTTTCTTTAATCTGACTTCTTGTGAGCTCAGTTTCTAGAATTCTGAAAACAATTTTGATGGTTTTTTGGGGCCAGTGTTACTGTTGCTTTTATGGAGAGGCAGAACTTTGGAATTTCTTAACCACCATTTTTATTGCCGCCATCCTATAACACAAGTTTACATCTTAGCTAACCAGTGTAACCCAGTCATGATTATTTCACAATGAAAAAATGTTCAGTTGTGTCTTAAAACTTTTTCTGTGCTATCAGTTCCCTCAGCATCAGCTAC
The DNA here is from genome assembly GCF_030020395.1 of Manis pentadactyla. Taxonomy (NCBI): domain Eukaryota; kingdom Metazoa; phylum Chordata; class Mammalia; order Pholidota; family Manidae; genus Manis; species Manis pentadactyla. The sequence goes on from NC_080020.1 coordinate 1,982,661, forward strand.
ATACATTGATTGGCCTGTTACAAAGGATGATATGTGCTCACTTGCTCCTTATACCTACATGCACAAGCACCCTGCCAAACCTCATCATGCTCACTTATAATATGTATGGCTCTCTTTGTGCAGGACAGGGAACTGCTCAGTGACAGACACACATTTTAGAGGTCTTAAAATTCTTATTTCTGAGCCTGGCTCATACTAGGTACTTAATAAATGCGTTTAATAGTAATTAAAGAAAACAGTTAACCTATGTTGAGTTCTTTTACCCCAGGACCTGTGCTAAGCAAACTTTTTAGACTTTTTTAAAACTGTGAAATACACAGACAAGGGCTCATGTAACACATGTGTATACCTTAGAGAATAAACAAATGAACATGCCTATACCAACTATCCAGTGTAAGAAGAGAACATGAGGAACTTCAGCAGATCCTGTGCTTTCCTCCCAAGACATAATCTTGAATTCTGTGTAAATCATTTCCTGTATTTTCCTTATAGCTTTACCACATGGGCATCTATAAGTAATGTGTAATTTTGTTTTGCCTTTTTAAAAAAATTCTTTAAATGGACTCATACCATATTATTCTGTGATTTCTTTTTTTTTGTTCAACATTAACATTATGTATATGAAAAATCATTCACTGTTCACTATAAAGTATTCCATGATATGGGTATACCTAGACACTGAACTAGCAGCAGTCAAGAAAGGCAATGATGAGATAACAACACCTAAGGGGAGGAAAAAAGACATTTCGGGGTCAAGCCTTAGAGTATGTCACTGATAAGAGCTATACAGAGGCAAAGAACCAGGGAAGGAGGTCAGAGTGGGACTGACCAGCAAAGAAGTAGGAAAATCACCAAGAGCGGCGCCACGGACGCCTGGAAAGGATGCTACTTCAAGTAAGGGTAGGGAAGAATCCATTGGATTTGGCAACACACAATGCTACGGAGACCTCAAGTTTAGTTCTGGTATAGTGGAGGGAGGCTGCAGCCGTACTGGGTTACTTCAAAAATATAATGGCAGTTAAAGCGGAAGAGAGCATGTTTAAATAACCATAAAAGGAAGCAGAGAAATGGAGGCGTTCGGATCTGTAAGGTGCAAAAGTTTAAAAAATATATTATCAGCCATAGAGCATTGTGTATGCTGTTAAGAATAATCCTATTCAGAGGTCACAACTGGTTGAACAAAATGAAGGGCAAACTTGGAGAGAAAAGCCTCTGAGAAGTTGAGAGAATGGAATCCCGGGTACAAAGGAAGGGGACAGCCTGTCCTAGGATGAGGGACACTGTCCCCAATAAAAAAGGAGGAGGGAAGAGAAGGTGAGTGCGATACTGGAGGGTAGGAGAATGAGGGGGACGGTCCCACAGCTCCTGCTTTCCCCATGAATTACGAAGGCCAGTGACTATGAGTGGGATGGAAAATTATCTTGAAAAGTGGGGAGGTTAGTTCACTAAAGACAGAACTACAAACAATAGCGAGTGCCACTGCACGACTGATCAGGAACTTAAGAGGTCAAGCAGTCCACTGTGTGCTTTTTCTCAGGTAATGTTCATCCGTTAAGTACTGGCACAAAGAAAGAAATGGGAAGTTCAACCAGAGAAGGTTTTTTTTTTTGCCATGCAAATACCTCTTCTCTCTGAAGGAAAGACTAACATGTATTATCTAAGGTTATATTTACTCCACGTCAAAACAGTTCAAAATGCAAACTATGAAGTATATAGCAGATGTTAACTGTTATGCTACTGGATTAACCTTTTCTTCTGACTTCGTTCTCAAGGTCACATTGGTACCTCGGTCTGCCCATCAGTCTCCCACTGGGTATCTCGATCTGGCCTTCTATTGTACTTCCTTTTCTATTAACAGATTTTCTAAAAACACATCGATGAGATGTATAAAAATACTATGAGGATTACTACTCTAGAAATAGTTTAATATTTTATTTGAGAAAACTAGGAACAAGACAAATACATACACATTTTTCCTAGAAAACAAAAATTCACTAATGCATAGGCAACAATCTTTTTCCAGTAGAAATTATATGAAATTTAACCTTGTGATTATATCACACTTTATTTTCTCTTTTATATATCACATATACTCTTTCAAGGAAAAAGGTTAAAAATATAGATTTATGCCATAAGAGATGGTATATAAGCACTCTTGCTCCAGAAGAATCATATTAGTATAAACAATCACAAATTTCAGATAGATGAATAGGCCCTGTTCTGTGAATACTAATTTGTTATATATTATGCTATATAAATATTAAATTTATCTTACTACTTTTCATGCCTCAGTTTTCTCATTTATAATTTAGGGACTTACCTCTTTTCATAGATTTATCAGAAATTAAAAATATTTTTCTAATAAGAATCATCCTTGAAATCTTACCAAGAAAGTCAAATCACATCAAATAGAGAAAAATTTATTTTTGTTCGAAAAACAGAGTCATTTGGAATCTTTCTCACAGGTAAAGTTCTAAAGTCAGACCTCAGATCATTCTTTGTGAGGGCCACCAAGAAGACAGACGCATTGCCAATCAGCAATTGCCCTGGCATTTCTCCTCCAGTGCCAGAGCAGATCATTATTTCTTTGGTTTGAACGCCAGATGGAACTTGTTGACAACTGGATTTACAGTCCACACTGTGCAACAAATATCTATGTTTAAACATTAGACTTGCATGCAGCACAGGACGTCTACAAACCAAAAACCCATTCAAAGTGGTGAACTTCATGCTGACTTCAGTCCAGGGCACGCAAAGAGTGGAATCTACCCTGTTTAAATTACTCCTCTCTTTGTCCCCTTTTACTGAGTGTGTATTTCTGCTCCTCAGTTTAATTATGCCTACTCACATTAAGAACCAGTAAGAAAGCAGATGAATTTCCAGGTGAAGAGACATTAGGTCATATCATCATACTACTTCTTAAATTCACACAATTTTTTATGTATGGTTAATTTAGAATTAATCTTGTTTAAAAAAGAGTCCCTCAAACCCCTGTGCTACCTTCTCCCATGCACCTGTGTTCCAACAGAAGGGACACTTCAGAGCTGCAGAGGTGGCCGGCAGAGCACAGAGCACCTCCACCCAGACAGCAAGCTCAGAGCGCCACCAGCTCAGGCCGCCACACGCCACTTACTTAGACGTGGCTGCGGCCAGAGCGATCAGCAGGCCCTGCCAGCTTAGGATACAAGAGAATGGTGACCATCGGTTTTGAAGTGAAGATCAACACACTGAAAAACAAGGCTCCCTGCAGTGCTTTGCAGACGTGAGTACCCGGACACACTCGGACAGGCCCGTCAGGAAAGCAGTGCCCGCACTTGCTGCGGGGACCGGTGCAGGACGCTCTCTGGGTCTCTGTATTCACTGACTGGGTTCATCACAGCAGCATACACTTCCCCATAGGCTCTGCAGACTAATTCTGTGGACTGTTTTATGATCTGCTCTCTATTGATAAACAAACAAAATGTGAACACACAGTTTACAAACAAAATCTAAGAACTGCAAGAAAGCTTCATACTTGAAGCAATGCATTTCATTTTCATAATTTCACACAAACACTATTAAAAAAATCACTGTACAACTACACAAGTCACTTATCTTGGTTTGGGGATTAAACATATTTACTATTTGTTTATTAAATCTTTCCCATGAATATGTAGGTTACAGGGGGACAGGGACTGTGCTTTGTTCATTGCTCTGTCTTTATGGCTGGACCGGTGCCTCATATACAGATTACTGAACAAAACACAGAAACTGTGGCCCACCATTTGGTGACGGATTTTGCAAATGTGACTGATAATACATTAGCCTTAAAGGAAAAGGGTTACATTTATTCATATTTATCAATATTTCAAATCTCAAGAGTAATCTACAGTTGATGGCCCTTTCACCCACAGCTCCTGTACTAATGACCACATCTCCTAAAGTTCTCATCTCGCAATACTATCAGGCTGAAATAATGTGACACTTGCCTACAAGTCACAGCATTTTCAAAAATACGCATTTCTACATAGGCACATAAAAGAATAACTGAGATAGTTTTAAATGAAGTAAATGTTAAAAAAAAAAAACTGGAACAATGGAATTGGGTTCATTCAGTGTGCACCAACTCTGTCCATGTCCCCATGACATGTACTCATCCTTAGCTCCTTCTACTCATGCATCACTGTCCCTAGTGATGAGACATGGCTTCTTATTTTCACAACTCAATTAAAAGCACCTTTCAGGATTTACTCCCAAACCTACTTTTCTTGTTATGTTTCCTAATTCTGTCAATGGCATAACCATGTTCCCTCACTAGTTCAGCCCCTAATGAAGTCTCACCTGGAGTATAAAAACCCATCTGGTCTTCCACTCAACCTGCCGTAAGCACTGCTGTTAGATGAATCCTTCTAAGCATACCTTTCCCCACCTTTCTCCTCCGCTCAGGACCAGCCTTCAAGGAGCTTCAGTGGCTTCTTCTGGTTCCCAGGGAGCCAAAATTCCCTGCCCTGTCACTGAAGTCCTTTATCGTTCCTGCTACATCACCACTCTAACCCCGCAGTCCAGTGCAACTCCCGGCTGTCCTCTCTGCCTGCCCCTGCTGACCTCAAGTCCTCCATTCACCCAGAACGCCTCTCTCTCTCTTGCCTTTAAACATGCTTATTCTCAGTAAACATGTACTCTCCTCATCTGTGAATGGGGAGGGAAGTCACTTAGGATCGTGGGTCATGAGCACCCTGTTCTGACGGGACCACAAACTCCTGCTGAGTTGAAGCAACTTAACATTTTCAAAAAACTGCTACAACTTCCAATACGATAGTGGGTAGGAGGAGGAAGGACATGAGGAAGTCCTCTGAGGGGGATGAGATGCTGCTGTCCTACAGTTTTGCTGGAGGGAGATGGTAAACTCGATTGGAAATCTACCGAGCCAGATAAGGCGCTGAGATTTTTTTGATGTGTCTATTGGTGATCGTTCCTATGACTGAGTTTAACAATGGATGCATCAAAATGACACAAAAATTATTTTCTATAAATGAAACAGCTGCAAAATACTATAAACTGGCATTTAAAAAAATCTTTTAAATGTAATATACATTTGATAACCCATTTTGCAACCCATTTGTCAAAAAATGGATCTCATAATATAGGGCTTTTTACTCAAAAAAAAAAAAAAAGATTTTGGGGGATGTATAAAAGCAGTCATTACACCTCATACTCTAAAATCTATAGTCAATCTGAACATACTGCGTATTTATACTATATAATGAATGCACAGAAACAAGGCTCTCCCTCTCAGAAAGGAGTTTAAAATCATAGTAAGGTACAATAATATTAAATACCATTAAAAAAAATCCAGACCAACTGGCAAATACCGAATGAATATAGGATACAGAATTATAAACATAGAATTAAAAAATTTTTAATTTACTGAAGCTTAGTTGGAACTCGGGGCACATTTTCTACATATAAGATGAATGAGCTTGTAAATGTCTGTAACTCACACTGCAGCTGAAGAATCATTATAAATCTGCAGTGGAGAAAACCAGAATTAAAGAGACACTGCTAAGATACAATTAAATAAAGTTAAGTCAAAGCCCGACTAAGAGTTCACAATTCATTTTGAATGTTGCCGTTTGATGTCACAGGGCTTGTTCACCGTGCTTCTCGGTTTAAGAGGCCACCAAGGTAGGGGACGCATTGAAAAATGACCATGGCTGTGGTGACCAGACAGGAGACACCAAATCCCATGGAGAAAAGCAAGTTTCTCACATAGTGGGAAGAAGAAAGGGCAGGGGAGAGGCTGTTCCTCTCAGCCTGTTGGGGGGCTGAAGCCAAAGGGACATGCAACAAAGAGAGAGATTCTCCAAGTGAATCCAAGTCACACTGTAAAGAGTAGTGAGAACTGTGACTGACAGAGATCCCGTGTTTCTGGACAAATGTAAGAGTTCACGGTCATTACCAAAGCCTGGTACAGGTTCATACACTCACATTCACTCAGTTTTTTCCTAATTAATGACACAAAGTAGGGATAAATGGTATAGTGACAGACATTACGGTCAGAATACCTTGGGTCTAGTTGAAGCTCTACCACTTATTACTGAATAAGAATGTAATCTTTCCAGGACTAATTTCACACTGAAAAACAAAATACTGAAATCTGTCATCGTTAGAAGGTACTTTCAGCTTTTAAACTGTACCATTCTATTGAGAATAAAGAGCATGTTAATTGATATTAAAAAAACCTCTTTGTGCCTATTTATTTATAGACATATAAACATACATAAAAACACACATACAGATACACATACAAACATTATTTTGGGCAATTAGGCTTCTTAAATAATAATTTATAATAAGTATAATATTTGTATATAAATGGGTGGTATACCTCAACTGCTAAAACAGTTGATTTTCTTGGCATTTTACTATCTCCCCCTTTTATTTATAGTGCTAACTATGTAACTTCATCCATTATCTTAGAAAGTATAGCTGACCTCTGAACAATGCAGGGTCAGAGATGTTGGCCACCCTGATGTTTTGATCCATCACAGCCAAGCCAGAAACTGATGGATGGACAGCAGTTGTAGAATTATTTCTGTAGGTTAAATTATAAAAGTCAGTCCTGCTTTTCACATGACCAAAGTCTATGTGAAAAGTCCAGTTGAAAAGAAAAACTTCTATTGGAGTGTAAGCCAAGATCATCTATAAGTTAAGACCATTAACTTTCTCGGTTTCTTTACTACCACGAAATTCTTATAGGTAGTAATTTATTAGATGGAACCCTGCTGGCCTTTGGGAAGTTTAATAATCCTCACAGTACAAATATAAATTTTAAAATTAAAACATGAATCATACAAATAAACAATGAATGAACATCAAAAATTTACCATCTCATTAATGAGGAAACTACTAAGATGGTGAAGCTGCTTCATAAGACATTTTGCGGAGCTGGTTATTTACAGGCATTGGAAAAGGAAGGGCAGGTACAAATGGGTTACGTGCGTTGAAGCCAAAGAAACCACAGGACATGAAAATCCACGCGATCCTGAATTAACAGTAAACTGAATCACACAAGGCACATTCCCCTGAACAATTAATTCTCGATGGGCCCGTTGACAGGGCTTCAGCACGACGCTGGAAGGACGTGCTGTTCTCTCCAGGCCCCCCATCTGCTCTGTTTCCAAGTTTTAGAAAGCGGTCTGCTATGCTAGTGCATCATACATCAGAGGCAATAATCATACAGTTAATACCAGAAAAAAAATTTTTTAACTGAAGGAGATGAGATTGTTATAAAATTTTACAGAAAGGCAATATTTTTCAATCACTTATGCATTAGAGTACCATACATTAATAGCCAGTTATAAATGTCATAGTGCTATAAAATCTTTTATTATAAATTTCAAAAATACTAATAAAGATTAATATATACCTAAATGGAGATATCATCTTCATTTTAAAATGTGCCCAGGGAAACTAAGTGTATTTTAAGTAATTATTAAAGCACTGAGCTGTGATAAGAACAGAACTGCTTACTCCCAGAACCACTCAATTTGTCAGTAGTCAGTACTTTAGGGCTTTGGTTGCCATAACAACATGATACAACTTTCACCATTACCACAAACCCAGCATTTCCAAAAATAGCTTCTTTCAACATTCAGGCTCTGTTATCACTTAAACTGAGCTTTATTACAGCAAGGCAGTCAAAAGTGCTGTCGTTCCTGGACGACGATATTCTGTTGTCTTCTGACAAGACAGTAGTATGCTTACCACTATTTCCCTGGAAGTAATAAGATATTTTTTTCCCCTCTGGCTACTTTCAAGATTTTTCTCTTTATCAATCATTTTCAATGATCTGGTCATAGCAGCCTCAGTATACTTTTCTGTGCTGGGTCATTGGGCTTCTTGGATCTGTGGGTTTCTGTTTCCTATGCATTTGGCAAAAACTCTGTTATTTCTTCAATTTTTCTTCTGCCTCGATCTTACTACGACACTCCAGTTATACCTACATTAGACTGCTTAATATTATCTCACAGTTCACTAGGGCTCTTCATCGTTTCCCAGCCCTTAATTTTTTTTCTTTTTGTGCTCCAGTTTGGATGTTGGCTGACTTTTCCTTCTAGGGGGCACAACTGGCCACTGTGCTCTTTCAGTGAATTTTTCATTTTAGATATGATATTTTCCAGGTCTAGAATTTCCACTTTGTAAAATTCCCTATTTTTTCCCCTCAATAAAATAATGTTTTCCTCTAAGCCCTTGAATATATTTAAATGGGTGCTTTAAAGATCTTAACTGCTAATTCCATAAACTCCATCATTTGTGAATCTGTTTCTATTGGATTTTTCTAGTTTGGGTTCATATTTTCCTACTACTTCACCCAAGTAATTTTTTTATTGCATGCTCAGCATTATAAATGCTATATTACTGATTGCATTTGTTGTTAAGTCTTTAAGAGTGCTACGTTTTGCTTTGGAAGGCAGTTGATTGAGTTGAAGATCAGCATTGTCCTTTGAAAGTTTGTTTTAAGCTTTATTAGTGTGAGTCTACAGGGCTCTGAAGATCTCATGGACTAGGTCAACCGTGCTTTTTAAGGCCTGGATGTCCCCTGGTCTCCGAAGCGTCATGCGAGCTCCAGCTATGTTCCAGTTTGAAGGTTTCCAGTAGTTGCTCTTTCCCTGATAGTTTTTTCCCTCACAAAATTGCTTTATTTTTGTTGATTTTTGTTAATGTAAGTGAGTTAAAAGGAGGTAAATAGAAGAAAATTATTCCCTTTACCTCTTTAAAAAAAGGTAGTAGTTCCTTTTAAAGTATATGCTTTATTTCTAGTGTATATAGAGGAAGATGCCTGGATAAAGAGTTCTCAAATCATATGCAATACCCTATAGACTCACTCTAGGAAGCATTTATACATTTATTTCTTAAATTATTCATAGAAATAATTCTGACCCAATTAAAAAATATACTGAAACATATCTTATACATGCAAAATTGTGGTTTCTATAGTCCAATTAACTACTTTTAGACCACTGAATGTTGAATACTGAGTTTGGCATTGAAAAAAAGAACAACACCCTTCTAACTCACCCCAAGAATGGAAGAAAGGAAGAATTGTTTAAAGCTACAGGTAATCATTGATTAACAGGTTTTAACTGCATAGACCTATTTATATGTGGACTTTTTCAATATGCACTGGAAACATTTTTTCAGATTTGCGACAATGTAAAAAAATTTTCTTTTCTCTAGCTCATTTTACTGTAAGAATGCAGTATATATTACATATAACATACAAAATATGTGTTAACTGACTATGTTATCAGTAAGGTTCCAGTCAGCAGTAGGCTATTAGTAGTTAAGTTTTTGGAGAGTCAACAGTTATATGTGGATTTTTTTTTGCTACATTGGGGGACATTGAATTAGTTTTGCTAACCCTACCTACACTGTTTAAGGGTCAATTGAATTTTCTTTTTCTATCCTTTTCTCCATTTTCGATAAAACTTTGTTTCCTGGCTACTTAAATTTGTTTAACAATTTTTTCCAAGGTTTCAGGGCTCACTCAAAATCTCCTTTGAAAGGCAGTCAAAAGGCAAGACAAGTAAAAGGAAGACCCGAGGGCCAGCTGCCCCGAGGGCCCCGCACCACCGAGACAGACAGCTCATGAGCAGAGTGTCCACAGAGCAAGACGAGACTGGATTAAAAAGAATGTGCTACATTTCAAGATCTATTTCAAAGAAACAACTGCAATTTTAAACAAATATGAATAGAAAGATAAATTGGGGACATGAAGATATAAATTACTTTTGCTTAAAAATATATTGCCATTTTGAAAAGGTTCAAAATTTAACTGAATAAAATTATCTCCTATTATTTCAAATGCTTTATAAATAAGATCAAATATATAGAGTGGCTGGCTATAGAGCAGCAGAAAGAATAAAAATTATTTTGTAAATAAGGAAATGTCATCAATTAGAAAAAAGGGAGGGGCGGGGGAAAGCACAGTTAGAATATCAGCTTCAATGGTAAATCTTAAATATGTAAAATGCCCAAAGCAATCCTGATTTTTAAAATAAGTAGCCAAGTTGATACCATATATTTCTCCTAATAAAAACCCAAAAATACATTTAATTTCAGAATACTCTGCAAATAACATTTTAGAAATTTTCTTAATGAAAAAAGCAGTGGTTAAATAGGTACTAACTGATCTCTAATCTTAGCTGCACTGTTCGTATTTATATAAACTATATGCATATATCAATTTTTAAATGTCATTTTAACTAGTAAGAATTTATAACAGGATGTGAGGTATATAAAACCAAAATACTAAAAATGTATAGATTTTTAAAATAATGTACCAAAACTATGTTCATTTGACTTTGTTAGTAACAAAATTTGCACAACTATCTGTTAAATGAGACAATACCAATTAATGGGAACCTAAAATATTTCTTCAGTAACAGAAGACAAACATTTGATTTGAAATATCATTTAAGCTTTAGGAAATCTGAAAAGTCCTCAGATACAAATAATTCAGACAGATCCACATAAAGGGCTTTTTCTCACTGCTAGTTCACCAGATTTATTTTTAACTCTTATAAAAATTAAGAAAGGGAAAAAATTCTACTAAGAGGTATTCCTGAATCTAAAACTGCAGACCTTTTAAATTTTGATAAATGTCAAACTGCACTCTAAAAAGACTATACTAATTTATAATTTCACCAACAGAGTATGAAAATGCTTTTCCAAGACCTTTATCACTAGTGTACAACAAACTTCTTGTCAGTAATCTGATGGGAAGAAATTCTTACTGCTGTTTTAACTTGCATTTTTGACCATTATTATCTTCTTGCATTTGCCATTTGCCCCTCTTCTATGACTTGTCCAAACATATCATGCCCATTTTTCTACTGTTTTGTACTGATTTGTAGACCTTATTCTATATTAAGTATAATCTATTACATAATTTGAAAATGCTTTTCACATTACCATTTATATTTTAACTTAGTTTATATTTTTTCTGTAAACAAAATAAAAAACCTTTAAAGTGTAATATAGCAAATCTGTCCCATTTTTCCTTTATTGGCATCTGAGCTGCAATGCCACCCTTTAAAGCACATTGAAATTTGCCCTCAATCATTGCAGCAAGGGAAGAATAATGGTATACCTACATTTAGTGATGCTGCAAACAACTCAACATTTAAAATACTGAAACCTGGTTAAACGTAAATGAACTGAAGGTATTTTGTTAAAAAACTAATTGAAGAAACACAAAGAATGTGACCAATGGTATAATGCAGTTTCTTAGATAATCATTCACTCTAACCACAGCTAACATGGGAATTCCTAACTCTATGCCTGAGAGATAAAATGATCGATCCCATTTCCAGCCAATTCTAACTGACACCAAATTCTTCCGAATACTGAGCCAGAGGCTGCTTCCTTGGCTTTTTTACTGCTGTCGGCTTGCCCTCCAGGGCCACAGAAGGGAAGTGCACACCTCTCTGGCATCATATCCTTGCCAGCAGATGCAAGATGTCCTTCACATCTGGCAGCTCCCTACTCACTGTACTTTTTAGTATGAATATTTGCCCATGTGTCCAAATGACCCATGACACTGTGATCCATGAAGGCAGTACAGATGTCTTTTAAACCTTGATCCCTAGTGCTTGTTACAGACAAAACATTTAATACACAGCTGGTTGAATGGGAAGGAAAAAATGTATATATGTAGACGTCTAATTTCCTACTTGTAGACAATTTTAGTATGTCGTTATTTTTCTTAAAATCAAGGAAGTCGGACAATGCGATCTCTCAGTTTCTTCCATATTGTAACATTTTAACGTACAGTCCGTTGTCCTCAACACATTCCTGATAAATATCTGATACTGAACAATTAGATATCTACAGAAACTGCTTAGGTCCAAAACTATACAGTCATTCATCTGCATTGGACTATTAATATATTATTGATCTTTCATGACATATTCAATGTCATTCTGACATGTTTGTTTATATAAGTGAATCTGGTTTTATGGCTATCCAGTTCCAATTATATTCAGATTAATTTAAAAAATTATTCACTAAACAGAAATGTTGGAGCTATACACATGGAAGAAATAAGTATGAACAGGGTCAGATCAGCTTTCTGAGGGGTAGTGAGGCAGAAAAAAGCTTACTAACTTTCTATCTTCTATGGTAAATCTCCTATTACTGAAAATAAATTTTTTCAAGAAGTATGCTTGGTATTAAAAATACGTGATTCTTTACCAACTGATTGTGACCAGAAAATACTTACTTCACTGTGGCGCTCAGAAGGAAGTTCAGCTGTGGCATTAACAGGCTATCTGGGGCCGACAGATAGCGATCAAACTGAACCTAAATGAAACAGAAGAACAGCAAAACCTAAAATGCAAGTATTTGCTAACAAACATCTCAAATACAGCCATTTCTTTTAAGGGTTAAATCTTAGCAAAAAATTTCGTATTCCAAACAATGAGTCTCTTGTGATCCAAATGCATTACTAGGTGTTCTAAAACTCCTTAAAGGTGTCAATTTAATGTAGTCAATATCAGCCATACCAACTTTAAAATTCTGAATCCAAGCCACTCACCTTAATCTCTCTCACCAAAATTGTGAGTAATAACAGTAAGAAGAAAGTCATCAGATTTCAAGTCTACCTGACTTTCTTAAATCCACTGCATTTGTCAATCATTCATTCATTTATTCACTCAGCTAATATCTATCAAGAACCTACTGCCAGACAGGCACTGTACAGGTAACGTGAACGTGATGGTGAGCAAGAGGGCAGTGCCTACATTCGTGGGGCTTAAGGCTCAGTGGGGGGCAGCAAACTGATAATACAAATTCATACAGTCACAAACTGGGTCCAATGCTATGAAGGAAAAAATCAAGGTGTGAACCAAGCGTAAATGAGGAGGGCGGGCCCAGGCCGTGTGTTTGGCAAAAGCCCCTCTGAGGAAAGGGCATTTGAAGCGAGACCTAAAAGATGAATATACACTGAGTGTGCGTGGGTGCAGCGGCGGCTCAGGGCGTGGGGACAGCATGGACGAAGGCTTGAGATGCGCAAGAGGGTGGCTAACAGTTCATGTGGGACCTCAAGCTTTTTTAGGGGATTTGGATTCTCACTGTAAAAGCATCAGGAAATCACTGGAGTAGGGGAATAATTCCAAGGAGCTAAGTCTGGCTATAGCAGGGTCGATGCAATGGAGGGTTGGAATGGTCTGCGCAAGGACACCCAACAGGCAGCTACTGCAGCACTCGGATGGTACACGGAATAAAGCTGGAGAGAAGAACAGACATTCCAGAGAATCAAGGAGTAAAAGTATCAAGAGCTGGTTAGTGATAGGACGAAGGGCTTGGCTCCCAGATTTTGGACCTATATAATTTAATTCACAGTATTACCACAACTCATTAGCTGCATTTATTTATTCAGTTGTGTAATAGCTGCATTCCTCACTACAGCGTGTCTATTTTCACTCCAGTTCTTAGCATGATGCCTAGAAAATAGAAGATACTTGGTTGATAACTATTGAAATGATAAACAGACAGAAGGTCTTACCATTTGCTGAGTTAAGAATGTGGAGGGGATGGGGCGGGCGGGGCAGGGAGGTCAGGAGCGCTCAGGTTTGCATGAGCTGAACTGAGGTGCCTGTGAAGCATCCAAGCGGAGGCCACAGGCAGGTATATATAAACAGACAGGCACATACGAACACGCAGGTATACATACATCAAGGGATCACACAAAACAAGACCATTCTTCAGAAAGACCCAAGATATTCAACTTCATCATTTTTAAAATTTAAGCCCAGGCACACAGGAACTTGTAATGGGGTCCGATATACTTCGTGGGTTCACATCGTGGCCTGGGCATGTGTCAGGGAAGGAGACGGAGGGGGGAACACACTGGGCGCCTCTCAGGCTGCTCGTCTCCGGACGCCTGCCTCACTCAGGGGGGCCGGTGCCTTTGAGTGGGTGATTAGGCACCGTGGTGAGTGTATGTTTAACTAAGAAACTTCTTTGTCTAGTGAATCTAAAACTTATTCATTTCCATTTATCTTTATTTGAACGTTTTGGAATCAAATCTTCATTGCATTTCTGCAGCTTTTACTGGTATGTTTGATACACAGAGGCTATAACAGTACTTCTCTGCATACCGTCTTCTGTGTGACATAATGCTCCTTCTGTATGCTATTTAGTTTTATAAAATCTATCTTGTCTAATATTAATGTTGTTAGCTCTGCATTCTTTGCATTTGTTAGCTATTTTCAGTTAAATTCAGCTCTGTAAGATGACAGAGAGAAAAGTTCTTAAATTGCAGAAGTCATCTGAAACTCTTCATTAGGCGAACCACTGTACAGTGAGTACACGTGAGTATTTAAACCCTTCGGACGGGCACTACGGCACAGTGGTGAAGGGCACACACTCGGGTGAATGGGATTGTGAGGTTGAAAGAGCTAATACTTGAAAAACGCTGTTAATGGCTCCTGTTCTTATTCACTGTTGTTCCTTAAAGCGCCCGAGGGGATCATTCCTGGCAGGGCTAAGGAGTGCCATCCAACTGATGGATGTGCTTACACGCGAAGTGCACACCGATGGGGCGCTCATGAAGGAGGGGTGTGCAGGCGAGCTGTTTACTTGAGAAGTAGGTAATAAAGTGAGTGAGTCTCACCCTCAAGGATAATATATTATTTTATTTTGGGACTGGAACTGACTCCAGTTATCATCTCAGGGAGCAGTCGCAGCCTCTAAGCCGTGGCTCCCTGACAGCAGGAAATCTATACGATCACAGCCCGACTTCTTCACGTCTGTCATTCCTGCTTCTCCATTAGGTCAAGAGTAAAAATGAAAATGAAGAAACCCAAACAGGAGTGACGGGACTGATGGGCGTGGTGGACTATTACTACAAGCACAGGTCTGGTCAGACCTCCTTAACAGAACGGAATGAATGTGCAATCATTGGCACGGACCCAATGCGAGTAACTTTTTATCAAGAGAGAAGATTACCACCCAGGACAAGGATCACACAGGAAGAGGTTAAGAGAAATATTCCACACGGAAACCCTCGCCAAAAGGCTTTACTGTGCACTTACCATTGCAGCCTTCAGTGCCACGGAATCGAGGTTGGGCAAATTAGCCAACGGGCCCTAAAATAAATTTTTTTAAGATGTAAAAAATATGTTACATTTCAGTTTACTTATGGAACACAGTCCACCCATGGGTTGCCCAGAATCCCGAGGAACTCGGGTGTCATGTCTTCTAACCCCCGTACAGCAGGGACTAGGATTTGCTCACTGTTGGGGAACTAGCATGAAGGCACTCCACGGTATTCACTGGCGGGAGAAGCCCATAAGGTCATTAAGAAGTTTCGGGATACTTCCGATTTACTCATAAGCAGGAAAAGAGGCCATGAGGTGCCTGGGACACGGCAGTGAGAACGGGGGCTGCTGGGTTCACTCTGGCCGCTGAGGTGGCACCAAAGGGCAGCAAACTGGCTCCGGGGGTGGAAATCTGTTACTACTACCTTATCAGAAGGAAAAATTCAGAACTGTTGATCTTTGAGAGTTATGTAAGCGTTCCTGGACTATGAAATACAGAGTTCTCTGCTGTTCAAAGAAGGGTGCCTCCGTGGTTTTCCAGGGTCCCCGCCACTCCATCCCCTACTTCTACTGGAGTTCTGCAACTTAACAAGATCTCAGACAACCCCAGGAATATTTACCTTTCCAAGTAACAGACCATGACTTGAATTAAAAAGGAGATAATACTATAGATTTATAGTAATCTATGCACTCAATTAACTGACAGCGATACAGAACTCTGAAAAATTTACCAGTATAAATACCTTTTGTACATTTTATACTACTACTACTTTTTGTATATTTTTGTTACTGTTAACCAAAACTACCTGTAGTAAAAAGGACAGTTAATATTTTGGGGCACTCTACCCCATCTCAGGGGGTCATCTAGGAACCACACCTGTATTAGATCACTCAGTCTTCAGAAGGACCCTGTGACACAGATATCGTTACTGCATGTATGTATACAGCCCACCTACAGGCGACGAGACAGGTGCAGAGCCGGTCACTTTCTCAGTGAGAAAGAGCTGGTCAGCAGCAGAGCAGGACTCGGAGCAGAGCTGTGCTCACGCGGAGCCGCCCCTGCACTGGCGCCCTCCTCTAGTCAGGGGCGGCCCGGGCTCACCTGCTGAGGTTTATGCTGCTGCACAGAGCTGTAGATGTAACTCAAGCCTGCTCTAGTTAACACGTAGGAAGCTTGCTCATTTATAAGTGTGTCCAAATGCGCTTCAATCTGAAATAAAACACAATGGAAAGAAAACGCTTGAGAAGAGGAGTAAGACTGACGCGGGTGTAAGCTCGCGGCCCTGAGTCTTAGCTCTTCCCCGTGACCTGGTCCCCGCACGGCAGAGGCGGACTCCGAGACACAGGGGCAGCTTCGGTGACCAAAGCGCATCCTTCCCCCAGAGAGGAAGGCCTCTTCAAGACAGAGAGTCTAACCTTAACATAATGGCCACCAGGGAGGATTCCAGGACTGGCCACTAGTCAAAAATCTTGAGTTGCTTCTCAACTCTTTCAAAAGCTGGTCATAAGCGAACCACAAAGAAACAAACACCACTAATAAACCACAACGTAAAATCAGACAGTCGGGAGAATGCTGGGGTGATGAGGCCTGACGTTCTCGACCTCACGGACCGTCTGGAGCAGCGGGGCGGTGCCGCGGGCCGAGGCAGGGAGGTCTCCGGAGGAGGGGGCAGCGCTGTGCCAACCAGGGAGAGCGGAGGGCCCCGCAGGGGGCTGCTCAGACTTCAGGTTCGGCAACTGCCCGAGACGAGCCGGCTGGCGATGCGAGCTACACATGCACGCCCGCTCTGTGCCAGCTTTGGAGAAGCCCCCGATGCCAGTGGGGCAGACCCACGGAAGGGGGCTCCCCGGAGCCGAGAAGCCTGCTCTTCCCTTACTGTGACCACACGGCCTGAGGGTCGGCAGGGCAACCCACTCCTCACCTGGATCCCTCAGATTTGCCGGCCTGTTCACCAGCGCCTGGCACCCGGCGCCCTGCTAACTGCGCTGCTACCTGCTACCACCCGACTTCCTGCCACTGACCAAGGGCTCCCGGAGCTGAGCCCTCCCCCAAAGCTTACAGCTTATTTAAAAGAGGAGAGTAACTTCTAAGAGGAAACCCAACTGAATAATTAGAACGGCATCTTTTCCTGAGGCAGCACGGTTGAAAAATGCAGACTAATTTTCTTAAGTGAATGCTCAACAAAGAGCTTTTACTGTACTTCCAGAAATCAAAGAAAAATAAGATGTGCAAATATTAACATTTAATGAAGGAGTTCCTAAGAACCAAATCAGCACATGTGAGAAAAATGAAGTAATACAGAGTTAGCATCAAAGAAACAGATTAAAGTGAACAGAAATTAGAAGCTGGAGGTGATAAAACCAACTAAGGGCAGGAGCTTCAGAATGCAAACGTAAGAGATGGAGAAGTGATGATTAATTAAAGATATCATAAAACTTGACTGATCAAAAGAAAGGGTTGACTCTTCAGACTAAAATGGTTCTGCAAATTCTGAGATGGGAACAACGGAGAGCGAGACCTACCAAAGACCATTCTGAGGAAATATCTGAACTCAAAGGACACGCCGAACAAGCTTCCAGAAGGACAGAGCACGTTCCCACAAACAGGAGCGTCAGACCAGCCCGCGCCTCCCCCGTGAGACACTGGAAGAAGCTAAGCGGGGTGGGAGAGCGCTGACAGGCTCTTGATAAGAAACGCTGACATCAAGAATCTCCCTCGGCAGTAAGGTCGCCTACTGCTGGTCTGGAGACAGTTCGGCCATGCCAACACTCACAGGGTCCTTCAGAATGCTGCTCAGTCTACGCTGCCTGTGCTCTAGAAATGGAACAACAAAGCCCGATGACAGCACAGTCATTTACCGTATGGTTACTGAATATTTTAAGCCCACTGTCGACACCTACTGCTCAGAATATCCCTTTCAAAATATTATTGCTCGCTGACAACGGCCTGGCCACCCAAGAGCTCTGCTGGGGACGGACAGTGAGGTGAACATCATTCTCATGCCTGCTGACACAGCAACCATTCTGCAGCCCACGGACAAGGAGTAATTCTGGCTTTCAAGTCTGATCATTGAAAAAATACATTTCACAAGGCGAAAGCTGCCAAAGACAGTGATTCCTCTGGTAAATGTGAGCAAAGTAAACTGAAAACCTTCTAGAAAGGATTCTCCTCTAGATGTCATTACGAACATCCATGATTCATGGGAAGAAGTCAAAGTATCAACATCCACAGGAAGAAGATGACTCCAAAAAATGATCTGAAGGGTTCAAGACCAACGCAGGCGGCCGCTGCAGGTGCGGCAGAGACCGCACGAGGGCTGGAGCCAGGAGCAGGGCCTGAGCACGGGGCTGAGCGGCCGCGCCTCAGGGGGCATCCTTAGGGGAGGAACTGCTTCTCCTGATGAGCAGAGCCAGTGGCCTCTTGAGATGCAGGCGACTCCCGGGGAAGGGTGCTAAAGTGACGACCGAGGATTCAGAGTATCACATATGCTTGTCTGGTAAAGCAGTGGCAGGGTCTGAGAGGACTGACTCCGGTTCTGAAAGCAGCTCTACTTTGGGGAGATGCTATCAGTGTCACACGCTACAGAGAAATCATCTGTGAAAGGAACAATCTGCGAGGCAAACTTCACCGCTGTCTCATTTTAACATATTATCACGGGCACCCCATCTTTCAGCAACCATCAGCCTGACTGGCCACTCAACAGACACAACATCGAAGCTGACCCTCCATCGGCAACATCACGACTCACTGAAAGCTCAGATACAGTTAGCATTTTTTGGCAATCAAGTGTTTTTTCATTAGGGTATATACATTGATTTGATTGTTTCAGACAATGATATTGCTATTACATAACAGACTGCAGTATGTGTAACGTAACTTTCACATGAACTGGGGAATCATAAAGTTCACAACTTGCGCAGCTGCGGTATTTGCTGTCCTGGGCTGATCTGGAACCGAGCTGCGGCGTCCCTGAGATGCCTGTGCAGTCGTCTCTCCCACCGCCTGCAGCTGGTCCACGGGCCTGGCAGTGCCCCAGCGCCTATCAGCAAGCATGACGGCAGCGCAGGCCTACAAGGTCTCACACACAGGGCGCGTCCTGCGGGGACGCAAACCACCACCACAGCAGATTAAAAAAAAGCTACTTGGTGACAGAACAGGCTGATGAACACCTGGTGTACCTGAGCATTGAGAAAAGGTTCAGACAAACGGCAGAGCTTGGTGTTGAATTAGTGATGAACTAATTCACAGTAAAAACTAATGCATTAAGGACAAACTTTATTAATTCCACATAAAACAAAAAAGTTACGCTAGGAAGTAAAATTAATCGGAACTCATTATATTTTTTAAAAGAAGGAAATACAAATTAGAAAATATCACAAATTTAGATAAATCAAGACCCATTCTTCAGAAAAACCTCCAAACTTTACAAATAAATTTTTACTATAGCCACTGCCCAATTGTTTATATTGTTATAACACAGAACACTGAGTTTTCTTTAAACATTGTATTTACCAAAAATTACTTTCAAAATCAGAAGCCAAGCATCTAGCAAATTTTATAAATAGCTTTGTTTTGGCCACTTTACAGACTCTCTTCATTGATACCATTTGGCTTTATAGAACTGGAGTGATTTGTGCGACAAATTGTAACGTTTCGCCCGCACTGGGTTACACACAGATAAAAATATATCTGTCCTCTGTAGCACCTTCTGCACTAGCTGTGCAGCTTAGAAAATCTAGCATATTATTCACAGTTCAGAAACTGAAATCTGCATACAGAATAACCATCCAATTAGTCAGAAAGCTTCATTCTACCATCACATAAAATATCTACTCATTACATATTCTGGCTTCTCTAGAACAAAAGTAAAAGGCTGCGTGCGTGCGTGTGCGTGCACGTGCGTGTGTGTGTGGCCTTCCATCAGAGTGTAACAAAGGATTTATAGAAAGTAGGTCACTGAAATGAGGTGAACAGAGCAACTGAGATCATATGGAGGGAAAAAACCACATTGGTTTTGAGCAGTCATTTTATGGCAAAATTTACCTGGAACTGCAGCATTTCCAGGCGCCGGTCAGTGAACTCAAACAGAGCCAGCGTCGTCCTGGTCAGGCACAAGGAATTGACCATAAAAGTGGCCATGTCGGCGGTGCCCAAGCCGCTGGCGGACACCGTGCACATCTGGAGGAGAGGGTCCAGGACGCAGGACAGCACCTGTGGGTGCAGGGTCATATGAAAGTCCCCCCGGCTGGTGACGCGGGCCTGGGTCAGGACACTTCACAATGAGTGCCAAACTACCCAGAAGGGGCCGACTTACAGAAGCACCTAGGAAAAAGACTAAATGGTAAAAAAATCACAATAGTTCTTAAAACAAGCATCAGTGAATAGATACTTTGTAGATTAAACAGAAGTAGTTTAATATTTGAAGGAAAACTTAATTGTCAAAATAGTATTGGTTATAAAATGCCAGAATTTCCACTGAACGTACAACGGAAGAGTGATAAGCAATTGTTAAAAAATGAATTTAGAACATACTTGCACGAAATCAGCTTGGCGGGCATCTAACGGTATGACTGAAGAATCATGAGATGCCAAAACTTCACGCAACAACATGAGTGTCTGATTTAATGCAGAACTTGGTCCAAGATCAGGTGGTGGGAGCTCAACCTAAAAGCAAGGATGGTTTATCACTGTTTATTTTCCCCTCTGTATTTTAAGGTGTCAGTAAATTCCAATTCACGGTAAAATAATAAATAAAAGATGTAAAACATGAGCTGACTCATTGCTAAGTCTATAGTTTATCAACAGTTTGTTGTAGTAATCAGCACACAAAATGACAGAAAATTTTTGTTAGATTATTTCAGAATAAGTGTATCACAACTAGAAGTACAGAATTTGTACGTCTAAAATTCAAAAAAATTAGAAAATTCACTGGTCTTTGAATTGTAGAGTTACACTGGCATGTGGATTTGTAATGGCCTAGTTAGTGCTTAGTTTCTTTAGACCAAGTCATGAGAAAAAAGCAATCGAGAGACAGCAGTGCCACAGCTGTAACATAACTGAGACTCACCACCCATCACAGGCCAAAACCTCAGAGACTCCAGCTCAGTATGTATAGGTTCAGGCCCTAGGAGTCTATCCTTCAACAAGAGACCAGGCGATTTCCTGAGATGGGTTCATGAGCTGCACACATCACACACACAGTGTAACAGGGTCACTGATCACAGGCACTGGAGGCAAAGAGATCCATTTTACATTTGGACCTACCACTTGGTAGTTGTGTGCCTTGGAGAAGTTATTTGACTCCTCAGACCTTCAGAGGGATCCAGAAGGATTCAGTGGGATCACAGAATCTCAGCTGCTGAGAAGAGGGCCTGGAACTTATTAACTGGAAAGAATGCCAGGTCCATCACCCCTACTCGCTTACCTGGACAGCCAAGAAGAGGTGCCCATGAACTTTTCCAAAAACACTTTTCAGAGTACTTATAATATTATTATAGTCAGATTTTGTAAATGAAACAACACTGAGTACCTTGAAGTCCACGTAAGAGATTTCAGTCTTACATTGGGTAGACAGAAAGGCATAAGAATTTTCAAGTGTCAGATCTGTATTAAGAATGTTTTATGTATAAAAGTTAAAGCATAAGTGACATCAGCAGGAATGGTGAAATACTGACTTCTGAGAATCCTCCCTCCTTCATAAAAGCAACAAAAACAAAATGTAAGAGACATGCAAACAAACAGAGAAACACAGGCCGTGCACATAAACAGTCAAAAGGAATTTCCCTGAGGAAACCCAGACATTGAAATTACTAGCCAAAGACTTCAAATACGATGTTTTAAATATGTTCAAAGAACTAAAAAGCAGAGACTGGCAGTTAACTTTCAGTTAATGAAGTTAGTTCATTAACTAAAGGGAAGTATCAGAATAATGTCTTATCAAAAAGAGAATATCAAATAAAAAGAGAAAAATGATAAAAAGAAAACTAACCAAGTAGAAATTTTGGAGTTGAAAAGCAAAATAACTGAAATGAAAAATTAACTACAGGGAATCAACAGCAGATTTAAGTAGGAAGAATACATAATCAAGACACTTGAAGACAGGTCAATAAAAATTATCCAGTCTGAGGAAGAGAAAGAAAAAAGAACTTAAAAAAATTAACAGAGTTTCAGAGAACTATGGGATGCCACCGTGACGTAAGTACAAGAGGGAGCTCAGACTGGCAGGGGGCAGAGGAGCGCAGAAAGACCACTTGAAGAGATCATTGCAGAAGACTCACAAATGTGATTAAAAAAAACATGAGTTTAAACATCCAAGTAGCTCCACAAACTCCCAGCAGAATAAACTTAAAAAGACCTACACTGAGACACATTCTAAACTGTCCAAAGACAAAGAATCGGACAGCGTAAGGGAGAGAAGTGACTCCCCCTGAGCTGAGGCTTCTCAGTAGGACTGACAGCAGATGTGTCACCGGACGACACGGAGAGCAGGGGCACCGGACGGCACACTCAAAGACCGACAGGAGATGGTCGGGGGGCTCTGCGTCAGCAGGGCTATTCAGGAAGGAAAACGGCATTAAGACAGGCCCAATAAACAAAACCAAAATTCTTCACTATCAAACCTCCACAAGAAATACTAAAGGGACTCCTTCAGGACACAATAAAGGGGCACTAGACGGCAGCTCAAATGTGCACAAAGGGAAAACACTAATAAGGATTCTGACATAGGTAAACAGAAAAGACAGTATTACTGGACTTTCTGCTTATAACTCCATTTTTTTCCCTGTCTAAAAGAAAACTGCATGAAGCAATAATTATAAATATATGTTGATGACCATACAATGTAGAAAGATGTGATTTGTAACAATAATAGCATAAAGGAAGAAGAGAACTGGGCTATTCAGGAGCAAAGCTTTCGTATCCTATTGTAAGTAAGCTGGTGTTAACTGAAACTTGATTATTATAAATTAAGATGCTAATTTTAATTCCCAGGGCACCATTGAGAGAATAATTATCTATTGTATGTACGTACACACACACACACACACACACAAACATATATTTAAATAATAAGACGGAAATATTAACACAAAAGGAGGCAGTAATGGAGGGACAGAGGAACAAAAAAACACTTAAGACATACAAGAACAAAGAACAAAATGGCAGACATAAATCCTACTTTATCAGCAATTAAATTAAGCATGACCAAAACCAGCAGAGGCTGACAGATGTAGAAAAAACAAATAACAAAAACATGACCCAACTACATGCTGTCTTCAGGAAACATGTTAGATTTAAAGACAAAAACAGACTGAAAGTGAAAAGATGGAAAAAGATAAACCTTGCAAACAGCAACCAAAATAGAGTTAGAGTACCTATACAATTTCAGACAATAAAGACTTAAAGGCAAAAATCACCACTAGAAACAAAGTTTACTACTCCTCAATCTTTTTTCCTTTTTATTCCTCAGACTCAATAATTTCCATGGTCCAATCTTCAAGTTCATTGATAATGTCTTCTGCCTACTAAAATATACCTTTGAATCACTCTAGTGAATCTTTCATTGCAATTAATGTACTTTTAAACTCTAGAATTTCTACTTGGTTTCTTTTAAAGTTTTTTAACTCTTTACAGATATTTCCATTTTGTACATAATTACCTTTTTGATTTTCTCCACATCACCCTTTAGTTCTTTGAGCACCTTTAACATGATTGTTTTAAAGACTCTGTGTAGTAGAACTGCCATCAGGACATCAGGAATAGTTTCTGATTTCTTTCTTTCCTTTGAATGGGCCACACTTTCCTTTTTCTTTGTACACCTTGTCATTTTTTTACCAGGACCTGAACATTTCAATGTAACAATTTAGTAACTCTGGAAAGCAGGTATTTCCCTTTCCCCAAGGTTTCCCATTTTCTGTTACTGTTTCTGGTTTATTTTTAGTTATCGTAACCTGTCCCTGCGTCAAGATCAGTGGAGGTGTAAGGTTAAGGTCTTCTCAGGTCTTTTATGAGCCTGTGCCTTTCCCTGCACATGTGCAGTTTCTTTCTAATTTTCCCCATATACACATCTGCTTCTGAATGTCCTAGTCTTTAATGTATGGCTCCCAAAAGGGGAAACAATAGAAAAATTAAGGGGGTGAACAAAAGCACTGGCCCTTCAAATCCCCAGAAACCCACTTGAGTGGGAAATGCTTGCAACAGTGGGGGAGGTGCAAAAACAACAGCTGCCCTCCTCTGGTCAGAGCCTAGATTCCCTGAGGTCTGGAGAACTGTGCCCTTTCTGCCCACCCCGGCTCCATAAGCTGTGTGCAAGGTGCTGCAGGAAAAGTGCCCAGCTGCCTGCCATGGCTGCGGGAGAGAAATGGGTAGATGTTCCTGTGCTGGGAGCTGAAACTGACCAAAAGTGGTGACAGTTCACCACCCGAGCCTTCCTCTAGCAACTGCAATCCTTCAACAGACTCCAGAGACCTGAGACGGTTACATTAGACTCTGGCGGGGCTGTCTACATAGTGCATGAGGCAGATTTTGGAGCTTCCTACTTTACCATTTCCCCCAAAGTTATATATTTTGATCTTGTCACTAGTTACCCTTCTATATCCATTTACTACTTCTACAAACTTTCAATTAATTCTCTTGGGTTTCTGAAGTGAATCATCATAGTATCCATAAATAATCTAATGCCTCCTCCTTTGAAATATTTATATGGCTTATTTATTTATCTGGGCTTTCTGATTTTTAAAAGTGTTACTGCCAAGCATTTTTGTCTTGTTCTTTCCTGACATAAACAGAATATATACTGCTAGTGCTCCTCTGTTAATTAAGATGTCTGCTGTTAGTTTATCTCTATATGGTTACAGTATTTTTACACTTTTACTAAGATTTACCCCCCTACAATTTGATCAACTACCACGATAATACAAAATTTTCTTATTTAACACTGAAGCATTTTTCTAACAATGAAATATTCTTGTATTCCTGGATATAACCCATACTTGGTTTTAATATAATGCTGGATTTGACCTGAAGTTAGTCTTAACTTATTCTTAACTATTTTAACTTTTTAAAAAACCTGAAGTAACCGGTTAGCTGTTTTCACTTTTGTACTATCTTTAAAAGGCTTTTATGTCAGTGTTACACCACCTAAAAGGAACTGGTACTTTCTGTGCTTCTCTGTATTTGGGAGAATTACCTGTTCTTCATGGTGTTAATGAAGCGAGCCACATAACCTGACTCGGTCTAGCGGCATGTTATCTTTAGCAATTTTTCTTCCCTCCACAGGTGCATTCAAGTTTTCCACCTCTTTTGTATTCATTTTTTGTCAATTTATTTTGTCTTAAAATTGTTCTTTTTATTCAGATTCTCACAGTTTTTTTTTTTAGTGTAAGATCACTAAATTTTAATATCGCATTCTCTAATAAATTTTAATCCTCATCTCTATTATTGCTAATATCTAATGTTATAATTTTAAATTATTTTTACTTTGGTTAAAGAATTGCTAAAAGGTTGTCAATTTGTTAATCTTTAAAAAAAATAATCATTACCTCCTGTTTTTTAATTTATCATTGAACTTTAATTCAATCTTCCCTTTCACCATTCTGCTTCCTTGCTGTCCTTCAAACTTCACAGCAAGAGTGCATGTTAGCACACTGCGCTTTCAGTCACCGGCCCGTATGCCTCCAGCTGGGACACCTCTGGGTACTAGGCTCATCTGCGTGCCTTTCCACGTACCACACACCCTGGCTCCTGTCCCGACCACATGACGGAAACTGTTCTCAGGAAGTCAAGGATCATCTACAGGTTGTCAAAGACACCAAGCCTGCTGTCCTTGTTTTCTAGAACTCTTCATACAGTGTTGCTGTTAACCACGCCCTCCTTCCCAAAACTCTAGCCTCTGGGCTTTTCTGATGAAGCACGTTTCCTCATTTTTCTCCTGTCCCTCCAGTTACCCTCCCTCAGCTCCCACCACAGGTGGGCAGCTTTCCTCCCGCGTGTTTCCAAGCCTGTCCTGAGAGCTCTACTCCTATTAAACATGATTCCTGGTGACCTCACCCAAATCCATCAATCTAACTACCTTTTATGTACAACACTCTCGGAACCCACAACGTACAGCTCCACCCTAGAGGGGGCCAACTGCCTGGGACACACCACAGCACCGCGACTTGTCTCACCCGGACACCACCACCTTCGTCCCCCAGATTTCACCCTGTGTTCCAGATACTTGTGATTAGTACTAATATTCCCAGGCTGGTAACCCAGGAATGACTTTGGTCTCCTCCTTCTCATTTACCCATATTCAGTCACCAAGTTCTGAATGTCCACCTTTACTCCTCAGGAATGTGTCCTTTCATGGCTTTCCTGGGTCTTTGCCTTGGATCATGTGTCTTTATAAAAACTACTTTGATACCCCCCAATTTTCATGTCTGCTACCTGGCCTTTCTCCTATCTACATGCCACACCACTTCCCAAGTGACCTTTTAGTAAATGAAAAATTTGCTTACTGGTGACTCACAGCTTGTGCTCTAGCATATTCTATCTGTTTTCTCTTGGGATGACCTTGGCCCACACCCTTCTACCCTCCCTAAACCTAACACCCTTTAAAGCTCAAGTCAGGCACATGTGGGTTGCTATATATATGCCTCCCTTTTGTGCTACGATAGCACCTTGGACACATGTAGTTCATAAATATGATTCTACCATAATCAGTAATTCATTTGACTATTTTCCACTAAAAGAGAAGAAACCTGAGGCCAACAGGTTGCTTGCATTTGTTTATGTTCAAAGTCTGTATCATGTAGGAATAATTTTAGAAGAATTATAAGAACTTATATGAACACACACACACACACAAATTGACTGTTAGCAAACTTCTGGGGCAAAACAGGAAAAGATGTAAGATAAATACTCCAGCTACAAATTCATGTTACTTTTCCAAAAGAATCTGAGTTGTGCATGGCTCCTATTAAGGCTTTCCTGAGCTTAAGAATATAAAAATTGATAGGCTGTCTATACTGGACTGCTACTGACTGTTCTATTAGTTATTACAGAATCTGTGCCTAATACAGCCAGCCTATCAGACAGAGCAGTATGATTAACAAAAAAAGCCAGCATGATGACTGTCATGTATCCTTGCAAAACTTGAGTTCTCAAATAAGGAAACAAGAATAAAGAAGAATTTGATTATTTAAACCCATTCTGTAGGATCCTACCATAATACGCAGCTCAATTTAAAATATTACCTCTCATAGGACTCTCAGGTTTTTGTTGTTTACTTAGTTTTTGTGGGAGTATTTATCTTGTTTGTTTTCATATTTAATCATAGTATACAACTCAAAGGAGCATAAATTCCATAAGGACAGAGATGGACCACCAGACAGTAAAAATACAAGCAAGCTGTTTAGAAAAAAACAGTAAGAGTTCATTTTTCAATCTGTATGTTATCTTAGCTCCAACCTAAATATAGTAAGTTTGCCTTAATTACAGATATTTGGCTATAGAAAAATGGCAGTGAAACAAGGGCTTGAGATTCTATCTACAATGACGACTCGATGTTGCAGTGTTCCAGGAAAGGACTCTACACCCAGACCAGAAAACCACCTCAGAATGAATTGTGTTGTTCACAGGAAGGACGCAAAAGAACAAGTGTATGGAATGGGAAAAAATCATAACCAATGTAAAAGCAGTAACATGACATTTTTAGGTGGAAAAGATTCACAGTCATATAGTTTAAGAATTGCATGTTTCAAACATACCTTGTCCATTAATTTACTTGCGTGAAGACTCAAGCTATTGAAGAATATCTTTTTGCTCAGCAAGTGCATTTCTTCAATGGTCGTCAGTAATGTAGCTGCACTATTTCCAACAATGCCACTAAAAGCAAAGAGTATTTCAGGTCACAAAACAGGCTAAAACAATTCAGTTCTTTAACTGAGTATAATTTATTTAAAAGACCTAGATTTAAATGAAAGTTTTCTGTAGACTATAACCTGCCAATTAAAAATAATTACTATAGCTTCATAAAGAAATGACAGGGTTTTTTTCAAGTTAGGTGATGAACAAATGAAAACAAAGTACATTTTTAATATTGCACAATTTGTGTTAGAAAAAGTAGGTCAGAACAGACATTCATAATATGCAAACCTATGCCTCTACTTTTCCTCTATTACAGAAAATGTATGTTTTGATTATCCAAGACCTAATTTTACAGAAGCCATTCCACCAATGTCTCTATTGATAAAACATTTAAAATTTTCAAATTAATACTGAGTTATTCATTTAATTTAACATATTTTTCTTATATTGTATCTGTCATTTATAATAACCACCATGTATTTTTACAACTGGCCTTCTGTTCCTGATACTGGCATATAGGATGAAGTCATTTTTAAATATTTTAATAGACTAATATGGAAACTATCAAAAATATAGCATGTCTTACAGTGACATTTGTAATAAAGCTTAAGTGTATGCCATCAACAGATATATGCAGGTAAAATATGAATGCAAATTTCGGAGTCGATCATCATATTTCAGATAAGACAAGTGGTTCCTAATCAGATTAAGTACTTTTTATTTAGAGAAGATAAAGCTATAGCTCTGTTTTACCAGTAACAGAAAACTAAAGCTTGAAGACAAATTTGTTATTTACACTCAGAAAGGACATTTTACTTTTTTGCCCTCTAATACACATACATCACATCCAGCTGCTTAAGGCCCGTGGGTCTCTTCTATTAACGGAAGACTCAAAAATCTCACTACGGACCCACAGCGCCGCGCCAGTTGTACGTGTGTGGCTGTGGGTGTGTACGTGTACGTACATCTGGGGAAGCTGGGTCGAAGGAGAGGGCAGACATCAAACCACAGCACGAATGACACGCTCATGATTCACACAGTGGCTGTTCTACTGGTCACACTCGGTCGTGTAAATGGCGAAAACAAAAAATACCTCTCACTCTATTCTAACTGAAATGAGCTTTCCCGTGGGACCCACAAGCACATTTAACCACTCCTCTTACCTGATTGTATGGTGGTAAAATTTAAGGAGGTTGGAAATTTTATATAATAAAACTGCCCCGGGTTCAGCAACTATTACTTGTTCAATTCGAACCTATTAAAACATGTGAGAAAAAATTTAAAATTTCTTAAAAGCATAATTTTTCTTCATTAATCACATGGTACATATAGCATTAGAAAAGGAAAAAATTAAATACTGCAGGAATCACAAAATTCCTTCTGAATAATTTCTGAATATGAAATCATAGGAGATAGTAAAATAACAGACATTTTAATACAGACACTCTACAAAAAACGCTTCATCACCTACAGAATTTGGCTCAAAGCAGGTGTTATCAGAAAGAGCCAACATGATGAATCATTCTAAAGTTTTCCCCAGTACATAATGGAATCTAGTCCAGCACCAAATTGCAAAGCAGCTGTGACAGCCCTGAAAACAGGTTAGCAGTGAAAATATACTGCTCTACCACCAAATATTCAGAAAAAATGAAAGCATTCTTATCTTCTATCTATTACACCAAGTTGCATTTTATATTAAAGAATAGGAAAACAGACAAATCTTTAATTTCAAGAGTACTAGGCCAGTAACAGATCTACCTCAAGGTGAGCGTGCCCTGCCTCAAGATTAACTACTGGGAATCTTCCCCGATTAAATTCCGCCCCTCGGGGCTCCACCCCTTACTTTGTTTCCTGATTAACGAACGCCATCTGAACACGCCCATACGCGCTTACTCACGACTACGGCACCTGTCCCGAAGCTGCTGCGGGCATTGCGTCTTGCTTCCTAACTGGATTCTAACCACAGACATTGTGTTTTCTGCTGCTTCTGCAGCTCTACAAGCACCTGGTACAATAGTACAGACACAACAGATGCTTTTGAAAGTTGAAGTTTCTCTGTACTTGGATTTTGGAATATGTCATAATGTCAACATATGTGATTTGCTGAATTTCACAAATTTATGTACACAACATACAAAAATCTCTTGGATTACAGAAATTAATTGGCCTTTACATTAATACATTTATGAAACTGATACCTCTTTTGGCATAAGGTAATAGACTGGCTAACTAGTCTATTATATGATACTATAAATCATGAATGGCATCTGAATAGTTTTCAAATTACAATTTTAATAGTGACTTAAATTATGTATCATTAAATGAAATGTAAAAGTGGTATTCTCTGAATTTTAATACAGTTATTAGGGCAAAATACAAAGGATACTAATTGTAGACAGATGCTCCCTAGTAACACCATCTCTACTATCTGGCAATCTGCTTTCTAGAATTTTCAGGCATCAAGAAAAGACTTCATCTCAACTCCCTTAAGAAATAAAGAAAGGAGGAAGAAGGAAAGAAGGAAAGGAAATGAGGGAAGTGCAGGAGGGAAGAAGAAAGAAAAAAATAAAACGACTTCCAGCTCTCACACACACACAGGTTTGCTGGAAAGGAGCGGCCCTTCGGCTCCAATGAGACAAGACCAAGGATCCAGTGCCGGGAGATTTCCGCGTGACACCCCAGGGCGGGCGGGTCCGGCACTCTCTGTTTCATGAGGATCACTCAGGGGGCCAGTCAAGCTCAGTAAAAGCCAACGGTCACGGGAAAAACAACAGGCGGTAAGACAAACAGACACAAAGTAGAAAGAGTGATGAAGGAAACCGAGGCAGCGGGCCGGCAGCGGCGGCGGCGCAGGATACACGCTGCTCTCCACAGTCCGGGCGCAGACGAAGCACCCCACAAACCAACTGTACCAGAAACGGCACGGATGATAAAGGCAGGAATTTTAAAAGCGGCAAAACGGGCTGCAGGCAACCTGACAACAACCTCGGAAAGCGGTATGGAAGCACAGCCGCTTTATTCCGACGTCAGAGCGGCCGGAACCTAAGAATGGGAGCGAGAGGAGCGCATGCCTGGGGGGGGGGACGAGCGGGGAGGCCTGGCCGACCACGACCGACCCCCGTTCCCCCCACGGGAGGCGGCTGCTCGGGGTGCGCCCGTCCCCAGCGCACGCAGGCGAGCTGAGGGCGCCCTGACCGCGCCGTGCCCTCCAGCACGGGGCTGTTCTCCCCGCCATTACCTCTGTACTTGACACCTACCTGCAGAGAACCCTCCCGAATTTACGGTCAGGGGCATTTAACACAATAAAGTTGTTATTAAGTGACATAAAATTTGAATAGCAGCTGGCAATCTAGAACTTTCACATAAAAGGACCGTTTTGCCTATGGGTTTGAAAAACAATGATTCAAAATGTTAATTCTGATGCTTTTAGCTACGACTTTGGAGTGAAGACGCTGCACGGCTATAGGCTTGCTGCTGGTGATCCCCTGTACCCTCTCCACATCATGTTTTTTATCTATGTAGTTTAAAGCAGACTTTGAAAACGAAGTAACTAGAGATCATATCTTAACGCATACATTTGTAAGTACACAGTCCACTACCTATGAAACTTCACTTTATTAAACAAAAAAAATGGTGGTGAAATATAGGATAGAGTAAAACAAATACAGAGTTTCTCAGGGACATCTCCAATGCCCATCACAAGCTTTTCTCTATGCTTCTAACAATGAACTCCTCCCTTTCCTACAGAGAATTCATTCCTGCAAAAAAGAGATTGAGTGACAGGAATCTGGCCAAAACATTCAGTGTCATATGCCATGATTAAAAATTTAGCTGTTTCACATAATACAGGCAGATCCTGGGGAGGAGAGTACAGCACAGAGAAGACAAGCATGGACTCTAGCAACTTACTAGCTGAGGGACAGTGACTGCAATGGGGCGTGGGGGGGACTGGATAATACGGGTGAATGAGTAACCACAATGTTGCTCATGCGAAACCTTCATACGTTTGTACATCAATGATACCTTAATAAAAAAAAAATTTAGCTGCTTATTAGGAGGAAAAAGGTTTTATGTTAATGGAAGGTAAAAGCAAACAGATTATAAAGAAAAATATTTAAAATTATAATTGCAAAAGAAAATGTTAGAGCTTTTTTTTGTCAGCTAACTACTGTATCACTGAGAATATTAGATACCTAAATGAGGTCATACAGAAAAAAACTCTCAAAATAACACTGTGCGTAGAGAAAGGAGAGGAGTCGTCACTGGGTCCCATGTGTCTATCAAGCCAATCTGATGTGTAACTACCAAAGTGAATGCATGTCAGATATTCTCTGGAGTATGTGATAAATATTACCACCATGTGGAAAGATTTAAGGTTTCCATCACTTCAGGAATTAAAAGGATTTTTCTTAATTTTACAATAAGATAATCTTTGTTGGCTTCCTAGTTTCCTTCTTCACCTTTAAAATATCTGAAATTAAAATTTCACAGGGAGTCACAATAATGTCCTACAATTGTTATAAAAATTTTCTGGGCATATACATTTAAATAAGATGACATGAGAATTTTTAAGTACATTTTAAAAGAAAGGGAGACTAGTATATAATCTTTATATAAGCAATGGGTGTTATTTTTAACACATTTAATATGGTTAGAAAGCACTAGAAATGGTCAAAAAGCACATTTAATGCTTTCTAGTCAGATCAGGACAGGAAACTCTAAGGTTCATTCCAGCCTAGAATAGTATCTTACATAATTACTGAAAAAACACAAAAAGGAAAAGAAGGAATGAGTAATATAAGGAATACAATACTGTAAGTAAGGGGGGAACACAGGGCAGATGAAACATGATTTATTCTCAAAGGGACTAGGACTTGTATTCAACTACATGTAGTTACATAATCAA
Source organism: Manis pentadactyla (assembly GCF_030020395.1). Taxonomy (NCBI): domain Eukaryota; kingdom Metazoa; phylum Chordata; class Mammalia; order Pholidota; family Manidae; genus Manis; species Manis pentadactyla. Next base: position 2,015,500 of record NC_080020.1, read on the forward strand.
GTTACAGTAATAATGAAATTTGTAGACATAACCAGTGCCACAAGGTACATCATCTGAGATTCCGTTGCCTGGATACAAAATACCAAATAAAATCTTGGAAACAAAAAATTAGTTTCAAAATTTGATTTTTGGTAAGAATAGATCACAAAACTTCTGGACTTTAATTTCTATGTCGTAACTGAAGTCAATCAACAAAGAAAAGAAAACCAGTACTTGCAAAATATTCTACAAATGTTAATAAAGAAAAATACCATCTGTTGCAGGCCGAGCAGGTGTCAGGAACTGCTTTTCATGGGCCCAGTTTTCTCACTTAATCCTCACAAGCACCCTAACAGCAGGTATTCCTGCACAGTCTAAATTGAGCCAATCAACAGGGCAGAAGAGTCAGGCCATTTGAACAAGTCAACGCACCTCAGTTTGACTTCAAATTCTGTTCCTGCTGCTGTAAACAGTATTGACAGTAACACTGAAGCATGTTATCATTTATCCTTGGATTTACCGTTATTTATTGCTGATTAAAAAATATACTACACCTGAAGCAATAAAGTAAATGGAGTATGTTCTGAGTAAATCTCTGTGAAGAGTTCATAGATTAGTTATTTCAATTTAACAGATTTTTTCTCAATTAATTAACATAAATTACTATGGGAAGAACATGTAAAAAAAAAAAAGTCAATGCAAACTAAGAATATTTCACATTTTCTTTCCGAAAAAGAAAACTATGGTCATTTTTAAATGTATTTTATTGCCCTATATTAATGTGTTAGTTATTTGAGAAAATTACAGCTTGGTTTCAAACACTGAGTTCCTTTAAACTCATATGAGTCAGGCAATGATTTAACCAGACACCATAACATGTATAAAGAAAATATTTTTACCTTTAAGGGCCTGCACACACCCTCGGTGATATGTCCAACAACTTCTTGAATATTTTCTTCAACACCTACCATAAATTATAACATAACAGAAAATTTTTCCCATGTTACATATTGCTTCACATAAGTTCAAAAACTAACCAAAATACATATGATGAATGGCACTAATAACACTTAAAATAACCATAACAATATTTTATCAAGTTCAGTATTCTTTAGGACATGATTATATTAATATGTGACCTAGACACTTGTTAATTCATTTGCCTCTTAATGAAATATTACTTCTTTGTGAAAAAGAGTAAATGTATGAGTCACAGGAAAAAAAACTGAAATACATTAACTGAAGGAAGTAAAGTGAAGATGTACCACCATCTGTTCTACAAGCATCTCACTCTAGGAAGTGGTGCTGAGCACAGAAGCTGAGGCCACAGATGGAAAACACCCTTTGCCATCTAATGGGAAGACTGTCTACTAACTGCCGACTATTTGTGTCAAGCTCTGTACTAGAACTTCACATTTAATAATTGTAACTACCTTCATCTTGACAGACGGAGAAACTGAAGCTTGAAAGAATTAAACCTTTCCACGGAGTGACCTATTTCATCCAACTGTTTTCTTTCCACCTCTTTCACACGGTCTCTTTTAGATACTTTACTATATCTTTGAATACATTTTTTAAACTGGGTAATCAGGATAACAGAAAACAATTTTAACAAGTGCAGACTTTGTGCCTATCTAGCATATAGGCTAAATCTAATCTCTGTAACAAAGGGTTAAGAATGAGGGGGTTAAGGACGGCCGCCAGTCTGTGCACTGGCTTCTCTGAGGATGACCTGCTGAACCAGACTGCTGTGGGCTGAACCACGCAAAATAGTCAGGCGACAGCAGCCACAATATCCCTCTCCACTTTCTATTAAAAACAGAACATCTTAATTTTCCATTAACCCTTCAAACTCTTCAACAGGCATCTTAAGGTAATCACAACTAAGAATATTTGAAATTCTGTAAACAACAGGTATCAGCAAAATAGTCATTTTTCTTCCTTGATTTCAAAACCAAAATTTTAAGCACAGTTAGTACACAGGTGATTCTTCCGAACGACTTTAAAACAGTCACATGCAAAGGAATAAAGGGCTTGTATATTAGACATGAAAAGTGAGTAACTTACAGACCTCAGCAAGTGACTCAGTCTGTTCACTCACAGGCAAAATAAAGATACCACCACCTTTGCCTTTAAGGCCTGGCATGGAAGACGTGGGGTAACGCGCAGCAGGCCCTCCAGGAGCGCCGTGCCGGTGGGGTGTGAGCCCGGAACGGAGGACAGCAAGGACCCACTAAGGTGTGCACAGCGTGACGGGATGACGGGATGGAGGAGAACGTCTGTTAGCAGGCAGGGGAACGAGGGAGGCACGTTTGCTAGGGTGCTCTTTGTCCCATGCGGTGTGCAGACGCCGTAGTCAGAGCGGACACCAGAACGCCCTGGGCCTTCCCTGTGCGGCGCGACAACAGCGGAGGCCCACCTTGCGTAGTCACGCGCTTTAAGAGGGCGTCGAGGTGTTCCTTTTCAGAGGCAGTAGCCTGATGGAGCCACGCCAGCATGTCCCCCACGTACCTAGGGAGAAAACCAGGGTTGGTAAAGGTTTCCTCAGAAAACCGCAGTTCCCCGTGCTGCCTGACTGCTACCTCAGAGGGTCGTGGGAGTGCATTTCAATGGGCCTGGGCGTCCCTCCGGGGCCTCCTCGGGTCAGGGCGTCGATGAATCCGCGGACAACGGTACTCCTCCTGGCCGTGCCGAACTCATCCAGGGAATACCTACAGGACACAGGGTACTTGGAAACAGCTGTTTTTCTCAACAGTTAGATTCACACAATTTCTGAGATAAGCAAGACATCTAAACCATCTTAACAAACTCTCTCAAGAAATACTGTTTTCAAACAAAAAAACATTTAGGAAATGCAACTTGATCATAATTACAGTTCAATCTTGGGGTACATATTTTTCTACCTCGTAAGAAAGAATGCCGGGATTTGGGGCAGTGGCAGTGAGAGAGCAAGTAGTGGGTTTGATAAAAGTAAAAATCAAGGTCAAGTGGGAGCCCTGTACACGTCAGGTTTCAGCACCCTCAGAGCCCAGAACCTGACGCCACAGAGCTCACATGGCCATGGGGTCTGGTCCTCAAAGGGAGGGAGAGAGAACCCCACAATCCAAAAAACAAGACTTTTTCTTCCACATTAAAAAATTGTCGTCTACACAAACTACCACAAGTTGCCCCAAACATACTATTTGTCTTTAAAAGCTGTCACATAGCAGACATATTACAATATTAGACATATTACATGTTCCCTAAATTTACAACCAACTAGGCCTACAGAGCAAATCCTTTTTTCAGTATATATACTAAGAATACATTTATATAGAGGTACATATATTTTTAACATATAAACTATATATTTAAGTTATCTATTGTGGTTGAAAGGGGAAAGAAAACTTTTTCTAAAGTGAGGGAATTTGTAGGAAAGGGAAGCTTTGAACTGGGAGATCAAACCGGGTGAAGCTCTAAGATGGCTTAGAGTTGCCAAGCGCGCCCCGTTCTCTGACCAGAACCAGCCTTTGTTTCCCATTATCTCCACGATTCCTTACACCCACTGACCAACTAAAAGTTCCTTCTATTTTAAAAGTACACAGGGAAACAAAATTTGATTCGCAGCTCAATGTCAGCACATTCTAGACCCACTAACTTTTAAATCTCTCAACAGTATTCTAGCAGACTAAATATTGAGTTGTTTCATTACCTGACATACAAATGAAAGTTAGTAAAATCCCAAACGTTTCCAAAAGAATTAATTTCATATACTATACTAAAAAGTTACACTGCTGTAATATGCCACTGATTTAATTTTAAAAATCTCCATTTTAAATAAAAGGGAAAATGTAGTGAAGTGGTCAGTAGCTATATATTTTTAGAAATCTGAACCTTCTTAAAGGACTGTTCACTAGTAACCTGATCTCTGTTCTCTGTGTTTATTTTCAGTTAAAAATAAATGGTTTAGAAACTCCATGTAGTGACATCCTAGTAGTATGTTAAGATGAAAAAACAATCTCAAGTTAAATTTTTGCTGAAAAACTTCTATTTTTCCTCTTTTGCTCTTAAATTATAAATGTTTCATGTGTAGAATGAATTCCTTTAAATGATCACCAACTCTAAGATGATCACCTAATTACCTATGACAGCACAAAATATACCAGCTTTTTACTTCTTAAAATATAAAACGAATTCTCACCCTGAAGACCTGATAAGCAGAAACCACCTAACTTCTGCTTCTGGGACTGTTCATTCTGACAAGCTGATCAGAAACCAGTGACCCCACCAGCATTTTAAATGAGAGGGAGGGTATTCATCAAAGGACTTTCAGTGATGATCTAGACATGAAACACCTTTTCCCCAAGACAAAGAAAATGCAGCTGACCAAAGACAGATTCTTTTCCAACAGGGTCAGATATTCAAATGTAGTTTTACAAAGGTGAATGCTAAAATAATGTGAATTTTCCAAAATGCCTCCAGTTAAAACTGAGATCATCATTTTTTATGTCTACCTGGAGTAAGAAAAGAAAAATCCTGGCCAAATGGCAAAAAAAGGATGAAAAATTTTAGGTAAAAACCAAATTGGAAGATAATGGTGTAAAAGCCTATGAAATACAATGCAACAAATACATAAAGAATGAAGAAAAATCAGCACTGGATGTATTACTACATTCTTTAATAATTTATACTCTGGCAATTTACCTATGGAAAGAAGACATCAATTCATTCATTCTACTATAATACATTTATTTTTAAGGCAATTCTGTCCTTGAGTCATTAAGAGTTAATAAATGGCACCAGCACTCCAGCTATGTTAACTAACTAGTGAAAAGTGGGTACACTTCCTAGAACATGATGCCTCCACGTTTGAGAAGACAATGAACAAGTGAAGCGGTCACTCATTTCTTAGATCAAGTTCACAGCACCACCTGGTGGCTAATGTGATACATTAGTAAGTTTTTCCTGAATTTAAAGAACACCACTTTGAACATGTATAACTTAATGAAAGGACAACGTTATTTTCTTAGCATTCATCTTATGATAATCAACTGGTCTTAAAATCTTCTTTCTTCTTCACTCAACTTCCAAACACTTTATACAAAACTTCAAATTGCACTATTGCCCCCCATTCCCTGGCACATGCCCTTCAGAGATAAATCTCTATGCCCCTGTAGTTTAGTTCTATTCTTTGTCTTCAAGCTTCTGCCTGGCCGTCACATAGGCCCTAAACACATCCCTCCATAGTTGACAGTTTTCCAGTTTATCTTATTTCCTTTCAAAATAAAAATAATAGCTATTATTTAGAGATGAGCAAAGCATTATGCTACCTTACGCAAACAATCTAATTTATCTTCACAACCCTGTAGATAGGCACTATTTTTATCCTTATTTCACAGCTAAGAAGACTGAAGGTAGAGGGTCTTGCCAAAAAATCTAATTCTGAGCCCACCTTCTAAACCATGACGCAATATTGGTCCCTTCAAAGTATTTATCAAGAATCAAAATTCAGAAAGAACATTCATGGTAGAAGTCAGTTAACATTTTCAGATGCCCAAAGCACACAAAGGCCTTTTTTTAAGAGATTAATCTTATGAGTATCAATCTGTGGACAATGTAACATTTTATTAAAACCAAACAGCAAACATTTTAAGTACTAAAAGACTCTTACAATCAAACACCAATACCTTAAAGTGAAAAGGCTGGGAAGGAAATTTCAAGTACCTACCGTGTGCTATCATGTGTCATGCCCAACACTGAGGGTCCTAACAATTCGGCCCCACTGACCAACATCCTGTGCAAGCCTGGCAGTTAACTTCCCAGACTGCACGCCCTTCCTGAGTCCACACCTCGGCGCCTGCCGTTCCCTGGACTGGGGATGTTCTTGCCCTCCTTTTCTTCCTAGAAAATGCCTTTCCAACCTTCAGAACTCGCTTCCTACCCACTTCCCAAAGGAAACCTGCCCTGATGTTCACCCCTTTCCCCTACCACGGAATATACTTGGGGCACACAGTGCCTGAAACATCACCTCTATTAACAGTAATTAATATATTCACTAAAATGGATGTGTTCATGCCTGGTCTCTTGAGAGAGCATACGGGGGTAGGGCTTTATTGATGCTGGGGCTCAAGCGCTCAGAGGGCTGCTCACTGTGCACTAAGTGCACTCTAAGTGGCCCTGGGATGTTTGTGTCACACAGCTCTGCCAGCAGCCATGTTCTGGAACCTTTTACAGGCGAAGCAAAGCTGCACTCACAGAGCAGAGTAACAGGGAATTCCTCTAAAACTACTACACATCTAAAAGTCAAGATTCAATGCCTATGTAAGAGTGCCCTGGCTTGCTTGTTCTGAATTATATTCCCCATCTGGTCTCCTTATTTTCATACTATTCCAGAAATTTAAAAAGTGTTTGCTTCTATTTTACATGGAAAATAAAAGAGTAAGTTTAAAACACAGAATAATATGTAAACAAGTTACTAATGCACACGGTTCTTACTCAAAGCATTATCTCCCTCTTGGTTGGCATAACCTACAGGATCAAAGGCCTGAACATTTTCTGTTCTTGAATCCTATTAATGGAATCCTGATTTTAAATTTTCTTTTTCCATCCCTGAGTACTTCTCAGCCCCCCTATTTGGCCTCCTTCTCTCCAGGGCAGGGATGATAGAGGAGTTTCAGCTTCATACAAGTCCAAGGCAGTTACTGAGCTGGCACACTGGGGAAAAGCCCCTTAACCTCTACATAAATGAGGGGCAGTGGGGCTACAGGGACACCTTGCTTTACCATCTGTATCACATTCTGTAACACACCACATGCGAAGTAAGCTGATGTTCCAACGATACACATAAAATATGAGATGAAAACATCACTGTACATTATTAGAAGTATTACTGACACTATCATATGCATTTGATAATACTGAGAGCTAATGTAAATTATCAGGGAAAAGGTGGATTCGGCTTTTTGAATCAGGAGAGAGTCACCCACTTGTATAAGACAGGCCTATCCTGCAGGGCTTCCATTGCCTGAGTTAACACTGGAGGTATGTCACATGATTCCTGCGTCAGCATTCTGCATTCACCTGAAAAACAGTGCAATCAAATAGTTAACAGTTAAATTAATAATTGCGTCCAAGGTGACCACAGAGGTCTTAGAAGTGGAAGAGCCTGAGAAGAGACTCAGAGATATGAGACAGGAGAGGGAGCAGGAGAGCTTTAGAGGTTCGAGCGCCTAGAAGGCTCTGAAAATGGGCGAAGGGGCCCCAAGCCAGGAACGTGGGCAGCCTCTGGAAACTGGGAGAAGCCCTCGGTGACAGCCAGCACGGAAACTCGACCCCCTCCTACAGGCTAAGGAAACAAGTTATGCCAAGAAACTAAGTGAGCGAGGGACAGAAGACTCCTTCCTGCCTCCAGGAACGACTGGGGCCCCGCCGACACCTCACTTCAGTGTGGTGAGAACCACATCCGATTCCTGACCAACACAACTCTACGGGAGTGAATCTGCTGTTTTAAGCCATTACGTTGTGGTCACATGCAGCAAGACAGAATTAATTCACCAGTTATAAAACAGTTACATAAATAACAAGCAATGTCCAATCAACTCTAAGACGACCGAGGGCAGAGACACCGGCTTTCTTTTTCATCCCCGTCTCTCGGTCACCCAGAGCTTGGACTGGAGGACACGCTCGTGATCATGAAGACAGAACGTTCAAATGCAAAGTTTGCTTCTTTTTAAAAATACTTTTTGATTTCCAAGATCAAGACATATCAAATTAAGACCCAGCAAAATAACAAAGTCATAATAAACTAATACTCATGCGTCTACAGCACAAGAAAGAAACCACTTACTTTGAGCCCATCGGTAAAGCCTTTCATAAGCTGTTTCCTGAAGCAAGGCCATCTGCTCCATAATTTCTAAACTAAAAAAAATTAAAGATTTAGTATAATTTAAAGTTTCAACTAATAGCTACATCTAAGAACTATTTTGCTTAATGAGAGAATGACTTGGTTACAGCACATTAATTTTTTATCATTTTATGGAATCATTTTCAGTAACTTATAATTCATCAATTGTCAGGTTTTAATACCACTATTTAGGTATCCAAATACTGTTTTACTCTAAACATATCAGGTAATAACTTCCTCATTATCCAAAGAAATAAAAAGAGTGAACTCCTTTTTCACAAAGTATCATATAGTTTCAAAAAGAACTTGGAATGTTTTGAAGACGTTAAAAATATAAGAGAGAAAGCAATTATGAATTTAAAAGGTCACTCACCCTGCAGTTTGCTGGTTTGTACGCAGGAGAACTTTGACATCATTATGAATCTGTTTTACTCTCCCCAGTGCCTTGAAAAAATCCTTTAAAATTAAGAATGAAACTTTAAAAAAGCCTTCTTTGCAGGTAAAATTACATTACTCTAAATTACCACCACAGAGGAGAAACAAATTCTTTCACTTACTCTAGTGAAGCCTTCCTATACTGATCTCAACTTTCTGTTTTGTTAACAGGAAGTATTAGCAGATATTGACTCACCTTTTAAAATACATTTTAATTCAATGTCTACCGTGTACTAAATAGTGTACTAATTGCCAGGGATACAAAATTTATAGACAAAAATCTCTGTCCTCAAGAAATACACAGCCTAGCAAACAAAAATGCCGACTTGAAGATTATTGCACAAAGAAAAACTTGCTGTGCATTACACGTCTTATGGTTAATTAAACTTGGCGTTGTTATCACCGAAGACGATGTTTATGTATCTTATATACCCATTCCTGTCCCCCCATCTGAGCACAGAATGCACACTTAGATGTGTAAAAGACGCTCGTTAAATATACAGGAGCTGACTAATGCTGAACTCCAAAAATGCTCTTCCTTTTGCCTGAGTTTCCAGGTAGCCACAAACGGTATCCCAACCGAGAAAATAATGTATGAGTTCTTTTTCTTTGATAAATTAAAACTCCAATACTGTTTACTACTTCTGTTAAATGGAGAAAAGGTGAGATGTCAAATATCTTAAATGTGCAGTGTTCCTCAAACTACAAGGGCAATAAATACTGCTAAGTATTGTACAAAGCAGTGCTCTTGCCTACATTACTCCCCACGCCCAGGCAACTGGCTCCATTCCAGCCGAGGCAGTAAGATACCAGAGACGTCGGGAAGAGCCACTCAGCGGGACCCCACCCCCGTCTGGAGAACGTCCTGCCCTCAGGCCCCACAATGATGACAGAAGGCCTAGTCTGACAGCTCCTCCCAGTTAGGAGATTGAAAGATCCCTTTCTGGAAAAACTGAATGTCTTGGAGGGAAAAAAAAAAAGGAATAAAAGTTCTCTGTGTTTTTTAGCACTTTTCAGTTCTCTGTCAGTTAGCACTTTGAAAGGCTTTTCAGTTCTGGAAAGAGTGGCATAGGTTCAGAAACTAAATGAAAAGGTTCTAGGATAGACAAAAAGTTGTAAAAAAAAAAGTACACGTAATCATTTAATGGCACTATAATGGAAACAGAGGCTGTCACGGAACTGTACCGCCACGGAACTGTACCGCCCGGAACTGTACCTCCCGGAACTGTACCGTGAGCATGAAGGGAAGAGCGTATGTGTGCACTGGGGGAGGACCCAGGGGGAAGAGGCTGAACCTCGGATTTCATGATGGGAAATCAACATAAAACAGGTAACATAATCAGGGCATATTCTTTTTACCTACAGACCCTGGATACAGAGTTTACAAAAGATGCAATCAACAAGGCTGAAAATGGCTGACAAAGGACTCAGAGATGGGGAAGCAGTGATACAGGTTACTTTATAAACCTTATACTCTTTGACTTCTAAAAAAAGTACATATATTGCTTTTGAAGAACGAAAAATAAAACAAATTAAGGTAATTTACAATACACACCTTGTTTTCCAAATTTAAGAATAAATTAAAATCAAACTTCTTCTTAAGATGGGAAAATAAAGCCTTAAAAAAAGACTGATTTCTCTGTATCATCTGTAAGCGCTCAGCCTTAAATGATTACAACAGAAAGCAGGCTACCTCAGTAACAGGTCCTTCTCTTGTTCCTCGGAGGAGGCTCATTTCATCAGAAGTCAGCTGGAACTTGGATAAGAAGGCGTCTGCAACTTGAGCTCTTATTTCTAATCTTTGACTACAATTAAAAAAGAAGCGCATTTACACAGCTTTAGAACAAGTTACAGCTCCAACAGAATTAACTTCTTAAAACAAGTGTGAAAGATTCTCAACACCTCTGACAGCCCTGTTTCTGCCTCAAATGTAAGAAGCTCATCAGGCAGACAGGCGATGAAATTAGCCAATATTGTTCCACTTCAGATACTTGCACACAGTAAAAGGAATTTACTCATTATGTAAAACAAGCTCACAAATAGTCCCTGTATGACAAATTCTCAGCCACTAACATGCACTTGACTTGCTCACCTTGTAAAAACAAGGTTATCATACAGGAGAAAAAAATATGCCCTAAAAAAAAAAAAATCACTAAAAAATTCATTCACTAAAAAATCCTAAGCCTATGAAGTTTTCACACCAAGTACATAACAACGAATATTCAGGTCTATAATTTTTTTATTTTAGATTAGGAACAGAAATCAAGAACACATTTACTAATTCCTTATAAATTCATAAAATCACTTCTCCACTTTCGCCATCCCTCCTTTTCTGTATACTATGGGAATAAAAATGATTTTAAACCATATTATCTGCAAGCTACCTAGACTCGGCTGACGACCAGGACAAGGCATGCTCTGGCCTGGAATGCAATGTCCAAGAACCAGAAGGGCTGAGCAGGATCATCACCTACAGGCACGCCTGGGAATACAAACTCTGAGCAGAAGCACAGCATTCCTGGCCTTTAGAGCTCAGATTTGAAGATAAGTAAATAAAATTGTAAGCATTTCATTAGTAGTACTATTCTACACTCTAGTAACATTCAAATGAGCATGACCAGAACTAAGGACTAACACTGTGTACAGAAGGTCACACCATCTGCCACCTTTTCTTTGTACCCCTCGGTTTAGGTTTACTTCAGTCAAATGCTCCTGTTGAGTAACACAGAGTTAGGGAAGACCTCCAGGTGGCAGTAAGTTCTGCTCATCTCAAATGGAAAGGCGAGTCACCTAATTAAACCTACAGATAAATGGCAAGTGTCCTTAATCATCTAGTGCAGATTCTGAAGTTACCTTGGGTTTTGTTTTACACTCTTACATAAAGCTCCAATCATTATCATACAAGATTTAAAGTAATTCTAAAAAATTTCTTTAAATTCCTTGAGACTACACAAATTACCCATTTCAAAAACCTTTTTGGAACTTCTTTTGAATCCGTCTTTGGAGTCAACTTAATAGACACAAAGGAAAATAAATTTCTTTATAGCTTCATTTTGTTTTAACCAAATCTAGTATTACTCATCTTGATCATACCCCTTACTCATTAAAATTAATTCCAGATAACATTATATTGTTGACTCTATCTAAAAATCAATCCATCAAATAAAGACTTTGAATCAGAGGCTCTATATCTACAAAGTACTTGGTCCAAAAATATATTTTACAACAGCCACACTACCAAAACAACGGTTTGGTATCTCAAGATGACAACTTTTAAAGTAGCAACAAAATAAATTCTAATGTATTATTTTTAAAATATATTACTCTAGTATACTTTTTAAATCATATTACATTAGTTTTACCATATATACTCTTCCCAGGTAAAATTTCATGATCATTCTGATTGAAAGCTACTGTCAGAGAGCCCGGTGATTTGGTTTGGGAGCATCTGTGCAATCGAGTGACACTAATGGGGACCCACCCTATTAAGACCCTAAGCCAGAGGCTGCTGCGACCCGAGGTCCACACCATGCAGACCCTGCCCTCAGCTTACATCACTACTGAAATACGGTATCTCTGGAGGGCTTTTAATCTCTAAATAAAAATTGTATGAAAGAAATGTTAACATAAAACATATAAATGATTAGTATAAATTACAGCTTCAAGAGGTATTCATGTAATCACTCTGTATATTATACAATAGATAAATAAATTAGCAAATAATCACTGCAGGATAATAAAAATGAGGTAGATATATACATATTAACATAAAATGATTTATAAAGCATTTTATAGGTACAAAAAAATAAGTCACAAGAAAATACGTATAGCAACTCCCATTTATTTTTAAAACATACAAACACATAAACAAATGAATTTTTAGGACATGTATTCCTACAAGGCCTAAGTATTTAAAAACAACTATTTAATCTGTCCAATGATTCTTTCAAACCATCTCAGGACATAACTTATGATATGGTGCACTAGTTGATTTTCTTCCTGAAAACATGCCTGTCATATTTTAACTTTATCTTTTAATCTGACCTCCACCAAATAATTTCAAAACAACAGAAGGTTAACAGAAAAAAATGGGCATAAGATATAAACCAAAACAAAAAAATATAAATGGTAGAAGAAAATGAGAAGAATGGTGATTTACTAATATTCAAAGAAATCTGTATTAAAAGTGAGATACTATTTCTGATCTATGAAAAATGCCGACAAGGGTTTAAAAAAGACATTCTCATTTCTGATAAAAGTTCAATAGTAAATAGGGATATTCTTCCTTGAGAGATATGTTTGTATGCATAGGCAATATGCATCAGGACATTTAAAAGTTTGTATCATTTGACTCACTAGTTTACAATTCTAGGAATATATCTTAAGGAAATAATCTGAAATGCACATATGATTTAAAAACATGTACCAAGCCATTATTTTTAGTAATGGAAATAATACAAACATTCAATAATTTTCATATGCTTAAACACAGGTTGGTTCATTCATAAAATAAAACATGATGAATGTCACCACTAAGAAACCTGGTTTTCTAAATTAAGAGACACAGAAAAATGCAAATAAGTGAAAAAAGTAAAACATACTCTGGGAGGAAATACTCTAATAGTGGCTATACCTGGGTGGTGAATTTATATCTGATTTTAATTTTCCTCTCTAAATTTTATACATATCAATGAGACAGGAAGAAAGGAGAGGTCCAAAGCTCCCCTGCCACACACACATGCTTCTGTAGTATACTTTTACATTCAGATTTCAACAAAATAAAGAACTTTATATTTTTGTCTCCAACTTCAAAACCTACAGTAGTTTATAACAAGTACCACAATTAAGATTTTAAATATTAAAAAACAAAACAGTAAGAAATAAAGAGAAAGGATGAGAAAGTAAGTAACACAGCCAAGGGAAGCTATTGCAATTAAGCGCAGAAGAGCTTAGCTTCCTGGCCACCAAAGCTAAGGTGTAAACAAGACGTGCAACGCAGCCTTGCCGACTAGCAGGGAGAACGGAGGGGTGACGCACCTCGATGTCCATCAGAGAGTGCGTGCAGCACTCTTTGTGAATCACTGACTCACCACAACAACCCTGTGACACAGATTTTATTCCCCCTTTTCAGATGTGGAAATTGAGGATGAGGGAGGTTAAGAAATAATTTGGATAGAATTAAAAATCTAATGAGCTCTGACCCAAAATTTAGATTAGAATTCAGGTTTTTGTCTTCAAAGGCTTCATTCTTTCCATTATAACATACTACACCTCAAGAGTAAACAAACATTCACCAGACTATTTTTTCTGAGTCTAGAGAGAAATTCTGGCTGGTGGGGTGTTTACAAGAGACAATAAAATATATAAAGAATAGTGACTGCAATAGTATTAAAAAGTATGGAAATATATTTACATGGATATAGCTTTTTCCTGATTATCAATGAAACCCATCTTCTATCAACTAAATATTAATGGGAAACGTTAGGCTACAGGCTGCAGGTCTGTGAAGGCAATTCTACATGACTTCACCTCCTAGAACACCACCTGTCACGACTGGCCATCTAACCCCGTTGGAGAAATATTCGTGTCATTTATACATCTGTCTCAATAAGAGTATCATATTAAGTGCAAATAAGCCCACAGAATTTCTATTTCTAAAGCTAACTGCTTGTTTAAATTCTGTTAAAAAGAAAAGGTATTATTTTAAAATGGAAAAACAACTCTCTGCCAGCTCCCAGGAATCTATTATCACTTCTGCTACATAATTTTCCTAAAATACTTTCACACAAATATTCAATTGGCACATCATATTTATAGCTCTTGTGATACCAGAAAGTCACAAGTTTCCACTTCCAAAGGTATACCAAGCTAAAATGCTTTCACAGGCTTACTAAAATAATGAATACAACCTTCTTAAATAGTTTTGAGAAGGACAAAGTTCTAATATCACCTCCTGTAGACATTAATCAGAGTCCGATCTATGTTACATGCTCCAATACAATGCTTACTTTTCAGCTTTTGTGTTTCTTTCCTGACATAAGAATAATTTCATTCCATATCCATTCACTCAAAAATTATTTATTTAATCGACAGTGTTAGGCACTGCAGACACACCAAGAGAATAAGAAATTGTCACTGTTCTCAAGAAGCTCATTTTTGTAGGAAAAGAGAAGCAATCAAAACAATGTATTACATGGCTGTGAAAACCACTAAAATACACAAATCTATATTATACTCACCTTCATTCACCCATTTATTCAGTCAACAAATATCAGTACATCTATTTGTAAACTACACAAGAATTTATATAGTCAACAATTACACCAGAGATTAATCAGTTACAAAATAAGAGACAATGATTGTGAAAAAATAAAATTACTTACAATCTGAGAACATCTACAAGTTAAAAAGTAATCCTTTTTAATTCCACAGCAAACAATAAACAACACATTCTCCCCTCCAAAGAGGGAAAAATCCCTCAATCTCAGTATCAAGTTTGATATTCCTATTGTTATATGTTTATTTTACTGCTGGATAACTGCTTAGAACTTTATTATGTTTTATGAATTTTTAATCATGTTTATTATTATTTTGTTTCAACTGATATGGAATTATCTATTATTTTCTTTCCACTTCATCTCCAAATTAATGAAGAGGTGAGTATATAAAGAAAAACTTACCTTTCCGCTTGAAGCTTGGTGGTTTTTACTATTAAATCTTGAGTCTGTTCCTTTGCTGCCTAAAATTACAAATATATTTAACATCAGGACATTTCACTGTGCGATACTTCAGATAACTAATACTGCCACTTACTGGAATGCAGGCCTATAGCAGACGAGATGATGCTCCACAACTCAGAAGTATTAAAAAGGCTCAAGTAATTGAAATTGGCATTTTAAGGCTCATAGACCATCTTTAATAAGAGGAACTCATTCAGAGTCCCCAGTACACACACAATGCTGAGGCTTACATAAGAAAGAAAGATGTCAGGATGCTTGCTGAGCAGTTTAACAGTTCACGATGCTTTTCAGTGACAGAGAGGCACAGGAAGAGCAAGTTAAGGATGAAAAGCCTGATCTCATCACGCACATGCTGCGCTGAGACACCATGAGACCTCTGAGTGGAGGGAGGGAGAAGTGAGGTCACCGTGAGGCTGCTGTGAAATGCGACAAGGATGCCAAATGGAGACACAGGCCTGAGAGTCGGAACGCACAAGCTACCCTCGTCCAGGGCTCTGGTGAAGCCGAGCGCCAGCCCTACTAATGGGCACGGGGCGTCCGACCAAGCTTCATACAAAGCAGTTCTCCCTCCCGCAAGCCAGAGCCAAAGGACCAGGAGAGAAAACCTGAACACCTATTCTATCCAAGGATTAGGCAGAAGTTTATAAAGTGGTTCGAAACAAAGACGAATGTAGCCAGTGAGATTCTCAAAGACCTGCTCACAGGGCAGCCAGCAGCGAGGGGAGCCGGCGGTTGGAGTCAGACGGAGACGCAGGGCCCACGGCCTGAGCCAGAACTACGCATCAATCAAGCCACTAGGAAGTGGAGAGCACTAAGCAGACACATACACACGGTGGAGGGTCAGTGTGTTAGAGAGCAACCCTGAAGATCCTGGGCCACTTTCATGCTGGACATAACAGAGCCCAGCTCCGCTGCTCATGTTTCTAGAACTGCATCAGATCTAGAGCTCACCCCCACCCCTGACACACACACACACACACACACACACACGAGATCTGGGTGCAAACACACACACACACACACACACGAGATCTGGGTGCAAACACACACACACACGCGCGCGCGCGCGCGCGCGAGATCTGGGTGCAAACTCCCAAGCCCCCACCCCCGACACACACACACACACACACACACGCACGCACGCACGCACGCACGCACGCGCGCGCACGCGAGATCTGGGTGCAAACTCCCAAGCTGTCAATAAAACTTTCTATCTTACTGTCCATGTGCATCTGATTGGCAATAACAGCCCCTCCCGCATCTCTAGAGAAGCTAGTTTGAGTCTGTGTTCCTTGCAACCAAATTACGTGCCTAGCAAATAGTAGATATTTTCAAGAAAAATAACTTGAACCCAGACAATTCAGCAGACCAGTCACTTGTAAGGAATGGTGATGGCTCTCCCGGAACTCTTCTGCAACGATTACTCTTTATGTCCAGTAACTTATTCAAATGCTTACCCTTCCTAGTTACTCTACTTTAAAGATCCACTTCCACCCTTATTCTGGCCTTGTGCAATTTTTAAAATATAGTATTTCCTCAGTTCTAAAAGATATTTATATTTTAGTATTTGTGAAAAGGAATCCCTCACAAAGTCAATCTCAACAAATGCTTTCTACCTTCCTTTGTAGCCTCAGTCACTATTAAATTGAGGGTACAGCTTACAAACAAAACCACCGTAATCACTGCAGTATGATACCTGATGTTATGATGTTAGGTAGTCAGATTGTCTGCATATTTCCTGACTCTTCATTTATAAATTGTGGCAGATTCCCAAATGCTCAATAATACTAGTGAAGATTATTATTGTAAAACAATTTCCAACTTACCTTAAATGTTAAGGATGATTATTTCTCATTAAATAATAAACATATACCTCTAAATGTAATTTATCCAAGGAAAACCACAGCCAAAAGGATAAGCCAAAGCATATAAAAAAGTTAACGCTGAAATTTCTAAATGTATCTTACAGTAATAGTTATTTTTTAAATGTCCCAAAGCCAAAGTATTTTAGAAAATGTTAACAACTTAGTCCCATGTATAATAGCCTGCAATGAAAAAGGGTTGGGGGGACACTCTAAGAAACATTTTTCTTTATGAATAAATTGAAAATGTTATTCTAGAGTTGACGGTATAAGTGGGAACTATTAAGAGTCCAATGACATTATATCCAGACAAATTAGTGCCAGTGGCTGAACACAACTTCCAAATTTTTACTCTAATTCCAACTAATCTAAGAATCAAAAATGAATGTAAACAATAGGCAATATAAAATATTCTTTAATATTCAACTTAAAAAGCTATCAGGGGATCTTCTGCAAGTGATAAAGATGTTTTACATCTTGATTATGGTGGTTGTTTCGTGGGTACATAAAACTGTCAAAATGAACTGATTTCTATGATTTAAGTGGATGCAGATCCTGCAAGCAGCCCACGATTACTCTGTGAACATGTATAGATTAATGATTCTTCCTGGGTCACCATAGTGGTCAACAGTTCAAGGAGAAGCTGACAGGTGTAAGCTGGGAATAAAAGTGTGCAGGTTGTATACATAATCACGCTGATTCTTAGGAGTAATCTATTCTATTCGCTACTCCGAAATTACATGAATGAGTGTAATTAGGTTGAAGGCTAACTAACTCTGAAGCCAAACTAGAGGTCTGGAACTGCTCTAATAAATGGACCTAACATTATACATATTTTCCCAAGAATTTTTTCAGGCTGGGCATGATATTTAAGCTGCGTCTTATATGGTACAACTTTAGTGTGGACTTATTCCAAAGGCCTTATACTATGGAATTCATTCCTGCTGGATTTATGGCATTGAGAAGTTCATCAAATTCTACAGTGAGCTCTGTAGTACTGGTTGGATCAAAATACAAGGCTCTGGAGTTACCTCAACAATATTAGTAAACCCATCACCCCAAGAAACACTAAGACATTTGTAGTTAAAAAAGATAAGTATAATGGGAATGCTCAAACTTCCTGCAAGGCATGACATCTCAGAGAGCATGTCTGGAAGCTGACTCTGTGCCATCAACTATGCTGAAATCCAGCCACTACACAGTACCTGGAGGCGACTCGTCATGTCCTGGCAACAGCTGCTCATTGCTTGCACATCTTCATTTATACTTTCAAGTTCCTGGAAAGGAGAAAATAGCATCAAGTCTTATATATATTGTTAAAGGTATTTCTCTTCTCTTTACTAAATCCTTACTTGCATCTCATGAATTATTTTTGCCAAAGCATGAGAAAAGATGCCATGTTTAAGGTTGGAAATGATTTAAGAATCACATCCAGTGTTAGAAAAGATGTAAAGGAATCAGCATATTCTTCTCAGAGGGTATGGCAACAGGAAATGGCAAATGCTTTGGAAATATATTTAATATCTCTTTATTCAGTATATCTAATACTAAGAATTTATCCTAAGGAATTAATCAGGTAAGTGTACAAAAATATACATAAGGTGATCACACAGAGTTGCCTAAAACAAATGGAAAATGTGAAATATTAGGTCAGACAATGGAAATCTGTGTGTACATTAACAATGATAATGTGTGTGCATATATGTTTGTTGCTATGGAAAGATGTACATATAAGGTAAAAAGAAAGTTATAAAACAACTCATATAATACTCTTTTAACTTTTTAGAAAACTACACATCCATGTGCAGAAGAGCACAGGAGAGGACACACAGTAAAATACTGGCAATAGTTACTTTACTTCTGGGTGATAGAATCTGTTCCATTTCTGACCTTGTTGTCTAACTTTTATATAATTAATTATTTGTAACAATTAATACAAACAAGTAAATTTGAAAACCCAGTAAGCTAAAAAGAGTGCCTCCTCTATCTTGCTGAAAATCATCACATATTAGAGCCAAAAATTCGATCATTTTCTCAGCAACATTCTCTCCCTACATACTTCCGCTTCCTGCTCCCTCCACATACACGAATGGAATTTAAGGGCACTAAGTTCTATCATTTATACCCCTTCATGTGTTATCTATTTCTTTTTTGCTACCCAAACAGCTACTATTTAAGTTCAGGTTGTTATTCCTCACATGGACTGATTAAAAAAAGGTCTCTGAGGCTCTACACTCTACCAAACTATCCCCTAGTCTTTACTGAACCGATGAAAAGATACGAAAACCTGGTATCACAAGATCACATGTAACTTCATACTACAGTATGACTTCTTCCCCCAGTTCAGGGTCATACAATAGAACGGTGCTCAGGGGAGGAAAGTTTCAGTGGCAGACAGCAGGCAACCCCTTTCAAAACAGTCTAGACCTCCAAGTAGAAACATGAGTTTTATGAGGGGATGGGCCAATCAGAGGGCAAGAAATAAGAAAGCAGCCAAGCTAGGCTACAAACAAAATGTGAGGATAAACCAGATTTACAAAGTCTGAGTATGGGCATAAATCTTAGATCCAGAATTAAGAATCTTCCCCTTCTCTCAATAAATACTTTTATAAAAGTCCTATTACCAGGTATTTTCAAATGTTACCTTCTATATTTTACTACAAATAAGGTAAATCAAATTATTAAACTAAGTCCTAAAATGCTTTAAGGTGAACAGTAAAAGAAGCATGATTTAAAATATCAGTATCTGCAATAGCACATATCTAAGCAAACTAATTTCACCATTCCCTTATCTCACTGTGTAACCTAATAAGAAAGCATTGTAACATGACCAGCCAGCTGGCTCAAGAGTAAGTACTCTAATATTTACTTTAGCTACCAAAATATACTGAATGGGTTTGATCTGTAAAATAATAGAAATTAAGTCTCTTTATATGACTTAAATGCTAAGGTTTTCTAATTGTAGTTCAATGGCTTTTACGTTACTTATAAAGTCCTCATTTGAACTTGGAGCAAACTGCCTTTTTTTCCCAATGAAATAAAATTGTGTATGATAAAGTTTTTCTAAACTCTTTATTATGGAACATTTTTAAAGATACCCGAAAGTTGAGACAGTGTGAACGCCTGTGTACATATCACTCAGTTCCGCAGTTATAAACTCATGACCGCTGTTCCGTCTCTCGCTACCCCTTCTATCTCGCCTCCCATCCACCTTCTCCCTCCACCAAAAACCGAATTATTTTTGAATTCAGATATCGTATCACTTTGTTGTATCAGCATGTACTTCTAAGAGGACTCTTAAAAACGGCATTTTCACATCTAAACATTTAACAATAATCTTAATATCAAATTTCTAGTCAGTGTATAAATTTTGCCAATTGTCTCAATTTTCAAATAATTTGTTCAATGTTGAAACCACAGTGTTGTTTATATGAAACCATCATAAGACTGTATATCAATGATATTGTAATTTAAAAAAAGGAAAAAAGTAATAATTTGTTCAAGTTGAGAAAAAAGATTTAAAAACAGCAACTAGTTGGTACTTTTTTTTTTAATCTACAGATTCACATTCATCCCTATTTTTCGTCCCCCCTTTCCTACAATGTATTTGTTGATGGAACGAGTTCATTTGCCCGTACAGTTCCGTACTAGCTGACTGCACCTCTGTGACGTTAGCATACTCCTCTGTCCCCAGGGTTGCCTGTAAGTTAGCAAATGAATCTGGAAGCCTGATTAAACTCTGGCACAAATTCTTCCCAGGTGAAGTCGTGTACTTTCATGAGGAGTCGCAAATGTTTGTTTCTCTTTCTGTGAGGTGACCAACCAGTGATGACCAATGACTAAATCAGTGGTTCTCAAAAGGAGCAGTTTTTGCCCTGTTGAGCGTTTTGCCCTGTTGAGTGCCCCCCAGAGGGACATTCCAGTGTCTGGAACAACTTGGGGAAAGGTACTGCTACTGGATCTAGCGGACAGAGGTCAGGGATGCTGCTCAGTGACCAACACTGCAGAAGACAGTCCCCAACGATGATGTGGCCCAAAATGTGAACAGCACCAAGTTTAGAAACCCTGACCTAGATCCATAAATACACAAATTGCTGCAAAATCTTCTAATCTTCTAAATATATCATGTCTTCTCTATCAGATGGAATGTTTCTGTAAAGAGAAGCCTCCCTCAACAACTATGTATTTGGTATAAAAGACTGGATAAATGCTTGACTCCTTCGTCCTATCTGGCAGCTTTCTAAATGAGTTTTCCCTTATGTCCATCGCAGATAACCAATGAAGTTTGTTTTAGTATTATTATGAATTCACGAACTTAAACATGTTTGAAATGTTTGGTCCACTGAGTAATTGTTATTGATGCTACAATCGTCCTATCTTTGATCAGTGGAAGCCTCTGCATATCAGCTCTAAAGTTCCTTTGTCACTTTACCAATCATCTTAGATAGTTTCATTGCTTTCTGATATTGATAAAATTGTTCCTTTCAGTGGGAAATAGCGACTCTTTGCTACCATCTTTTTCTATTTTTATGAACACTATCAAACTTCCCTTTCAACCTTGTAGATTATTAGCCTTCAGGCAATGAATTACTATTAAACATAATCAGTTTTTATTAAGTACTCATTGAACCCATGCATTATACTTCCATTCGACTTACAAAGAAATAACTATGTAGTGTTAACATAATTAACAAAATTTTACACAATAAATAAATAATAAACGAAGTTCCTTTTTACCCTATGGTAAGTACACTGCTCACTCTAGTATGATGAATCATTATTTATGCACTGAAGGAATTGATCTTATTCAATCTGAAAATGTCATTATTTAGGATGCACTGAGTAAAGTAACTCAATCTTAATTAATCTCCAATGGAGAAGCGGTTATCCAAGAGAGGTTTATTCAATGAGGGAATATTCCACTGGAAAACCATTCAGAGAAATGTTTTTTGTTGTTAAAAAAGCTAAAATTTCTAACAGACTATTCTAGAAGAAATGTTTCAACTTTCTATGCAGCAACATTAGTGGGGGTCACAGATCAGAGATCACATGAATTTGAAGACCTTATGCTTCTGGAGTAAGTAGTTAAATTTTCTATTTGAACATGGTATATGAATAGCAAACATATCAACCCAATTCATATAAATATTTAGCACAGGGACAGGCATGCAGTAAATTCTCAGTGTTAAGTACAAAGAGTTTACATACTTCCTTCACCTCCTTGAAAATGCTCACAAATTCTTCATTGATGGCTAAACTTCTGCGTTCAATATCTCCACGTAAATTTCTTCGAGTCCGCAAACTATTTTCAACAAAAAAGGTTGAAAGTGCCTTGAGAGCTTCCAACATCTCCTGCACAATTGAGAACAGAAGAAAATTATTGGGACCAATTTTCGCATGTTTTCCTAATCTCAAGCCTAAATTTATTAAAATCATTCTCAAATGATTTGTTTCCAACAAACAATCAAAAAAAATTCTGGATAACGTTCACATTACTGAGCAGTAAACTTACTTCTGAAACAGAGAATATACTTACTTGTGTACTGTGGCATATATACTAGGTTATTCATTGCAGAATAGTTTGGAATGGTATAGACTGGAAATAACCTTAAAGTCCATCTAAAAGGAACTGGTTAAAGAAATGATATATCCGTTTTTGAAAAGGTGAAAATTCTCTATGTACTTACATAATATGAACTTTAAGATACAGGAAGTGAAAGAGCAAGGTATAGGAACAGTTATACCAACAAGTATTAAAAATAAAGAGGACTTCATACATGCATATTTACTGGCTAAAGCATAAACTATCTCTGGGAGGATGCATGGAAGAGGTAAGTACCACCTGCAGCCTTCAGGCTAGGAGCAGAGTGAGTGGGAGCCGCGCTTATAGGAAGGCCTCTCTCTAAGGTGACTTCCGAACTGAGGCCTGAGGGATAGGAGAGAGGCATCCCTGGATGCAAAGCCTTTCACAGGCAGAAGAAACACAGTAACCAGACCCAAAAGAAGCAGGAAGGCCAGGGTGATTGAAGCTGTAGGAACCACAGGAGGTTTTAAGCAAAGCAGTAATGTCCTGTGATTTTTACTTTCAAAAGGTTATCCTGACTTCGTGAGAATGGACAGTAGGTGGGAACAAGAAAGGAAGCCAGCAGGTAGGAAGAAACTAAAATAACCAAACAAGGCTTGATAGTGATTTAGACCAAGACAGTTCTAAGTCAGATGAAAAGGAGAGGAGGTATTCCAAAAAAAGGCAGGGCCTATAAAG
This sequence comes from Manis pentadactyla, assembly GCF_030020395.1. Classification (NCBI taxonomy): domain Eukaryota; kingdom Metazoa; phylum Chordata; class Mammalia; order Pholidota; family Manidae; genus Manis; species Manis pentadactyla. The sequence continues at coordinate 2,038,660 of NC_080020.1, forward strand.
GATTTATTAATGGACTGCATGTGAGATGAGAAAAAAATGAAAGACATCAAAAATTTATACACTTCCTGCTTGTGTGGGTAAACGGTGATGTTCTTTACTATCAGAAAGCAAAAGTTTTGGACACTGAGTTTTTATGATGTAGACCAGGTATATCCAGTGGAGGTGTCACCTACACAACAGGAGCCCAGCGGAGATGTCAGGAACAGGCTGATACATCTGCAAATCATCATGCTTTTTGCTACTTAAGACCACGAAAGTAACAAGAGTTCTCCTACAGAGAGAATATGGAGAGAGCACAGGGGCCCAAACCCAGGATACCCCATGGTACCCTAAATCCTACAAGTTCCTACACCTCAACTAAAAAATGAATTCTAACAGGCTTACCTTTCCATGTTTCTCTTACAATGTTATTTTGAAATATGGGCTGGACTGACAAAAAAGGTAAAGCTTTTCAGTATTTAAGAGAGAGCAAACATATCTCTACAACTACAAATATTTATTGTACAAAATAAAATAAAATAAAACGCCATTTCTTTGACTGTAGCTTTAAAATGCCCTAGACACTGGCTCAAAGTAGTAGTCAGTAAATGCTTAATGAACAGACTCCGGTGCAAATCACAGCTCCACCAGTCGCTAGTCAGATGTCTTAATCTAAGTACACTTTTCCCCGCACCTTATTCTTCTCACGGGTAAAAAGGAGACAGCGTTATCTACATCAGAGTAACTGTATTAAGTAAGATAATAAATGTCGGTGTTGGACACATTAAACAATAAATTGCACGGTGAAACTGACATGTAATAAGGGTCTGTGAGTGCCGGGCACTGTGCTGAGAACTTAGATGGATGCTTGAACCCTCCCCACCGCTGGCAGTATTCCCAATTTAGAAGTGATGCGGCACAGGCGCCGAGGGGTTAAGGGGCTTACGGAGAGCGCCGTCAACTTGGTGGTTCTACCGAAGAAGCCTGTCGTTCTGACTTACTACAATACTTTTTACGCACAAATCCTTCTTGGCGGCCTATTTTCTGTTACCTGCAGATTCACCTATAAAATCCTCTCCCTTCTACATGCATTTCTAACGGTACGCTGGCATGACCCATCTACCTAGCGACTCAACGGTGCAGAAAAGGTGCTAGACAGGAGCTGGGCGCGCAGGGCCCGCACATCGCAGACACCTGCCAACACCGGCGGCGACGGCTTCGTGGGGGCCCGAGCGGGCGGCGCTTGCTTCGCCCTTTTTCCCCGGTGGAGCTGCTCGTCCGCCTCGCCCTCCGGCCCGGGCTCCCCGCCAGCAGGGGCCCCGCCGCCCGGTCCCAGACCTGGGGCCTCCGAGGGGCAGGTGCTTTCCGCGGAGGGGCCTCCGCTTCTCGCGCGCCCCGGCCGGGCGACGAGTCCCTGCGCGCGGGGACGAGGGGCGAGGGAGAGGGCGCCGCCCGACGCGCCGCCCGTGGCCGGTACCTTGTCGTTGTCCAGCCGCGTCTCCAGGATCTTACGCAGCTTCCGCGACAGCGGGTTGCTGGTCGGCGCCGCGGTCCCGCCGGCCCCAGGGCCGAGGCCGTTGGCGGCCCCGGCTGCGGGAACAGCGACCACCTCCCCGCCGGCCTCCGCCATCGCGCCGCGCGACCCGCCCCCCGCCAGACCCGGGCCGGCAGCGCCGCAACTGCGCCTGTGCGCCGCGTGCCGCGCATGCGCCCGGGCGCCGGAAGACGGGGACCTGCCGCCCCCGCCCGCGGGAGGAAGCGCGGTGGTGCTGCCGTCCTCGGGAGGTGGGGCCGGGAAGAGGAGACTCACGCGAGACTTACCCCGCGGGATCCGGTCGGCTGGCGAGGGGCGAGTTCAAGTTCACGGAGTTACGGTGGGGAGGCGGGTAAGGGGCCACGACAGAAGACCGCCTCGGGGATAGCGGCCCGTCGTGGAGACGTGTCAGTGATTCTGCAACATTAAAAATACTCCAGAGTTTATAAAATGTCCATATTTACTCATGCTAGGTGAAGTAAACAGTGTCAGACTATAGTTTCGGATATAGTTTTCTTTTTTTTAATAGAGAAATGTCACCATATCTAAAAATAAAGGGCGGAACCAGTCCCGGTGGGGGACAGGCAGACGCAGAGGCCGAAGGCGCGGGGCCCTTCCCGGGGGCGGGGCCGAGAGTAAGCGACACGACGGGACGAGAGGTAGGTTCCCAGAAAGTCTGCGTTACAAACGTTATTGTTTCTTTTCTCAGTATTAAAATTTTCCAGCAGAATGAAATGTCTGAACCCCTTGCAAAGTATTTTTCTGACACTAACCACTTTGACTTTGTCCTTAGTGTGCCTTACGCCCTATCTGTCCAAGAAAGCTGTGACCAGCACCCCTTGGCCAGTGGAAGGAAGAGGGCTCAATAACAGAAAAAAACACCATTAAGACACAACATCCGGGCACGAAGTCAGTAAGAGATATGCAGGACTTGGATGCAGAAAGTCTTAACGTGCTGCTGAGGGGATGTCAAACTTGGGGAAATGAGGAGATTCATGTGCTCTTCAACAGGAAGACTCAATATTGTAGAGATACTGTTCCTCTTGAATATATAAATTCAAATTCAAGGACCAAAATTAACATATCAAAGGTATGCCATAATTGTGCAGATACACGTAAATAAATTTTAACTGTAAAACAACGTCTTGTAGCGTTTACAAATATGCACAATCAGAATAAATGACAATGATAGTGGCCAAAGGGAGGGGAGTCCCAAAAGATTACATATTCTATGATTTCATTTTTATGAAATCTCCAGAATAGGTGAATGTTTACAGAGACCGAAAGTAGACCAGTGGTTCTGGTGGAGAGGTTACTGGGAGGAGTGAATGGGGAGTGACACCTCATGGGCACAGGTTTGTTTTGGGGGTGATGAAAATATTCCAAATCTAGATTACGGTGACGGTTACATAGCTCTGTGAATATACTGAAAACCACCGAACTGTCTGCTTTAAAGGGTGCAATTATATGGCATGTGATTTATATCTCAAAGTTGCTTGTTTAAAAAAGGGAGAGGTAAATAGACAAAGCTTTAAAGTGATAAGAAAACACTTAACATACTAAGTTTTTTAAAACTTAATCGAGCTCCAATTTAGAGAGTTGTGCAAACATCACTCTAATCTACTTTTAGGGCATTTTCACCATTCCAAAAAGCAAGCTTGCGCCCAGCCGCAGCCACGCCCAGTTCCCATCCCTCTGTGGCCTTCTCAGACACAGGATGCCTCCACAGCACCACCGCCAGTGCTGTGCTTGGAGACAGTGTTGCTTAAACCTTGACCCTTCTTGGAACTCTCCACTGCCTATGGCTTTGTGTCACTTTCCCTTGTTCCAAAGCCTAGGTTGGATGCTTCCCCTTGGCAGGGCTTAGGTAATGGATTGGTGCCTATTGCCAGGGAAGCTGAGAAAGAGGACGATCACTTGAAAATATGAAGAATTGATTCAAATACTATGCAACGCCCATTCCCATACATACATACATAAATCCCTCCATCCACCACAGTCTCTCCCTTTAGTCAGGCAGTATGAGCATGTACTCTTCTCATACTTAGCTTAAAAAGAATGTTTTTGCATAATATAATTCAGTTTATTCACCACATAACCAAAACCCCACTTACCTTATCCCTTAAGGAACAGCCTAAAATTTAATGTTTTTCTGCTCTGTTCAAAGTCAGATCTTTCTCTAGTTTTTTCTAATTCTTTCCCCAATACCATATAACGTATGGACTGAATTGTAATGTAACCACCAAAAACCCCTCCTGTGTAAAGTGGTATTCAAGGAAGAAGACAGACTAGGAAGCAGGGTTACATGGCATAACTTTCTTTCTGCAAGTGTCACAAAGCTGGTTTTGGAATATATGATTTCTACCCTTTCCATGACCCCTTTGCCTGCAGCCAGCACGTAGCTGCCCCAAGTCCTCTCTGGTGAAGTGCCCCAAGTATCCTGCGGAATGAGCCTGTGCCTTTGATGGTCTGGCTGTACTTCCCTTTTAGTTTTTCCCCAGGGCGTGGGAAGCCTGGGAAGCATTCAGGCGACTCTCTAGGCTGTGTCCTTAGCCCTTCTGCCAGGGTCAGGATCGGTCACTTGCACAGCCACCTAGCCCCCTTGTCTGTCTGCTCAGGGTCACCAGGAATCGCATCGTCCAAGGCAAGGTGACCCTTTGCTACTCCTGGTACAGGTTCTCTTTCCCGGGGCCCTAATCACAACACCTAAGCTCTGCAATAACAGGCACCTATACTTGTATTTTCAGAAGGCAGAAGTTTAAGCAACGAAGAACTCCAGAGGCAGCCGCAGTGGCCGTGGCGCCAGACTTCTGGAGATGAGAGTTCTCCACGTGGATAAGACAGTGAGAGGAGCCTTCCTCACCCTGCCCCCACCCTTTGTTCCTAGATCATAGACTTTGGCTATGCTAGAAATGGGACAAATGCTGATCTTTCAGGATTTAGAGAATAGCATGCAACCTAAGCTTAGGAGGAGCCATCTCTGGCTGCTGGAGTCATGAGGCATGAATAGCTTCTGTCCCTATTTTGTATGCTGCTTCATAGCAGAATGCTTCTTTCCATAGATATTACATTCTTCATTCACTGTAAAGTGATTTTTCAGGGAAGAAGCAATGTTGCATGCAAAATTAGGTGGTAAATAAAGCATTTAGTAAGCCAATGGGTGGTAGAAAAAGAAGGCAAATTCAAATATGATGCCAGTTCACTTGAACAAAATATCTCTCTGTCCATGAGGAATGAGACCAAATTATTCAGTGGCTGCTAGTCTCCCTGGGGTGTGTTAATATACTGGAGACTCAGGTTTGGCTGCAGCTGGCAAATTGGGCACTCGGCAGGTGAAAGGAAATCCATGTTTCTGAGTCTGTGTTCTTGTCTCCATTTTATTTTGTTCTTGGGCCCAAATGAGCAAACATGGGGGTGGTTAGGAAGGAGGATGCCCGATGCTCACAGAGCTGGTTGTTCTGTTCATCTGATCATGTATCAGAGTTTTGGAGTCACAAAGCAACAGACAGGGTGATTGACTGGAAGGGTCTGAAGGCACTGATAGGGCTGAAGGGAAGGCTAAAGACCCACCTGGGGACCAGCAGCAGTAGAGGATTTCAGGAGCTGCAACACTTGGTGGTGGTTAGGACTTTCCCACAGGCACTTTTTTCTGCCTTTGCTTGACATTCAAAGCCTTGGAGGGAGTCTACTTTTGCCACATGCCCACCCACTGGTCAGGACACCAGGATTTATGATCCCCTGCTGACAGCACACGACACCAGAGAGGTGATTCTGGTCAACATAATAACCATAAATTTGTGGTCTGTGAGGCAGATAAGGAAGTAATCTATACAAGAAAGGTGCAAAATCTGGCTAGTAAAGATAGTAGAGAGATTAGTTACACCATCAGCACACAGAACTACTGGGGCTGTTCCACAGATTTCAGTTAATTTTGAGCAGACAGCAGAGATTAATTGCAACTGAGTGGGGTGGGCACAAGGTGCCATGCACCCAAATTAGGCAACTATATTTATGAAGGAGTGGAAGTAAGAGTTGTGTCTGAAGTTGTAGTCAAAATAAAATGGCTAAGAAGAAGCCAGATGATATTGTCTGCAAAAAAATGTAAGGACTTGAACAACCTCCTTTCTCTATGAACCAGCTTGGGGTATTAACAGGCAGCTCAAGGGCAATTATTCTGTAAATTGACCCTAGATTCCAGGTCCCTATCCATAACCATTAGCCATCACTTGAAATTTTTTGAGTGAAGGAAGACGTGATAATGACTCCAGGAAGGAGTAAAACGCAGCTGAGAGAAAATAAAGTCAAATCCTCAGAATCAATCAATTTATACATTTTAGAATGGTGTGGGCAAATCCAGGTGACCACAGGTGCAGAAAATAAATGAAAAAGAAAATGGGAAATCTGAACAATATAAAATCATCTGAAAAATGCATGTTGCCTTTTAAAATCTGACAAAGTCGCAATTTATAGTGTTTGTATTGTGATTTTAATGCAACATTTCCTGGTAAAATTTTAACAGTATTTATAAGTTTAAATAAGTCAGCTTTATGGATTTATTCAGACTTATGTATTGATTTGAGCCAGAGGTGGCCGCCAACTCTGCAGGCTCCCTGGAACGTCGCGGAGAGCAGCTCCCTGAAAACCCGCAAACGGGGGCTCCCTCAACCCCTCAGCGCCGCGGGGCACCCAGCTGCGTGTGAGAGGCACCATGTGACCCCGAAATGTGGGCTGTGAGGAGCCAGCATCAGTCCACAGAGTAAATTTTAGTCATGCTTAGTTTCTTCTATTTCGAAGATTAAAAATTAGAACCAGAGGGAGTATTGACATCTTCTCACAGCCCGGCACCTTCTCTTACACACCTCCCGGGGTTTATGCCCCACTTTGGAGAACACTAGGGTAGAGAATAAAGTCCATAGAGCTGTCCCTGGCCTCCAGGTACTCTGTCATTTGATGCCAGCCCCTCTGAGACGAGATCCCTGCAGCTCACTGTGGCCCTGCGTTTGTTGTATGCTGCCCCCCAAGCACCCCAGGCCCGTGTTTGCAAACATGCCCAGTGTGCACCCATCCCCCGCTCCCACCCACCCGGAATGCTGTCCCCACTTGATCCCTGAGTCTCCACCCAGGCTTCTCCCTCGTGAAGCTTCTTCCGTCTGGGCGCAGTCCCTTGTCCCTTCATCTGAACCACGTGCTGTAGAACTGAAAGGTCCTCTGTGGCAGTTCATCTGCTGCCCGATTCATGAATCACATAAAAAAACCAATTAGATCTTCAGATGTACTTGGTTGAATTGCTTTTTAACGCTCCTGTGTTCACTCAGTCCTCTTCCCTGTTTCATTTTGCCCAGTGTAATGGAAACGAAATGAACTAACCCGGAGTCCAGCAACCTACCGTGCAAGCTTTCTGAAAGTGTCGATCTTTTATCCTGGGCACAGACGCACTAAGTCTCTTAAGAGTGTGAAGTAGGGAGATCCATGTTAAACAGGAAAAGAGAAAAAGACAGTAAGGGAGGGAGAGATGGAGGAAGGAGAGGAAAAAATGGAAAGAAAGCAACAAAATGCTCCCTGTGTGACTTTTCCTGCTGCCCAGTTTGGGGAGTCTCTGATCCAGTGGTCTTTCAAGGTGTGGTTCCTCCACCGGAAACTTCAGCATCCCCTGGAAACTTGTGAGCAGTGCAGATTCTCAGGCACCATCCTAGACACACGCAATCAGAAACCCTGAGGGGAGGCCCAGCAAACCGTTTAAACAAGTCCTCCAGGTCCCACCACTATGTTGTACATCTGCAGCCAATATAATATTGTATATCAATTATATTTCAATAAAAAAAAGTAAGTCCTGTACATGTCTCCGGTACCCACTAAAGTGTGTATTCTACTGCTCTGGGTTTTTAATGAAGTCATACCCACGTGGCAGGCACTGAAGAGAAGTTTCATCTCTACAATATTTTTGTTCACTCTCTGATTCTTACAAACCTAGAGAGGTGGTGCAATATATATGTATATATACATATATATATAAAGTGGAAGTTGTATAATGGATATTGCATCCTGTCTCATCAATTTCCTAGCTGATAGTAAGACACCTTGAGGTTAAAGAATATGTGTTATTCACCTGTATACCCCACTGCAAAAATTAGTATAATGCCTTACACAATCAATAAGTATTTGTTAAGGAACAAATAAATAAACTGTTCTCTTATAAAAAGCAATCTTTCTGTTTGGAATTTACAAGCTCATCAAGTTAGGGTTGTAGATCTTTAATGTTCTGTGGGTACATGTTCACCTGATGTTAAAACATGATGTGTTGATAGCTTAAATATAGTAGAAGATAATTACGGCAATCTAGAAAACAATCCAAATTAAGTATCCTACTAATTAGAGGTCAATAGCATCATTTTCCTATACAAAGGAAAATGAGATTCTCATTTCCATCCCATGTCCTAAAGCATATTCAGTTAATCATGGTTGATAACATATTGATATCAAGATTATCATGCCTTTAGGTAAAAATCTCAGAAAATTTTATGTCTTTCCTGGCAACCTAAAACAAATTTATGGTGGTCAGAAAATTGGAAAATATTTACTAATAACCATCCTACTAGAAAAAGCACATTACATTCTATTACGGAAACATGATGAATTTTGAGAATGCCAGGAAACAACATAAAATCAAACACAGACAGTTGAAAGCGATTTATTGCATGATCACAGATTTATGGCCTAGTTCATCAGTATTTGAATTATACATATGAGCTCAGTTGTTAAACCATTTCTCTACCAACTACAAATGAATATTAATGAGAAATTCCATAGTGTTCAGCAGCAAGCATTCCGTCACTGTAATCATGGATTTTCATTTTAAATATTAATGGAAGCCAATCTTTTGGCAGCTTAAAGTAGTGGTCCCACAGAAGCAGTGAGACCTGAGTCAGGTGAGACTCTATCATAGGGGACCGGACGGCAGGGCTTGTGCCCAGTGACTGGTTTGCAGAATTTGAGCTGCGCTCCGGCAATGGGCATGTGCTTAAGAGAGATCACTGCTTCCTAGCGAATAGCTGAGCCCTGCGGTAGTGTTTTCCAGCTTTGGGCCAGTCTGTTTAAAGAGCTGTTTATGGAGTGCATCATTTTGAGCAAGAAAGTCAATCATGAGGCCAAGGAACAGGGCCACCAAAACCAGCAGACGCTTTCTGCCTGGAGAGGGAAGGGCAGGAAGAAAAGACCGATGAGGGGCAGTCGGCGAGGAGCCACCTTTGTGAAGTTCCAGCATTTCGGTGTGAGAGGCCTAATGAAACATGGACTGTGTTTTTGAGCCCATCTCTACTCTTTCCACCTAAAGGAGGAAAAACTGCGTGCTCTAATAATCTCAGAGGACAGAAAACAGGTTTTTCATGAAGAGATTCTTCAATCAAGATGAGATGACTCCAAAGCCTAATTAATAGACACGTTTTGAACAAAAATATACAGATCCTGTCACCCTAGCAGGGCCCCAAACGTGACCCCATCCCTCTTTGGGGTCTCGGACCTTGAAAACATCACAGATGGCAGCGATATACAAGGAGAAATCCTCTCTTTATCCTGCATAACTCCAGGCTGGCTCCATGGAGTCCTGTTCTGAAGCCTATCACCTAATTTTTAAAGTAAAGGATAGGTACTGTTATTACTTCTGTCATTAGTAATAAAAAGCTTATAAATCACCTGCCTCTGATGGGAAATTGAATTGACATAAAAATAAAAATTACTTATGAAGTACATGTCTACATATTTTGCCATGCTTGAGACAAATTTTTGATAATGAATTTTAAATTGATAATATCTTTTAAAGTCACTGAATTGATGTTCCTCTTTCCCATTTAACTTTATGATGCAATATAAAATTTTTATAAACTCTAATGCTATTACTATCACTTTTTCTAAATAAAGAAAAAAAACCCACAAAATGCCAGTGAATTTGTTTGAATTCTGCATGTCAACTAGCTTTTATTTCTCAAGAAATACATGTCAATTTATGGTGTAATTTTCTTCAAAAATGGAAATTAAACTTAATTATTTGTAGAAATTGTAATATCTTTCAAACAGTAAGAGATAATTTAAGTATAATGAGCACTTTGTTAACTGCCTATAATTCCTTATAAGCAATAACATTAATGGTTTATTAATGAGGTTTTTCACTAGAGAGAGGAGAATAAAATGTAGATAATGGACAGAAAAATTAATGCATATTATTGAGTCTAATATTTCTATTTGTGTCCAGTGGGGTGCAAAAAATACTCTGATAAAGCCATTTCTTGTTTCAAGATGTATGAAAAGAACAATGGTCACTCTCTGGAGCTATCATAAGTCAAGGTATATTGTTCAAAATAAAATCGTGAAGTAGAAGTTTTAATTTTAGACCCTAAGCCACAGCTTTTAGCTATTTCCTATCCTGGGTGGCTTCTTCCTCTGATCTCATAAACTCTGCTCAGCTCCGTCCTACCCTCAGTCTTTACTATCCAGCAACTTACAAGGACCTGATGTTATCATTTACATTAAGGTTTACTTCACTCATGATAACGATGTGTTGCTTTCTAAGAATTTTTTCCTTTTGGAACAGAAAATATCCCTTTAATTCAAAGAAAAGGATGTTGGGCAGTGAAAATTCTGAGATCATCCCCAGGTTGGTAGGGCGAACGTATCTTTTGGAACCTTCTCAGAGCAGGACTCTATTTAGATACGAGTCTTGACTCGTGGTTTCAATCAGATGCTGCAAACTGTACACGTGGGCCCAGCTGGGACCCCATAGGTCTCACTTGGCCAGCAAAGAGCTTATCGAAATCTAAGCTCAAGCTTAAAAACTTATAAGTCAGATTTCCAGCTTCTCTTAAGAAAAGACAAGAAAGAGGATATTTATCGATACCGTCCTTGCATTTCTGCAAGAAACAGTTGTTTGACACAAAATAGTCCTGCCACTTTGTTAAACGGGCCGTGCACTTCCCAGTTTGCCCAGTTCCCATCACTCTCCTGCCCCTACAAACTCTGAGGTCCAATACCAGTTATCATTTATCATCAAGCACCATTTTTCTTCTAGTAGAAAACATCAGTATCTGTGGGTCTTCCAAAGGTGGGAAAATAAAAGAGAAGATCGGTTTACTTTGTTATACCTGTGCCTGGCTTACCTGCTTCTCCTCGCTCACGGGTCTCTGTAGACATGGCCTTTAACCGCAGTCACTTAGCAGGCCCACCCGCACTGAGCCATTGGGCTAGGAAAATGCATGAGGATTAAGTTGGGAGAGAAAAAGTGGTTGTAAGAAAATGAGAGGTGGGAGATGATGCTTTTTACATATCACAAAAATATACAAGTATATTTCTCATATTTACGCCCCCTCCCTCCCAAAGAACAAGCATCAGGGGTAAGAAATACCAGGTTTGAGGAGCGTGTTCCCTGCAGGCAGAGGGGAGTCCAGAGGCGGGACTCACAGAGCAGCTCCTGCGCCAAGACTTAAGCGGCGGGAGGGATGTCTGTCTCTGGGCAGGGAGAATTTCATGACTTGAGGATGGAGTCTGGGACTAAATATTAGAACTCCGACTTGCTCTTTCCCATTTGCGCTGTTTTCCATGTACCCTCCGTTCCTCCTTCCACACTGAAATCCTCACAGAGCGGTGGCAGGATTGCACGGGTACCTCAGGCCCAGCAGCCCACGTCAGTCACTCCCAACAGGGTCACTTCTGCTGAAATGGAGAGGCGACCAACTTGTGGGCTGCCCACAGTCCTGGGCGGGGAGCCCCAGTCCAGTCTGGGTTCTCCTCCTCTGTGACGTGGAGAAGGACGCAAACCTCTCTGAGGCTCTGCTTCCTCGTCTATACATTGTGGGTGGAAATGATTCCATCTTTCCCGCCTTGCAGGGTTGTTATGGAAATTTAATGAAAGGAGAAGAAAATTACAGTTTAATCTGTGACATGCTATTCCGATATGAGATGGTGTCCTCAAGAATGGTATAGAAATGGCACGCAGCAAGTATGTAATGCTTTTTAAAAATGTTTTTTAAATTTTAAATGTATTTTATTTTTAAAATACCTTTTTAAAAAAGTAATAAACATTATTTAAAAAACAATATTTTGGAATACTTGGAAATTCACGGAAAATTTGCGAAGAGAGTCCAGAGTATTCCCATATGCCTCTCGTCTGGTTTCAGTGTCACTGTAACTGTGGTACATTCGTCATTGTAACTGTGGTACATTCGTCAAAACCAGGAACCCAACACTGGCACCTGCCCATTAGCTAAACACCAGATTTTATTCGGATTCCACTGGTTTTCTCACTGTTGACCTTTTGCTGTTCCAGGTCCCATCCGGGCGCCGCAGTGCATTCATGTAGTTGTCATGCCTTAGTCTCCTGCAGTTTCTCAGTCTTTCCTCATTTGTCTTTTATTGTTTTGACAGCCTGAGGAGTACTGATCAGGTATGTTGGGGGACGTGCCCCCGTCTGGGCTGGTCTGCCATGATTGGACTAGGGTTACGGATTTGGGGGAAGGATACTGCAGTGATGCAGTGCCCTGTCCTCACGTTACATCAGGGTGCCTGGTGATGTCCGCTTGGTCACCCAGTAGAAACAACACTGACTGATGTGAGGTCCTCTTTTTATTCCCTGCCTAGTTCACCTCTGGAAAGAACACTAAGATTAGTGTTTCAGCCAGCTCGCAGAGAATGGGTGGGAAAATGAAGAGTTGCTAAAAGAACTTAAAAGTGTGCAAATTAGTAAGTCTGTCCGTACCTCAGGGTTTACTATGATTCCAGCCACAGGGGTGCCAAAGAGCAGAGCTTCCCATTGCAGCAAATCTTCCTGCTGGGCTGTCAGCAGACGTCACTACTGAGTGACAGCTGAGATTCTAGCAGGCAGGGTCTGCTGAGGGAGTATTCCCTGCAGGCTGCAGATGCAAGGTGCTACACCAGCTACTTTAAATCTGCCCTGAAAGCATATTTTTAAATTTTAATAATAAAGATAACACTTATTTGGCTCCTGAGAACTGATCAAGATAAAATGGTGTCTAGGGATTTCTGCATTAATTCTAAAATCTGAAGTCTATTTTAGTGGGAATAACTTCTATGTGTCTCCTACTCAGATGGTATCTCTATTCTTGTAATTGTCAGTAAATGTGAAGAATTAGAAGAGCATAGATATTTTTGCACACTGTCATGCTTTGTATTTTATCCACAAAGGTCGTTAATTGTTATTAGCTAGAATTGGTGTAAATGAGTAAGGACTATACCTCTCATGAGCTGAAGTTATTTACTGAGGACTTTGGGATGGTATTAACATTGTCTTCCCAACAGAATTCAAAGTTCTTTCATATATACGTCCCTGCCAGACTGGATTGGCAGGCAGAGTAAGGAAATGGGGGAGGGCACAGTATAGAGTCAGACTCGGTTAGAGGAAAGAAAATAGACCAACAGAATCTTACTTTTGAGGGAGTCACCCTCAGATTTCTAGAGTTCAGAGTAAACACGTATTTCTACTAGCTCCCCAATGTTCAATTTTCATTAATTTAGTGTATTAAAATACCAAAGGTTGTTTCCATTAGAAAATTTTTTGACTACTGTTTTGTGGCATTATATATGGCATACTGAACAACGAATGCATCAAAATTGGGATACATTTCGATGATTTTATTTGTATGAAAATGTTGGTCTTTTGTTTCTTTGTGTGAACATGTTGGTCTATTTGTATGAAAATGTCTTCTCTTTTGAAGACAATTTGTGGCAAACATAACAGATTTCACATGGAATAATATTTTAAAAAGAAAGCTCATTTTCATTTTATGTAGTAACTCATCTTAAAAGGGTAGATCAAACCTTTCTGTAGGTTTGAATGTGTTGGATTATTTGTTATTAAATGAATTCTAAGATAGTAGAAAAGAAATCTTACTAAAGTAATAGTTTCAAAACCTTTCATTTATTGAGCAGTTACTATGTGTCTGGCACTGTGGGAAATAACTTTATCTATGTTTTCACATTTAGTCTTTAGAATAACACTATGGGGAGATTTTATAATCACCATTTTACAGAAGAAAATTGAGTTTTAGAAAGGCTAAATAACTTATCCAAGATAAGAAAACCAGTACACGGCAGAGCCCAGAATCTGCCCACACTAAACCCTGGCAGGTCTTCTTCCTCACAGGGTGTATGTCTACGGCTCAGTCAAACTCAGATCAATCCTGCTGGTGAAAGTAAATAATTATACTGTATCTCATACTTCCGTTTACCTTTATTATACATCAACACTGCATCTAAGAAAATCGGGAAAACACCCAGTCAAAACCAGACAAACAGAAAATAAAAACCATTTCTCTTTATTATAAAACAATAAAAGCAATTGGCTTTAGGTTCATTATACAATGTCATGACCGTTAAAATGCCTTGATTCTTTGCTTACTCCTGGTAAACTAATCACATGCTAAAATTCATCTTAAAAGGATAGGTCAGACTGTTACGATAGGTTTGAACGTGTTGGATTTTTTGTTAATGAATTCTGAGACAGCAGAAGAGAAACTCTGCAGAATCTCTCCATGCAAAATAAGCTACTCAAAACTAATGGTTTGGCTTAATTTATCACCTTGGGAAGCTTGATGTCGGGATGTTGTGGCATTGCCTTGTACTGATTAATGCAACAGAACTATTATTAAGGCCTTCGGGGTGTTACTTTTATCTAAGAAATACGTGGACAAGAAATAGGGAAAAGGTTAACCCATGACAAAATGGTGCATCTTCCCACCTGTATCCCTGTTGGAGTTTGTTGCACCCTGGACAAGTTTCTCTCAAACAGTTTTGGCTCACGTGCTCCAGCCAGGCATTTCCTGATACTGGTCTGATTGGCTGTTGGTAACCAGGTTAAATGTTCATGCAGCATTTTTTTGGAGGACAGAACAATAGGATGGTCAGAGCCCTCATGTTACACTGCGGCTTGTCCAAGGTCAAGCAACAATTTAGCAGCTCAGCCAAGCCCAGAACTGGGTGTGCCTGACGTCCACCCTGTGTTTAGATCTCCAGCGGGAGCTCGTGCCTCTCCCTTTTCTGCCTCTTCACCAACAAAAATGAAGGTTGGGGAACACCAGTCAGAAGCTGCATGCTTATTTTCTGTCTCTTCTGCTTAACTCAAAGGTTCCTTTGCCTTATGCGAACCACGATTCTCTTCCCTGCACCGTAATGGTCTTCTAAACAATATCTAAGCTCAGATAAGACTGGCCAAACTTTTCTATTAAAAGCAGGTGGTAAGTAAAGACTTAACATTTAGCAGTCAGTACATTATACATACTTTCTGATTAAGCATCATGACCATGAAAGAAATAATAGCCACATTTGTAAAAGCAAACACAAAAGAAGAAGAAAAATAAGGTAATTGACAGAAGAGTTCAAGCAAAGTAGAACTTGGGACTTCTCTCAGCCTAATGCCGTTTTCAATATACCAGTACTGAACCGTGAATACTTAATGCATTAGGAGCAGGGAACTGGGACGCTCGTGATGATGAACTGAAAGTCAGCCAAGGTTCAGCTGAAATCTAACTCACCCTTACATCTCGAAGAACAATTACAGAAGGTCCCATCTTCTTTTTGCTGCACTTCTGCCACTAGGCGGCTTCTGGTATAAATAAGCAAATACTTAACATTCAAAAAAATGATATTTTAATCCAAGTACTACCATTAATTCAAGCTTTATCGCTAACTATGATGAATAAGTTAATGATTTATTTCACCTCTGGCAAGTGCTTGGAAATGATGGTCAATAGTGTTATTAGGTAAAGCCAAGACCTTGTATGAATGGGTTATAAGGGAACTGTTATTTGAATCACAGTATGGTCAAGACCCAGGCTCTGAATTTGAACTCAGGGCTTTGATTCTACACACGCAGTGTTGTTTCCACAGCTGCTCGCTGTGGGTCTTTGACGATGACGGGCAGAAGCTGCTCTGATTTCTCTTAGGAAAGAAATATCTTTGAAGGCAGTGTAGTGGCGTGTTTTATGTATTCTTTCTTAAAACCGGTAGTAAAGTGGACTTTTTAGTTTAATATCTTAGCTCAAAGGGTCTCTGAGATGATATGGAAGTCATGCTAAATAGATGAAAAGTTGTTCTTTTTAAAGAAGTATCCTTTGGAACATAGTCTGATAATATATTCTGAATAAGTTATGTTTTTAAAAAGCAGACTGGTGTTTGAGCCACTGAACACCACAGCGAGGCACAAATCTAAATCCCCCGAGCAAGAGAACGTGTTTTTTTTTTTTTAATTGGGTCGGCGGGGGTGGGGTGGGGGAATCGTTAAGGTGCCTTTGGCCCTGACCAGCCCCAAAGGGTGGACGACAGGGGGTCAGAGGGGGAAAGCTGAATGCTCGGACAGTACAGAGAGCAAGACTCGCGCGTTTCCCAGGGCAGCCTGGGAGAGAGGTGGTAAGGGGTTCAGGAAGAGTTGGGCTGCAGGAAGGGGCAATTGAAGCAGGGTTCAGGAAAGGGACCCCCCTGGCCGGGAATGATGCCGGTAGGCAATGAGGAGAAAGCAAGCTCTGGAGCACCCCTCAGAGCAGAGGCCTCAGGAGAACGAGGCCCACTGAAGCCATTTCAGGTGGATCGCCTGCAGGGATCAATGCAAGCCCTCTTCTGGACCCTCCCTCCTTTAAACCTTTTAAAAAAAAAACCTGACACGGGGCGTGGTCTTACTTTGGAGATAATGAAGAAGAGGTCTTTTACCACTTGAAGTTTGATATGCAAACCCTGGGAAGAGACCCAGAGCTTAGTGAGAAGACAATAGAGTCCCTCCAAGCAATGGGCAGAAATGTAGCATCCTCACTGGATATGGCTTTGAGCTATTAAAGAAGTGCTGAAGAGAAAGTAGACCCCAGAAGAACAGGAGGGAACAGGAAGAATCGAGGAGAACTTCAGACCGAATCTAGATGGTTTTCTACAACATTCCTGACATCCGGATCTGCTCTTTGAGTGAATACTTGGTTGTGCTGGAGTTCGCAGCACGACCCAGGTCGGAATGCATGTTCCACTTGGGGACAATACCTGCCCTTCCTTACTCCGACCTGAAATACACTTCTTCGTAAGTAATTCTGTCCAGAGGGTTAGAGTCAGTTATTCTGAGTTTCAAAGAGTTCATTCATTTGATAATTGGCCTCCACTTCTAATCATATAAGTAATGCAGGTTGTTTGAAGAAAGATTAGGAAATACAGATAAGACAAAAGAAAAAAAAAACAACCCTCAGTCTTACCACATTTTAATTGCTTATTTCATCACATAGTAAAAAATTTACTGTGCTAATCAAAGAGTGGCTGATTTGGATAATATATTTCTAGATACCTAAGGATTTCACATTCCAAACTTGTAACTTCTGCTATATGGAAATATTTCCAAATCGTATCGTATAATTGAGTGCCTTTAAGGAAAACAAAACTACATGATGTAGTTTTTCCTTGATGATATGATGACAGGAGTTCATACATTAATTTTTTTGTCAAGTATCTGTTCAGCACTGTTTCGTCACCTCCTAGCAGCCTCTGATGAGAGGAGTTCCCACACTAAACAGCGTGAGAAGGCTGAACAAGTGCCATGGAGACTGGACAGGTGAGGTGACCGCAGTTTCCTGGTCACATGCTCACAGGCTAGGGAAGGAGGGCCCTGCACATCGTGCAGGATGCACTTGGGAGCAGAGGGAACCTGGGGGGCAGTGGGAGACAGGCTTGCTAGTAACAAGAGGGTGAAGTACCCCCTGGTTCCCACAGGAGGATAGGGTTGTCTTGTTTAGATAATTCTGTGAGCTGGGAGGGGGATGAACCTCACAGGTTGCGAATCAGGTGGGGTGCAGCTGATCTGGCTTATAGAGGAGCAAGTCGGGTAGGCAGCTTTTCTCTCTGGGTGGGGACATTTCTGGCGCGAGTGGGGAACTCACAGCAGGATTTTGTGGCCTTGGGAGCCTTCAGGACATCACAGCGGCCCATGGAATTCAGGCCTTACAGTGCAAGCACCTGTACATGCCTAGCAGGATGAGTAATTAGCTCTTGAAGAGCTAAATCAAGTACGGGATACCCATGCACAGCCAAATAATTATAATGCATTGTTTCAAGCTCATTATAGAAATAGATATAAATTCCAAACTGATCGGAAGCACAGAGGAAGGGCGGGCTAATTGCCTGAAACAGTTGGAAGAGGCATCATGTTGAAGATCGGTCACTATACTGGCTTGTTACCGTAGACACTGACCGCGGGTCTACTAATGCCTCCTCATGGCACATTAATGCTCACGTAGCAGCTGAGTCATCGGACCCATTGTTTTCCCATCGCTCACCGGACACAAATACCCCATGTCTGTGCTTTCGATGTAAAGACACAGCCCCACCATTTATCCCTTTCTGGAAACAAGGCAGAACCACCAAAAATCAGACACACAGCAGTTTGCTTCTCTCTGTCTCTCTCCTGCTCCCCGGACTCCTTCTGTCTCTGCCATTCTTTCCTTCCTCCCTATTTCTCCTCCACCTGACACTTCTGTTCATCAGCTTCATCAACACGTCAATGTCTATCTGCTGACGTAGTCCATGCTGTATACTTCTCTGAATTCTATTTTTAGTCTTTTGTCTTCTGCTTCTTGTCACCTTGCCTATGCTCTTTAGCTTTTAACACACAGAAATATGGATCCTTCAAAGACGTAACTGGCCGAAGAGCAACCTCTTGTCATCCACACGTCCGCTCTCGCTGGCAAGTCAACCAAGCCCAGCGTTTTAAGATACAATAGTTGGCAGGTCAACCCAATGCCAACTGCCAAAAAATTAGTTCCCCTTTTTCTCCTTGGCCCCATTCATGTGGAACTGGTGTTGCTAGCATGTTGGTCTCAGAATAGTAATATCTAATCTAGCGGTAATATCTAATAGTAATAGCTAATCAATGCTGGAACATGTTTCCATTTGGTTTGTGGTAGTTCTAGGAGGGTCTCTGCTTGGGGCCAGAACACACCATTCCTCTTGCCTAGCTGCAACTGGAACAAATTGAGGGAGAAATGTGGCAGGTGGAGACCAAAATACTGTGATTATCACTGATAAGGGCTAACGTGGGGGACATGGCTTAGAGAGCGGCCCAAGGGCCTGCTTCCGGGGCCCCTGGGCCGGTGGGTTTGCCGGCTCTCAGCCGCAGCTGTGTGGACAAGGGCAGAGCTGCTCCTGTCCCGCCCGGCGGGGGGATTTGCCCCCAAGGAGGAGCAGAGCCCATGAAGCACACGCGGGGGGCTCCTACTAGAGTCCCCAGTGGCCCCTGGTGCTCAGACGAGAGGGAAGAAGCCAGGTGCATTTAGGAACAGTTTCTCTTGAGGAAGACCGGTTCACTGAAGAAGCATTTCTGCTCTGCCATTTCATATCTGTAATAGGGAATTACTTGCTTTAGAAAAATCAGTGTTTGTTGAACCCCTCTTAGTGTTATAATACCAAATTAAGAGTTTAAATGTTGGCTTTCTTCTGTTAGATCATTACGTTAGTATATTTGACCCTTGCAGTGCATCGTATTTTGGTGAAGTGGGGTGGGGAGAGGTGAAGTTAAGATTTTTAAATAACATAGAAACAAATCTTTGTGAATTCTTTCAGAGTTTATGACTGATTATGGTGAATATTATTATCCACAAAAATATGATTCTTATCATTTTCTGTAGAACTCATTATATTCATCTTTCAACATATTTGGGAAACAGAAAAAAAACTTTTTTTTTGGAAAAAACCTATTTTTGGGGGAAAAAAAAACAGAAAATGTAGTCATAACACTGAAAAAGCCGAAGATGATTCTTGATACTGGAAAAAAAACAGAAGAAGAATTTAAAAATAGCAAAAGCATGACACTGAGTCCATATTAAACACAATTATGTGCTGCTTTAAAAATTCATATTGGGTCATGTAGCAAAAATATATATAAAGTGTTATGGACATTTTCCACTCTGATGGTTTCATGTGAAGTATTTGCTGTGTTAAATGTGATTTAACACCTCGCATTTTTTTCTTCTTATGAATAAGTTATTGATTTAAAATTTTGTGTGCCAGTTTTATTCATAAAAGAATGATGTAGAGAAATTATATGGCACTTCGTATGTCCAAAGTAATCTGCAAACTTTAAATGAATAATGCAGACAGTGCCCCAGGGAGCAGGCTGTGGTCTATATGCACCTATTTCCACGAGAGTTCCTGGGGAATGTGTCCTACAAATCACTATGTTTAGCAATTATATATAACTAGACACAGTTTCTACCGGGAAGAGGGATGTAAGTCTATCAAACACATGAAAGAAAGTTCATAAAAAATGAGACTGGCAGCCCTTCTGTAATAGGACGTTGGGATGGCTATGGAAATATGTATAAAAATGGGAGAATGAGCATTCTAAAAGCAGTACATGATTTGAATCACTACTTGAAATGGAGACCAGGAGCCCCGAGAGGTCCCTTGTCCTGTGAGATTTCTTTCCCTGTGTGTAAGATGGACACAATGCAGTAAAATATAGCAGTATTTAGTTAAAGTTGTCTTAAGAAGGGATTCATCAAAGGAAAGGGTAGCGAAGGGAGGGAGGGGGATATGGCAAAAAGGAGGAACTTCCATGACCTCAAATTATTTATTTCATACCCTTCTGTACAGGAAACTGTGATGGCAGCTTTCTGGCTGAGGACCGTTTCTTGGCGTACCAGCATCATCAGGTAACAAATGCTGTATTGGGAGGGAGAACCGAGGACCTCCAGGCCAGGAGCGGTGGGGCCGAATGTCCCCTCCTGGCGGGCCTCTCCCCCGTTACTCACTCATTCTCCTCTGAACTTTGCACTGTCCCGCGTCTCTCTCGCTGGCCTGTATTCAAGGGGACCCTTCCTGGCCCAGGCCACTTTACAATGCTGAGGATTTCTTTCTTAGAAATTAATACTCAGAGTTAATACTTTTATAAATACTCAGACTAAATGATACTTTTATAATACTCAGAGTTAATACTTTCATAAACTATTTTCATAGCTATTTCTATTTCTATAGCCAGATTTTAAGGAGGGTCCAGTCTTCTCTAAAACATGATGTGGACAATGGATGCCGGCTGCGGCCACCGTCTTCTGGAGAATGGATTCTCCCTTGGCGCTATTCTGTCCGTCCTTTCTCTGTTTAGTGCCTCTGTGCTCAGGGTCTAATCCGCTTGCCCGGGGTGCCGGCCCCTGCACTACAAAGGGACAGTTAGTCTGAGTAGCCTAGCGGGCACATGTCTGTTGTCAGTGGCAATGACTCAGACAGCTACAGTTACTGGTCTACCCCAAGAAATGTCTGCGGGTAACACGGCAGCCTAACGGAGACCGGGGGCAGGCTCTTCCCCCTGGTTTACTCCCTCACTCTTGGTGCAACGGCTTTTGTCTTCATTCACATCACCTCCTGGTTGAAAGATGAGCTTCAAGGGGCTCCCACATCCATTTTCTAGGCTGGGAGGAAAAGGAAGCGGGTGCGACGGTACCAGCACCCTTCCCTCTCATGTCACGGGCTTGCGCTGTCACATGGCCACTCCAACTTCCAGGGAGATTTTAGCTGCCGCTGCTTCTGCTGGACAGAAGGGTAAGGAAGGAGAGCGTTGGAAATGGGCGTTGGATCAGCCAAATGACAGTACAGTGTTCGCCACAACGTGAACTGAAGAACCTTTCCCACCCTCCCCAAAGGCCAGAATGCTTGATTCCATGGCATTTCTTACAAATTCCACTATCATTCTCCTTCCCTAATTTCACATAGTACATTCCATTTGTTTAAAAATTAAACACCCACTCTGTATGCCGCACTAGAACAAGGATAGTCATCACAGTGATATTGATCTGCACATTAATTACCTCAGTTAACGTTCAGTTATGGAGTATCTGTCTTTTATTGCCAAGCCCCGGGACGCACTGTTGAGGAACGTGTGTCTCCTGCCCTTGTGCGTATGCCCTATCTGGACAGCGCTTTAGCAACTCGGAATGCTTTCTGCTACTAAAAGCAGAACAGTCAAATAACAATGACTTAAACCGTATTAACAATCCATAATTTACTTTTAAAAAATTCAGAAGAATGTATGTAGCTCTACAACAGTCAGGGTGCTGGGGTTTATATCTCTGTGATTTCTCCGAACAGTTACGAGAAGGCTGCCACAGGTCCAAACATCTCATCCTTCAAGAATGTGTCCGAAAGGCAGCCGGGATGGTGAGACAACTGTTCTCTCACACTCCCTTCTTTCTATCAGAGAAGACAATCTTCCCCAGAGGCCTTTTCCGCAGACTCATTGGCTAGGCCAGGGTCATGTGGCCACCACTAGCTTTCAGGGAGGTTAGGAAAGTATTTAGTGAACAAAGAAGGGGGTTGGGAATTAGTATTATTAGGTGGCTAACCAAGAGTGTTGTCATAGGTGTGCTACAGCTTTCCACACACCTTCACACGCATGGTCTCATGACTCAATGGGACTACTATCCAAACACCCTCAAAAGTCAAACGTGCAACAGGAGGCATAACCGGCTTCTGCTGTGTAGGGACTTCTCACTGCTAAGTAATTTAAAGAGCCTTGGGAGGTGCAAATTTAACGCAGGGATTTTAAAGCTATTTTGGCAAAATGCAATTTGCCTGTGAAACAGGCATACAAGAACCCAAGGGATAATTAAGAAGATTTTATACTTTGCAAAAATAACTACAAAGTGGAATGATGAAAGAAATCCCAGTACTGGATTCTGGGCTCAGCTTTGCTAAGATAGTGCAAGGATTCTGGGCCTCTGCTTCCTCATCCACAAAATGATGTACTTGAACAAAATCAGATGACCCCTAAACTTCTCAAACATGAGTATCTATATAATCGTGATGCTACAAGTCATGAGCTAGAAGAGTATGAAAAATCATCTATTCCAATCTCTTTACACAAATGAAGTAACTGAGACTCCAGAGGTCACCATTTGTCCAGATTCACTCATCTAACTTGGACATATGAGTCTTAGCATGTAACACAGTATGCTTTCACAATCGATATTGCCTCCTGGTGTATTTTTAAAAAATTTCAGCCTCTTCTTCTGTCTTCTTTTTCATTTTAGAGCTTCTTCAATAGCTTTTGCTCTGTTTAATAGAACGAAAATAATGAGATTTTTAAAAAACCACTTTTTAGCTGTAAGGTCTTAGGCAAATTACCTTTCTGTAAAATAATAATTGCACTGTTTTCATGTTTTATCTTCTTTTTTGAGGACTAGCTAATCTATTAAGAAAAGTTAACATAGTGCCTGACAAGAACTTAATCCCAGCCATTCATCTCAGTGCTTTAAACCCCTCCAGTCTTGAGAAAAGCACCCTAAACCAATTTCCCAGTGGGTCGTGTGGAGGGTGTCTGAATCTCATGATCATTATTTTGTCTTCGTACAGTTCTATCTTCTACCTTCACATTACCTAGATCTGCAGGTTCTGCCTTAACAGCTAAGGGTGTGGTCCACGACGGGAAGTCAGATCAATCAGTATTATGTTGGACCTGAGCTCAGCAACTAGTGATTTGTACAAGGCAAATTTAAATCATTTAAGTCCAGGATTCTGAATCTGGAATCCATGGATGTGTTTCAGGGGAACGGCTCTGCGCTCTGGCCGCACGCTCCCGGGTGACATTTTACTGCAACAGGTTTTCTCTATCTCAGCACCACTGGCATTCTCCAGTGCTAGTCCTGTACACTGTCCCCGTGCACTTAGCAGCATCCTTAGCCTGTGACCACTGGATGCTAGTGCACCTCCCTGATCATGACAATCAAAAACATCTCCAGACTTTGCCAACTGGTCCCTGGGTTGGGGGGAGGGGGCATAATTTCCCTTCTCCCCTTTGAAAACCATTATGACTAAGCTTCCTATGCATGTGCTTTCCCTCCCTTTTTCTCTGGGAGATTTATCAGTTTCATCATATTGTTAAAAGGTATATTACCTCAAAAGAGTTGCTACCAATTACTCAAAACCTTTCAAAACAATAATGAAAAAACACATATCCTCAGCTGTAGTGGAAAAAAATACATGCCATCATGGCTAATTAAAATGTCGAAATTTGGAAATTTACTATCAAATAGATACCTACCCATTTGTTAACTTTGAACGTCTAGAAAAGCACTTTGCAAACTGTGTCAGGGAATCAATCTGCTGCACAGACTGCTACTCCCAGATGGCAGGATTCCTAAAATACTGTCTTCAGCGCAGGCTCCCACATCCTGTACCGAATGTAGCTCCCAACTTCCAAAGGGGTCGGTGCTAACGACGAGCAAAAGCAGACCTCCGTCCAGAGGGGACATCAAATCCGCGGCTTCTCCGGAACGAAACCCACCGGTACTAGTTCGCAGGACTGATTGGATGCAGGGCTGTGGGGCAGGGAAGGGGGGAGGAGGGAGGGCAGGGAGGGACATGCCTGGGAAGAGGCTCCCGAGCGCGGGGTCTCCCGGGAGAGGCTCGCGGCCGCAGCCCCCCCGCCTCTCGCCGGGTCTGCAGGGGCGCTGCCGGCGGGTCCGGGCCGCGGTTCCCCGGGGCGCGCTGGCCTCGCCCCCCGCCGCGAAGGGCCGCCCGGGTCTCCGAAGCCCCGGAGGGTCGCCTCGCCGCGTTGGAAGCCCTCCCCAGCTACAGCCAAGTCGGTAGGAAACCGGAGCCTACGCCCCCAATGCCGGAACCGAGAGGCAGGCCGGGAGGGGGTCGCGGCCCCCGTGGCCCCTTGGGAGCGCCCGAGAAGCAACTTTGTCCCCGGAGCCCCGCTGGCCCCGCGGAGGGAGCGGCGCGGGGGGAGGGCGGGCGGCCGGGGCGGCGGGGGGTCCCGGGCTCTGGCGCGGGGGGCGGGCTCCGCGCGGGGCGGGGCGGGGCGGGGCCAGCCAGCCGGGCCCCGGGGTCCGCGCCCGCCGCCCGCGCCGCAGCGCCCCGCCCGGCCTCCGCCCGCCCGGCCTCCGCTCCGCCGCCGCGGCTCCCGGCGGGCCCGAGTCTGCGGCCGAGGGCGGCCTCGCGCGGATGCTGCGCCGGAGGGGCGGCGAGCGGGGTGCGCCCCGGGCCCGGAGAGCAGGCGGCCGGCGGCCAGGTGCGTGCGAGGCCGGCGGAGCCCCGGGCCGCCGCTGCCGTCGGGGCGCGGGCGGGGGGCGCCCCCGGGGCCGGGGCTGCGTGGCGCGTGCGGGGCCTTCCCCGGCCCGCCTCGGGCGGACGCACCAAGTTCGGCGGCCGGGGCGCGCGCTGCGGCCAGGGCCGGGGAGAGCGGCTGGAGCGGCCGGCTGGCCCGGCGCGGGGCGGGTGGGCCGGCAGGGGCGGGCGCGGGGTTCGGTGCGGCCGGCCGCCCGCGCAGGGCGCCGGGGGTACCGGGCTTGGGTCTCCGTTCACCCAGGGCAAGTGTGGGCGGCGGTGCGGGGCGCTTTTGGAAAGGCAGCGAGGGGGGACGTCAGTGCACGTGGAGCCTTTTGAATGACTGGGGTTGCATGTAGAGCAGGCACGTACGGATCACTTTTCAGATGAGACACTGACAGGCATTTGGCGGGAGAGATGGTTCCAGCAACTTTGTTGGAACCAACCAGTCAGCGTTGCGGGTCCGAGACTAAGTCATACGAGGCTTTCTTTAACTCACACCAGGAGAGGATAGTTAAGCCTGGAGGGGTTCACAAGTGCTGCTGAACGAGTCCTGGGAGGGCCTCAT
Source organism: Manis pentadactyla (assembly GCF_030020395.1). Classification (NCBI taxonomy): domain Eukaryota; kingdom Metazoa; phylum Chordata; class Mammalia; order Pholidota; family Manidae; genus Manis; species Manis pentadactyla. The sequence goes on from NC_080020.1 coordinate 2,063,805, forward strand.
TGTTCCATCCATTCTGTGCCCGGACAGTGTGTAATGTTTGTTGAATTTGTGGTCCTGTGCAGTTGTGAAAGTTATCCTAACTGTTTTATTTGGGCTCATGCAGAGGGTTATTGCCCCTGAAGGGACACAGAAAAGTTGTCACAAGTTCTAAGCCTGACCTTGCAGGCCAAATACTAAACTGTAGTATAGTTCATTTTATTATAATATTTGGGATTATGTTTACTGCCAGTGTAAAAATGCTACATTACTTTTGATGTGAGTTTATGAAATGAGTTCACTGGCTTGGCAAATAGAAGTCATGCATTAGTTTAAGTAAATAGCGGTCAGAGTCAATTTGGGAGCATTTATAGGAGACACAGACATGAAAAATCTTTGAGCTGGTTTGGTGAAACTTGAATGACAGAGAAGTTTATAGAGAATTAGTCTTTCCCACTTTTGAAGTGTGAGGCAAGTTCGAAGGTTTATTAATTGAAAGTTAATTGGTGTTCCCACTTCTCTAAAAACATTTAAGTTTTAACATTTTTCATTGTCTCATCAGGGACCATCAATCATCCTTACTACAGAGGAAGGGAAGTTGATGGACGGTAAGACTGAAGATCCCAGACGTTAACAGGCACCCTCATTACGCAGCAGAGGACTTCCCGCAGGGCCCTGGGGGTTTCCAGCGTCCGCGCCCTGCTGCAATCAATCCCAGAGCAGGGACTTGGGCTGCTCATTGCCCCACCTGGTGAAGCATGGCACCCAGCCTGACTTGCACCGGCGTGATCTGGGCGTTGCTCTCATTTCTCTGTGCTGTCACCTCCTGCGTGGGGTTCTTCATGCCTTACTGGCTGTGGGGCTCACAGCTGGGCAAGCCCGTGTCCTTCGGCACTTTCCGGAGGTGCTCATACCCTGTGCATGATGAGAGCCGGCAGATGATGGTGATGGTGGAGGAATGCGGGCGCTACGCCTCCTTCCAGGGCATCCCCAGCGCGGAGTGGAGGATCTGCACCATCGTGACGGGCCTGGGCTGTGGCCTCCTCCTCCTGGTGGCCCTCACTGCCCTCATGGGCTGCTGTGTGTCGGAGCTCATCTCCAGGACTGTGGGAAGAGTGGCTGGAGGAATTCAGTTTCTGGGGGGTAAGTGACTGTGGAACTTGAGTTGTTTACCAGAATCTCAAAGCAATGTGGAAAATTGTGTTCCGGTTGTCTACTGAGATTATAACTGACATCTTTGAATGCTTGGGAGAAATAGACATGGGATGGCTTTGGCAATAGATTGCCAGAGTCAAAGGTTTTTACTGGAATTGCTTTTACAACTTCTAAGAGCTCTTAATTTCTGTACATCCTTAGACATACATGCTGCACTGGTTTTCTGGGTACCACCTGTGTGAGGCAGTCAGCACCGAGGTCGTTTATAATGTAGTAGGGGAGACAGTTTGGAGTTTATAATTTCTTGTTCTTCGTGGTCAACATAAGCAATTAGGTGATCTGCATCTTATCGGAATATTCGGGTGTTTAGAGGTGGAGACTTCATGGAAAAGCGGAAAAGGTTTTGATTCAACCTTGTCACCATAAGTGGGGGACTTTAATACTTGGTGGATCTGAACTTGAACCTTGCCCAAATCTTAAACTATATTTCCAAATAACTGATTACTGTTTGAAATGAGAGTGATCAGTTTTACGTTAACAACTATGCTACAGGGATAGCTCTAGGCTTCATTACCTTGCTGTGATTTATCTTGCCTGGACGCTCTTGCTTATGGAGAAAAGAACACCAAATCCTTGTCCCAAATGGACTGGACAGTCTCACTAACACCAGAAAAGGTCTGATTTTTACTTGGGTTTCCTCCACGTATTGCTTCAGTATTTCTGATCATATGGTTTTAATTACACTTTATTTATTTTCCACTGGGCTTTCCACCTCCATTCTTCAACTTGACAGGCCGAACTTGTCTGATTTATAATCCAGCCTAGTGAAATATGACAACCTCCTTAGATAGCATGGAGTCAGGGGAAACAGGAAGCCAGGAAAATACATAAAATGTACTTGTAACTTCATTACAAAGTAAAAGCCTGTTACTCTTCCATTTGGTGTTTTCTTACAGCCTTTTGTGAAGAATCCAGAAGAAAAGAATCTTTTAAATAAGTAGTTCTGAGACAGACTCTGTATATTACTTTAGATTACTTAACATAAGACTTTGAAGTAATGTTTCAACTGAGAAAATTCTTGGGCTAAAAATGCAAGTAGTAAAAAAATGTCTTTGTTTTGAAAGAAGAGAGAGAGTTGTTTGCAGTTCTTTATTTCCTTAGTGGATGTAACTTTGTTCTTGTCTGTTTTGTTTTGTTTTGTTTTTTCCCCTGTGGTTTGCCTCTCAGTCCGCCCAGGGGACAATGTGGGGGACTTCGCTGCCCTTTCTTCCCCTTCTTACTGCCCCAGTGTCCAGCCTGGAGTGGAAGCCCTGCGGATGGCAGGGATGTTCATACAGAGATACAGGAATATGACGAAGCAACCTGAGGAGGTTTCCGTTGAGAGTTGCAGTTCGAACATCCAGAGTTTGAGCACTTGTTGATACCACAGATCTTAAGAAGATAACTAATGCCAGGAGTATTTAAATTTTTTTTCTTTTAAGAATAACTTGATTCGCTGTTTCACTTGGCTCAGGAAAAACGCTGACGCAGGTTCGCTTCTCCCCTTATGGTAAATATCCCTTTCCGTCTTCTCTTCATCTTCGCGCAGGGACTGCCGTTATTTCTGGCAGAACAGGAAAATGCTTACAAAGAGAAATCAGCTTTTATTGATTATCTTTAAACGTGTAATGGAAGGCAACAGGAAGTGCATCTGAGACCCATGAGATTTACGCTTTCCTCTCTCATCTCTGTATAGATTTTTTGGAATTATATGGAACTAACTGTTCTACTTTACAGAAAACTCAAGAGGAAAGACCATTGGGGAAGTTATATATATATATTTTTAAAAGGACCTTTTTTTTTCTTTGTACTTGCTTTTCATGAGCTGTGGCTTGGTAGGAGTTATGGACACCAAGTGAAGGATACGGTTTATTACTAGCAGTTGCCTTAGTCTCATTTTGCATGACTGGCAAAAAATAATTTTGGGTGTAAAACCTAGAGGGCTTTTCTGATTTGAACCTCTTGAGGGTACAAGTAAATACATCCCATTGTCCAAGATAGTAATGAATTTAGAATTAAAAAATAACTTCAATTAAGGAAAAGGAGTTGGAAAATCTGTCGTTAATCGCTATCTTTTAAGGGTAGGCCAGTTGACCAAAAAAAAAAAAAAAATGCTTCAAAAAATTGCTCCTCTTGTTCTGTTCAGAATTGTTTGTTTTTAGTCCCAAAGACTTAAGTGGCAAGTCATTTTATTTGTGAAATTTTTCATAAAATGGGTGGCTTTCATAAAGACCGCAAAATAGCAAACCAGCATGTTTGATAAATTCCATCGATGGCAGAACTTCAGAGTTACCATCAGCCTCCAGGGAACTCTGTTACAAGGCGGTTCTCTTGCTAAAAAATGACTCGCCCAGAAGGGTTATGTTTAGCTAAAGTTAGAGCCTCTCCAGGACCAGCAGGAAGCGGCAGAAAGGCAGAGCGCAGAGGCATCCTGCTCCACCCGCCTGCTGAGCGCGGGGGGCGCACAAACGGTCCAGCATCAGGCAGTAAATCCCCCGCGGTACTTTGGAACCAGTTAAAGGACAAAGTGTCTGCCTTAATTTTGAATTGTCTTGCTATGGTTGGTTAGAGGTTGAAGTGTCACCTGTCAACTGACAGGACAGCACAAAATGGGACTGTTGTACATCAGCATTCGCTACTCAGTGTCGTTAGCAAATGTAGGAGTATTTCAAGGACTCAGTGGCATATTTTTCTTGTGACCATAGGACAGAAACTCTGGTTGCCACCATCTCCATCTTATACTTTCAGTCATGTTTTTGTCATGATTTTTAAAAACCAGTCTGTGTTGGCTTTTACCCTCAACTGAGTTTTTAAAAGGCACCTGGAAAGCCTTTGAGAAAAATGATGTATCATAAAATACATTAAACATGCACATAGCTTGGTAATGGTACTGTGAGAAAGTAGATGTTTTCATGATGTTTTTGTTTGTTGAGTATAAAATTACATGCTCTTGAATCCTGTTGCAGGCATTAAGTACTTCAACAGTTTTAGTTTTTTGGTGCGTGCATCCGTAAAATACCTTATTTACATGCCCTATAAACGGAACATGTAACAACATTATAAAGATACAGGAAGTTGTGCAATGTCAGGATCTGAATTTTTAGATTTCATCTTAGGAAGCTGCTGGTGCTCGAAGGAGGGGCAAGTTTATATGATTCCACATTTCCTTGCAATGTGTAACCTGTGTGTATAAAATGGGGTAGAATGCTAACCAGTAGCAAACAATGGCCTGCCTTTCTGGTTTAGACATGGCTCTGTTCTAAGAAGGCAGGGGAGACCCTGTCCCCAACTAACTGGGGTAGGTGCTGCACAGGACAGTAACAATGACAAAGTGTTTCTTTGGGCATCCCCTTCTCCGTGTGCCTCCCCTGCTGTGGGGTCCCAGCTGGGCCTGTCTCTCACCCCTTTAGGATGAGCGCATGGGGCAGGCCTTCCCTCGGTCCACTCTAAGCCTGACCTGCCATGTGACACGCCATGTTACGCATGCTTTCCTAGCCAGGCTGTTGTCCGTCAGGTGACAGCTGAGGAAGGAGATAAGGAAGGCCTGGCATGTTAATGGCATAGTGGCTTTTCAGTGACAGTGTCTTAACTGAAAGAAGTCACTCTAACTTTAAGAAATCCAGGCACTTCTTAGGCCCTTTGGGGAGCAAGCAAGACTTTCTCCTTCTTTTAGAATCATACCTGAGAAGGGATCAATGGTTGCCATGGGGGAGGGGCCACGGGAGGCGGATGAAATAGGTGAAGGGGATAAAGGGGCACAAAATCTCAATCATAATGTGAATGAGTCCTGGGGATGAAAGTACAGCATAGGGACTATAGTCAATAATATGTAAATATCTCTGTGTATTGACAGGTAGTAACTGCACTCATTGGTGTGACCGTTTAATAACGTAGGTGACTGTTGCATCACTATGTTGTACATTTGAAATGAATATAACATTGTCTTTCAGCAGCACTAAAGTAAAAAATAGAAAAGAATAGGATAAAATTATACCTTGAAGATGCTACGTGCTCCTGTCCCATCCAGCAACCCCGACCTGCACTATGCGGTCCACGGGAGTTGTCTTGAGTTCTGAGCCGGTGGTTCTCAGACCCGAGCGTGCGTCAGAATCAGCCATAGGGCTTGGAAACACAGATTGCTGGGGCCTGTGCTGGAATTCCTGATTCAGTCGGTGTGGTGGGGGGTGATGACTTGCATTTCTAACAAGTTTCCAGATCTGGTTCTGAGGCCACACCTGGAGAACCATGTTCTAAGTTAACCATTTCATGTTTTTAAAAATGTGACTCCTGATGATAGCTTGCTTTCGGAACTTATGCTAAAGTTCAGCTGTGTCGTGATCTGATGTAACCCCCCCGAATCGGGCTACAGGAGGACCCCACCCCTGTAGTTTGGTGTTGGCTGAGAACACCTTTGCTCCATCTCTCCTTGTTTCTATCACAGAAAATTGTTTTCCTGGGGTTGTTTCTCTTAAAACATACATATTATGGTTATAGCATATACATTATAGAATATGTATATAGTATATTTTCCTTTCACTTACCATTTTCTTACACCAGATACAATATTTTATAGACGGAAAACTCAAAATAAGACCCTAATTCATCCTTTGTAGTTTCCATGCAGTGGATTTGAAGTAAAGGATTGCTAATTGAATGACATGGAGATCATACTACAGACCAAAAAGATGGGCCAAGAATTAGAAAGTTTGGCCAACTCCGTAAAGCTGTGTGTATCTTGGAAAAGCAGAATGACTAGGCTAGGAGGGCACGCAGGAACCAGGCACGCTGAGCTTCCGCCGGTGGCAGGACGGTCCTGAAACTGGACTGACTTGGGAAACGTCTCCTGGTCTTGAACATCTCTAGGGAAAAAGGTGATGCACTCATGCTGAATAGTGGTACTTTCTAGGGCCACACACCATGCTTTTATCACAAGTGTGTGCCCCATGTGCATCGATGATGAAGTGCAACAAGCTTGAGATGGAGGGGCCTGAGCAGTGCAGCAGTGTAAGCAGGGCTTGGCCCGCCAGGGCGGTGGGGAAGGGGTACTGCGTGGACAAGTGCAAGAAAGACCACAGGGGGCATCTGCTCTGAGCTCTGGGATCGCTAACGGCAGGGATGTTGATGAACTGACTGGTCTCCTGTGAAATCTAAAACCACCACACTTTATATGTTTGCATTGAATAATGTTTTAAAATTGCATTTTCAAATAGTCATTGTCACCAATTTTGTTTATTTAGCGTACCTTACATGTTGCCAGGAGAACGTGTTTTGGAAGCCTAATTTGGCAAGTTTTTCATGGTTTTCAGATTTTCCTATGAAACGTCCAAGTTCTCCACATCAATTATTGGCAGCAGAGTTCAACAAAAAATTCGTTTAGTTCTCTAGCGGGCCTAACAGTCGCTTGAGAGTCTATTCCAAGCACCGAGTCCAGGGCCCTGCCCCAGAGTCTGACTTGGTTAGGTGCGTGCGGGGCCCCCATCAACCCCTTTCAGCCGACTCCCCAGGGGTTCTGGCCACCCGTGGTCCACAGACCACGTTTTGAGAACCAGGAACCAATTTTATTTCTTAACACTTAGTATTGGTGCCTGGGCTTCTACCAACTGCTAAGCTAAGTGTGAATTATCAGTCTCTCTCCATCCGTAGTTATTATTTTGGGGCAACGTGATACGAGCAGTAAGACACCAGGTTCAGGGCAGGACCAGACCAGTGCATAACCCTGCGCTTGCTGTCTCTGGCCTTAGGAGTCACAGTGACAGCCAGCCCCGCAGGACGGTCAGCCCGGACCCACGCCTCCCGGAGCTGCGCTTCCTCAGGTGCAGGCTGCTGTGGGCTGTGCCTCCGGCTGCAGGGGACAGGCCTGCTGTCCTTCCAGGCACTGTGGCTCGCATCCTCCACCCGGCAGCAGTGTGGTGCTGGGATTCGTGTTCTCTTAGGGTGTGTGCAGATCTCTGATTTCTTTTCTGCCAAGTGTACTCAATTTTTCCCTATTTTGGATTACTGGTTTGTGCTTTCTAAGTTTGCATCTCTGAAGTAAAAAAAAAGAAAAAACTCTTAAAAATGGTGGAATAAGGAGTTATCCATTGTACTTGGGCCTGTCCTAATAGCAGCTGTCAGGACTTGCCTAGAATCATTTAGAAGGGTGTTTTTGACAGGGCCTAATTGTCATTCACTTTATGCAGGATACGGTCTTTCTAAGAGTCATGTGATCATCAACTTAGTTGCCTGGCATCCCCCGGCTGCCCTAGCCACAGCCAGATACCACTGAGGCCCGGATCCACATGGGTTAGTTAGCCTGCCTTGCGAGGCCATTGCAAATTGGTTAGCCATCTTGTAAAAATGTGTTGTTATTCACAAAGAAAACTAGCTGAGGAATGTGACTTCATAACCATGCCTATGAGAAAATCCGAAAGCACACACTCTAGAGAGCTTTGCACCATCCTGTGTAATATCATCAGGTGCACACATTTGTGCTCCACGCACAGCGTGGTGGCCCGGCCCATCCCTGCACACCACTCTTCAGCCACCTCCAGCCTGGCGGGAGGGATTTACCATGTGTGCTGGTTATAAGCAGAAAGAACGCCAGCGTCAAGTTCAAGTCTTTTATTCTTGGATGTCATTAAAGTCCATCCTTTTGTTTTCACCCTCCTGCATGTTCTGAGGACCTGCAACAGGTGTTTGCAGGAAAAAGCAGATGGTTTTGGGAATGAGCAGGTTTGAGAAACACTTGATGATAGTTGAGAGATTTCATCCCAGCAGAACTCAGAGCCTTTAGTGTGTCGATGCCGATTACCCGTCTCCTGGGGACAAGGGGGGGATGGAGCTCAAACTGGAATGCAAGCTCCAGAGATGGCCTGCTTATGACTTCAGTGAATAATTTATCTTCTCTGTGTGTCATATTTTCAGTGATCAGGCAAAACTAGATACCGAAATGTACTAAAACACGCACAAAAATATTACTAGATAAAAAGAAAGTTCCATCTTACTGTTATCCGTCTTTCTTGTGTGTCTTATCTCTCCAGTAGGGCAGGAACTAAGATTTATATTTTTCTTCTGGCCCAACAGTGACTAGAATAGTCAATGACATATCTTCAATTAATACCTGATGAGTTATTTAGTCTTAATTATTTACAAGCAACATTTTATCCATACGGTGTGACTTTGTTCTTCTCTACCTCACAGGACTGTTACAAAGATGAAAAAAAATAATGCCACCCATGGGAAGACATTGAGAGGAATGTCCCCTTAACTGATGCTTCTGGATAGTGTCAGGCCTTTGAAAGAGAGTGTTCTGTAATTATTTATGTTGAAATGCTGCTGTATAATACTACATCTCTATCTTCAAGCACATTTTAAAAGCCCTGGATGAGCTTTATTTTGTGCACTAAAGAAACCAACTGCTTTGGTCTGAATATTTGTGTCTTCGCCAAGTTCACTGGTTGCAGTCCCAGCCCCGATGTGACGGTGGTGGGAGCTGGAGCCTTTCGGAGATGATTAGGGCCTGAGCGCAGAGCCATCGCGAGTGAGATAAATGGCCTTATAAAGAAGTCAGAGAGAGCTTCTTTGCCCCTCCTGCCCGGTGAGGAGAGGTCGGAAAGAGGGCTCCCACCCAATCCTCCTGCACCCTGATCTCAGACATCCAGCTTCCAGAACTGTGAGAAATACATTTCTGCTGTTAGAAGCCCCCAGTCCGTAGGATTCTGTTATTGCAGCCCAATGGACTAAGATAGCGTAACTTTGTTAAGCGCTGTGTTTCACAAACTGGTTTAAAACTGGCAAAGTCCTGCTTACCTCCAGTAGGCAATAGCATCTCTTTGAATTAATGACCAACAGAATGAACTTAGGGAAGCGCTGAGTTAAAATATGTTGTGAATCCAGGGGATTAGTATTCATGGGCGTTTAACAGTATTTACTGAGTGTGAACAGTATGTCAAATACTGTGCTAGGTGTTGGGATACGAATTGAGATAAGGCCCCTGCTAGCAGGCTCATGGCCTGATGGAGGAGACCAACACGTAAGGTCTAATCACAATCCAGAGGAGTTGTGATACATACGTGCACATCCGTGTTTTGCACACAGCAGCTGAGTGAAGTAAAGTTTTCTTCGTGTAGTTGCACCTGGTGTTTCTACACCTGTCCTTCATGACATTTTATACACTTGTGATTAGTTACTTAACTTTCTGATTTTGTGCATAATTTCTTCTCTGATGGTCATAACGCCGAGAGCAGAGGCCTCCTCTGTTTTATTCACCGCATTTCCCCAGAGCCTAGAGAAGTGCTCAGAGAGAACAGGCAATAGCAAACTTTTGTCTGCCTACTGTAATGTGGTCTCTCCGCAGAGCTGTTGTGCATGTATTTTAAAGCCAGTCCAACTTGGCAGCAATTGATCAAATTCCTGCTTTGCAGCATGGCAGGTGCTAGGCCTTGTGTTGAGTTCTGGCTTGCCTATGCCAGCGTCTACCTTCAGGAGGCGCAAACTCTATGTGAGGAGTGTGGGTGCTGAGCGAGTTCAGAGACACGGCATTGGGTTGATGTCCCCCAGATGCTGTGAGATGAGGCACATTGAGCAGGCGCTACAACAGGCCAGCTTCTGCCGGCCTCAGCCAGCCCTGGCTGCAGACCCCGAGCCCTTTCTCTGCAGTCTTCAGTATTGCCCATTGAAAAAGTCAGAGAGGGCCAGGCAGGGGTACAGGAGGAGCTCTGGAATGATTTGCTCCTGGCCAGATTCTTTGTAAGACGCTTTCCTGGATACCGGGGGCCAGCATGCTCACCGCGTCGCAGTCTCCTGCCTCGTTCTACGTGGTCGGCTCTGCCTTGATTTCCTCGCTTCTTTACCCTCCATGTCCCCCAGTGACACCGACCTCACTGGCTGCAGCTCACTCGGCTGGGCCTTGCTGCCCTCCCCCGGGACCTGCCCAGCGAGGCTCTGGATACCGGGAAACATAAGAGATGAAGAGAGACAAAAGGTGGCGTGAACACAGTCCGTGTGGCTTGGTGACTGATTGTCGTCGGTGAGGCTGAGCAACCTCGGGGGGCTCGTTGTCCATGTCTGTGCACCCCCCAGAGTGCGGATGCCCTTAGGGAGAGTGGGGTGTCTGCGGGGGGCATGGTTTGTGAAGCAGGGTGACAAGCACAGTTCTGGACGGTTTGTAGTTCAGCTTCTGGTGGGACTTTGATGTGGAAGGTCAGGTGGGTGGTTGGCAACATGGGCAAAGAGCTCGAGAGAAAGATTAGGGTCCGATATATAGATTTGTGAGAGATTAGGGTTAAATATTTAGATTTGTGAGGATAATGTCTTTGAAATCCTGATGAGAGAGTATGATTTCATTTACTCTCAAAAGTGCAGAGCTTTAAATACCACCACTTTCTTCTCCCATTTGGCTGTCCTGCTTGGAAGAAAGCTCCCAGCTACGTCTAACTTAGTCATCAATTCTAAGCCTCCCTTTGGGCGGTCTAGGGGCTTAACAGCTACTGAGCTGGGGACCAGGATTACCCAGAAGTTTGCCCTTGTAGGAAGAGATTTAACTTTTCTGGAAAAAAAAATTGCAAGAAAAATTAAGGTAGGAAAAAAGCATCCTTGTGCCTGATGTTGACTCACACAAAGGCGCCTTGGAGAAGGAAGAATCTAGGAATGAGCATGGAGTGAAAAAGCAGAGGTGTGAGGGTGAATGTTTTAACCTTCTTGGTCTCTGGTCTCATGCATGACGATGGCATTCTGTTCTGCTCACTCGTTCCTCTCGGCCCCACTGGCGGCTGCCCTGGTCATGGCCTTCTGGGAGGCACCATTTAGAGTTCAGCTTGGCTGCCTGTGCCCTTGGACCTCAGTAGGTTTCTTCAGTCACACAGCGGTGACCTCTTCTGTGAGTGGCGCCCTTCTGTGCAATTTCACTTCAGTGTGATTTCAGACAAGTGTGGTTTTAGCACAGTAGTCCTGTAGCCCAGTCTCTAGGGCATGTCTGGAAATCTGAATCTGACGGGGTTTTAAGATGGTGGAAGACTCTAGACGGGGGAACTACTTTAGTTAAACCTCTGGGCTTTTGGTCTTCAGCTCTTAGGCATGCACTCTGCGGCAGGTGGTTTTTGCAGCGTCACTGACAGTGTATGATTAGAATTACAATGGTTTTTCCCGCATGGGATGCTTAAGGGTTTTACCTGCAGTCAGACCCAGAAAACTGTTTCTGTATGACTGTAAGTGAAACGAAGTATTAATAGTCTTTTTCTCATGTTTGCAAGTCCTCAGGATTGCCTTCCGCTCATGTGTTCACGTTGTTCTGTGGCCATGTGTGGTTGTGTAAAGCAAGTGAATGCAGGACCTGGACAGACAGGGCTCAGCTGTGCTGCTCATCAGCCTCAGGTCCCTGGGCGAGTTCTGGACTCAGCCTTCGTTCCTTCACCCCATACTCACAGTGACACTAACTCATTGGGCTTTCCTGAAGTTTAAATATGTGTAAATCATATCAGTCCTGATAAAGAAGATGCCCAGTAAAGGGTGGGTATCATTAATCGTGCATTTGACTTAACAAGTTAAACTTCACTCTAGCTTCATTTGTTACACAGATATTTATTGAATTCTGCTTTGTGCTGTAGGCAGCATTCCAGATCCTGGGGGTAAAGTCGTGAACAGAAACAGCCTAAGAAGGAGCTATGCAGGACCATAGAGCAAGGACTGAGGGGTACAGCCATCCATCTTCATTGCACCCCATTTCCCCAGCCAGGTTTTGAACTAGTGTTGTTCTTACCTGCACATGACTTACTATTCAGGACCTAGTAAATGCACTTTGCTGTTGGCTCTGTCCTCCATTGATCATAATTTGAGGTGCAGTGTAGACATCTGTATGATAGTCTCAACATCTAGCTACGTGGCTTTCTTTTTCCTTTTTTTCCCCCCATAGCATATGGCCCCATATTGCAGGTTTTCCCCATCCTGGTGGCCTTTTTCTAGCATCTGTAGCTTCTGTGAGGCTTCTTCTAACCTTCCATCTCTCCTCTGATACTTACTTATATTCATAGCCTGTATTTATAGTCTGATTGCTACCTGTCCATATTTTTATTCCTTTCAAACAGCCACAGGGACCAGTTGAAAGTAAAATTAGTTCTTTTAGGGCTCCAAGTCAACTAATGTCAGCTATTTTTAATATAGCATCTTACAAGATAGAAAACACTCTGGTACACATTTTCTCCTTTTATCTTAAAATCCTGCTGCAGCTTTGTGCTTGAAACTGTGGTAGGTAGTGTGGGAAACAAAAGCAGATACAACACAGGGCTGTGTTCTTGAGTTTACAAATTCATGTCTCGGGCACTAGACTCTCCCTCAGAGAGGCGTCATTGTCATTCTCCATGGCACGCTGCCGCTCTGTGTTATGTAGCTGGATTGTCATTTTATCTTCACAAAATGGGCCTTGCCGACGGTACTGGCAGGTGCCTGCTGCAGTGATGGTCTCCCAGATCACTATTCAGGGGCTTCCATTTCTGATCCGCAGGGGAATGGAGCAAAATAAAAAGGAAATATCTTTGATGGTTGCATGTAACTCTTTAAACACTGTACCAAGTATATTGTGAGATAAAGATAAAATGTATTTTGAGATGCACAAAGACATGGGGCAGAAGAATGTGCTGTAAAGCAGTGAAGTATCTGGAAATCCGAGACCGAAGCCTGTCAAATGATGAGAAGTCCACTGTCTTGAACATACCCTGAGAAAGTGGGTTCAGGCAGCAGGTGACTGTATAACCGGAACACGCTACGGCAGCGGTCGTGACCTCTGAGTGATCACTTAAAGAGCCATTAAAATATTGTCGTCCAGTCACATAGTGTCTATCTCATCTGTTCAAATGGCGCGAAGACCTGCGCTAGGTGGCGAATGCCCATCACCTGCCTGGCTCCCTTTCTGGTGCCTGCCTCCGTCCTGTCCATCCTCAGAGCGAGGTTCTTGGGTGATCATGGCCCTTCGTGCTCTTAGTGCCCGGATGCTACAGTGTCCCTACACTCCATTTGTCACATTGTCATCCGGTGACATCCTTCTTGTGCATCTGCTGTGGCCAGCTGAGCTCTGTGGTGTTTTGGGGGCACTTGCCACTCCATCCCATCCCCTGTCTTTGCTCAGACCATTCCTTCTCTTACCCTTCTCACTGGCCCCACATCCACTCGCCTTTCAGGCCTGAGTTGCATGACGGCGTCTCCACAGGGTCTCCTCTGCCTGGGCGGCTGGAAGGAATCCTGTCTTCCTGGAGCTCCTTGGAGCTTTACCAATGAGTTTTGTCTGGGAGGCCGGCAGGGCACGCTGCCTGCCCCGGTGACCGCCGGCCCCCAGCCCCCTGCCGTCATCCCTCAGCACACCCTGGACTTACCACAATTGTGGCATCCATCTGACTGATGATTTGCTTAGGCCATTATGGAAAATTCTGAATCCAGGTACTCACCTGAGCAAGATACTAACTGGGGTCCATGTCGGCTTGGCCTGTGTTCTCTACATCACCCTGTTAATTCCCCCCACCCCCCGCCACCCTTTGGTGGGTCACTTCTTGTGTCTGGTTCTCCCACACCTAATAGTGAAATACAGATTCTGTGGCATATCCTGTTCCAGACGCCAATAGCCCTCTGCTTGAAAAAGATCTGGTTCAATGGAAATATTTCTGATGAAGTCAGTTTCAAAAGATGATCTTCCTCTGCTCGTTCCCATTCCAGTGGTGTCCGAACCCGCAGACAGCCCTGAACGCCACTGGAAATGTCGCTGTGAGGTGTCCCCTCAGGGGCGGCTGCTTCCTGTCAGCTCAGGCGCTTGGTCAGGGCCTCCGCCCTCTGCCCCACGATGGCTGGATCGCCATTTACCTCTGATAAGAACTGACCGGTAGCTCCGCTCCTGAGAGGGAGAAGGAGAGGTTGTCAGCAGTATGGGTTGAGACATGCTGCCAGTGTGTATTTTGAAGGTGGTGAATATGCTAAAAAACCCTGTCTTCATTCAGTCTTTGCTGATGGAACCCGTGCTTGCTTGTGTCCTACCCAGTTTCTATTTCAAAATGTTAGCAAATGCAGCCGCCAGTGGTGGGGCTGTTAGAAGGAGACCCATCGCCACCAGCTGGTGCAGTTCCTGTGATGCTGTGAGCACCAGGCTGGCCACGGCACCCATCTCAGTGCATCTAATGGGACAGCTGCTCATGGGGGCCTGTCAGGCTTGTCTCCTCAGAGTCCAGTGGAACCCTTGAGTTTCTTTCCTTTATCTTGTATGTGGGAGTAACTTGTGCTCCTTCCAAAATGCCGACTCTCCCAAGTCTGCGAAGTGCGTCCCTGAGCCTGAACCACAGCTGGTGCCGGGGTGCGGGTCACCTCAGCCTGTCTCGGCCGGGCGCTGCCATGTGGCTCTGTGTGGCACCGAGGGTGGGAGGGAAGATGGAAATCAAGGAGGGGTGGCAAACTTGGGTCTACTTGCTTTAGGACAATGTCCTTTTTAACTGCCATGTTGAATAATTTTTGGTGAAGTTTTAAAGAACAGCTTAGCACTTAAATATTTTTCTTGATTAAATGTTGACATTTTTTGTTTGTTTTAGCCTCTTAACTCTATGAAGACACTGAATGTATCTGTTCTCAGAGTTTCTCACCTCTTTAGCACACAGTAGGTCTCAACAAATAACACAGAATGAGTGAATGATTGAGTGATGTCTCTGTCAGGAAGGAGGTAAGGGTAATAGGTTAATAGTGTTCACACCCCTTTGGCAGGATTCTGACACGATTTGCAAGGCCCAGTGCAAAAGGCAGTGCAGGTCCCCCTTTTGCAAAATTTATTAGGAATTTCAAGATGGTGTTAGCAGAGCTTTGTGACCACATGTGGCCTTGTGCAATGACAGGTCACAGGCCACGGCGCCACCCTGCATGATTAAGAAAGGAGCCGGACACTTGAATTTCCATCCCTCTTGTTTTTGCTTGTCAATTAAACATACTGTATTCTTTCACTTCCAGTTAATAGTATGAAAGCTTTGCTTCTTTGATTCCCAATAAAATAGGGAGAGCAAGTGCTTCATATGAGTACCTGTCACACCACAAATTTGAACTAATGCTTAATTTACCACCTTTGAAGTCAGCCTGTAACCAGTTTTCTTAGTGTAAAATTTAAACCAGCAAACTCACCTGGCCTGAGCCATCTGTCCTCATCCATGGTGCTAGTATTTTACTAACTTAAACTGTGTGGTGCTAGTAAATCACTTGGACCCAAATCTAGTCTGTATGAACTCTGGCAAAATAATCTTAAACTAGAGCTGTGAAAAATGAGCTGATTTCCTCTCTTGCTCTGGAGACTTAGGGACAAGTTCAAAACGAGATTGCCTAAGAGTCCCTGGTCCCAGGAAGAGGGGAGAGAGACCTCACATCCCCCAGGGAAGGTTTAGTGCAAAATCAAATTGTCATAAAGCAGAAGGAAGAGATCTCCCCTCCAGGGCTATTTGCATGGTGCGTAAACCTGCACGGCAAGTACATGTTGGCTCCACTGTGGTCTTCACGGGGTGAGAGCTAAGTGGGTCATGTCTACTCAGACTTGTCAGCACAGATTGTCCTGCAGCCGCTGAAGAAGAATCTGAAGATCAGGAGCTGCCTGTGGGCTGCACCCCGGCTGCCCCAGGGCTAGAAATGAGCTCTTGTGCTCCTGCCGGACCCCAGAGGCCAGCCCGTCCCCTCTCGGGCTGTCCCCAGGCTCCCATCTCTGACTGCCGCCGGCGTCCTTCGCCACCACCTCTTCATTATCAGCTGCCTCATATCATGCACCACCAAGTGACGTAATGTAATGACATATCACTTTTACCAACAGGGAGGCCTTTGGGAATTAAAATGAGGCTGAAAATAAATCTGGCCACTTCTACTTCTTGATCCCTGGACGTAAAAAACTAGAAGTGAAGGAGGATGATGTTAGTAAAACGATGTGTTATGACTATCTATGGGCTTCCATTATGCTAGTTTCTAATTTATATAGATAATGAACTGCTAGGAGACTGGGAAAATGTATTTAAAATTATTAATTATATGCTGAAGTGTGAATTACCAGCAGGCGTACGTAGCAGCAGCTTCTGGAGTGATTGTCCTGAGGCATTCACTGGATCACAAGCCAGAGCTTGTTAACACATTATCTTTCTGCCCTCACATCTCTGCTCCATGCCCTCTTCTGCCAGGAAAGGGTAGAGCGACCTTGTCACCGTGTAGGGGCCACGATTGTGTTTTCACTTGATGGAGCAGAGAGGGGAGGAGAGAGCGGAACCGGAGCTTGTCAGACCCACCTCCTTTCCCAGTAGAGGCAGGACCACACCCAGGGCCCTGTTTGTGCCCGCCCCCCACACTTCCAGCCTTAGAAAGCGTCTCAGTTCCCAGGGACCTCAGAATGTCATCCCCAGCTGCATCCTGGTGCCAGATCTTGCTCCGCAGCGGAGCTGGGACGACACGATTTATGCACACAACTGATGAGTAATCTAAAAACTATGAAAGTGATCTATTGCATACTCACTGTAGGCTGGACGCTTTTATCGGTAATCATGACCACGTTCCTGTAAGGGAGGGTTGGCCCGATTTCACAGATGAGAAGGCGGAGGTTTGGAGCAGTTACGAGCATGGAGATGCCAGTGGCGAGGTGGGAATTCAGCCATGAATCAGGTGAGCCCCAAACGGCGCCTCTTCCTGCGGGAACATGCTCCTTCCCCCGCGACGACACAGGTGGCCTGCGGCAAAGCTGCGCATCTTGTCCAGAGACATCTCTGTTTCTCTGGCGTGGACTCCTAGGTTTTGAACAAGATTTCCCACTATAGATGGCTATACACACACAAAGTTTAAATAAAACCAAACAAATGAACCACCACCACACTGAACCTTAGAGGAGTGACTCTAGATTGTTCTGTCTTAAATGTTTTATTTCATATTTGATCGCATTCGATTTTAGGTGACTTTCAATCATCTCTCTGAAAGCTGGATATTTTGCAATCTGGTTGTAAAGTAAGTACTCACTTGGGTGGGACACATACAGTGGTTCACTTAGGAAATCCTTGTCCTGTGGCATAGCGTCGTCCTCTGATTCAACTATTTCCTCTAATTTAGTTATTACATTTATAAACATCGAATCTTCAGCCTGATTTGTAGTATGAGGCATCTCTTAAGATTTCTTGAAAAGCATAAGCTTGGCTAAAGTTTGGACTACATGAAATGGTTAGTTTTTTGTTGTTTACACTTTCAATTAAATGGTTACATGGTTGTCCTCATGGGAATCAAGGATTCTTGTTTACTGAATCTGATTAGATGAGGGGATAAAGAATGTAAACCATGGGCAGAAGAAATTATAGGGTTTCCCTGCTTTGAACATTCCTCTTCAAGAGATAGCCTCACTTATTTTAAGCTGTTGCCTTAAACCCTGAAAAGAAAAACAATACACACACAGTTACCAGACTGACAGGTGACATTACTTAGAATGCAAGTATCCCGTATTTGCTGTGGCTTTAACCATGATTAGACCATTCTTGACACAAATGCTCATTTTCTTGCTTAGCTTATTGCCTGTCATTCTGTCATATAAGGTTGCACCTCTATCTCTTCCTGACTCCTTGTGGATATTTTAAAATTACGTAAATCTGCCCAGGGAGAGGTAAGAGTTCAGTTACCTAGATTTTGTGAGGTCGTGTTTTGGAACATAAAATAAATCATTGTGGGAAGTATAAGTTTCCCTTGCTTCAAGTCACCCAAACCTTCCAAGAACATTTGAAGGAACTGGAGAGGTAAAGAAAGCTTTGCTTCCATCTGTCGCTGTTAGATCTGGTGCTGCTGTGGCCCTCCCTGTATTCCATTTCTAAAGAAGAGTTGGCAGGCCCTATATGAGCAGCTGGAATTTTGGTTAAAGAGGGCTTTGCAATAAGTGAGCTTTTAGGTTTTAACCCTTACACTCTACTGTTTATTCTTGTGAACGTAACCTGGCTGATGAGGTCCTCCTTAAGGCTGTTGGGAGGAATTTGGACTTTAACTTGATAGAATGGGGAGGCATTGAAGGGTTTAAGCAGTGCAAAGTTATTGTTATATTTGTGTGTTAGGTAGACCACTTTCTGTGGAGTAGACTTATAAAAAGTAATGATTCAGGGCATAGGATCCTTAGGAGACTATGTCCCAACTGGATGAGAAAAGATGAAGATCTAAACTAGAGCAGCAATGAAAGTAGATAAGACGCCTTGGATTTGAGTCTGTTTAGGAAGGTGAAATCATCAGTATTGATAGTAGTGTGTCACCAGCTAAAATAAAGAGTCCAGGGGGCTATTGAAGATCACACTTTTGAACGCTGCTGCATTTGCAAGAGGGCTGTGTTGCAGAGCTGTGGGTGATGGTCACGTTTGAAGGAGACACCATGGCAAGACATAAACCTGGTCTTCAGCTGTATATGGTGATGTTAAAGCCATGAGAGTGAATGAGGTCATTAAGAAAGCTTGTAGAAGCCAGAAGACCACTGAGCATAATATATGCCAAGTGTGATGCACCTTGGAGGGCTCACAGACATGACCAGAGTCCTGGAAAGGGCAAGATAAAAAATATCCTTTAGAAGATGGATGGGATGTAGGGATAAAGTTTAAAGATAGACTATGGGGTGGGCCTTGTTGGATGAGGAGAATTTTAATAATAGAAGAAAATCAAAATATTAATATAACTGACATAAAATATTAAAGACTTTTGCAGGAAAAGAAGAAAGAATCTGCAAAGGTGGGAAATTATAGGATGTGTTTGTGAAACTACACATAGTAAAGTCTTGCTGGGGTGACAAATAAAAAGGGAGTAAGGAAAGATTAAGCTTGAAAACTAAACTGGAGCCACAACCTATGCACGTGGTTTCCTTTAAGCATCATTCTCTCTGTGGGTGTTTCTCAGATTGACGGGATTTTAAAGGGGAAGGTATGTAAAGAGCGTGTTTCTCTCTCACCTTTCTAAGTCATCCCTTCTAGACAGTCAAAGCCACTCTGTACTTGACTAGGTGTTAAAACTTCTGCAAGTGGTTTAATCCATTTGAGAACCTTCCTAATTGTTAGCATTTTCGTTATTTCAGTTTTAAGTTTGTGCCTTTCTCAAGCTTCTGTTGTTTCTAGCCGGAACTTCTGCACATACGAGAAGATTAAGGTGTGAATTTACTAACAGCACACTTCAGTGATAATTTTCCATCAGTTTTGACTCCATCTTCCTGTGCTATCATCCAATGAACATTTTCCCATTTTGACTATACAGAACATTAACATTGTCAAATACCTTGCAAAAAATCAGGACAGGTTATGCCTGTAGCATTTTCTTAACTTCCTGAAACTAAGAATGAAGTGAATTTAATAGTTTATTCGCAGTGATACAGCTCTGCTTTCTCGTAATCTCCTTTCTCCTGAGTAAATCTTTTAGACCATTCAGTTGATGATTATCTCTGCATTTTTTTCCGGGCTCTCAATATAAAATTACTTATCTGTGTCTCTCAATACTAACATTTTTCCCCTTTGGAAATGAGAGCTATCGTCTGGAGAGTTCCAGACCTGGCCGCCTGGATTACGCTCGCTGATGTCCGCCGCCACCCCGTCAGTTCAGTACAAACAGGCCTCCTGAATTTACGAATCCCTTAATCAATGTGTTCAACAGTTATTCACTTACGTTTATGAAGACATTTCTGGATAAGCACTGTGTTGTTTAAAGACCAAGCACTGTTCTGATGTTTGGCGATCTCATCCATTCATTCATCCATCCATCCAACAGCAATATATTTGATTTACTTCATTTTTTTCTACTGTGTGCCAGCCCTGAGCTAAGGGATGAAGATATATCGGTGAGCAAAGCAGACAAAATCCCTACTACTCTCACGGACCTTACTCTACTGGGGTTTTTGATTTTTTAGCAGTAATGAAAACCAGTGTGGAAAATGGTTTTAAGCACCAGTGAAAATGTTTAACTGCTAAGGTTGAGCAGAATGGATGAGGGCTCATCAGAAACTGCCTCTGTTGGTTGAATCCTCGGTCATTCCCATATTTGAATTCACTGGATAAGATCAACCCACACCTTGGTCTGCTCTTGGGCAGGGAAATAAGAGCCCGTTTCTGGAACTGTAGTGGCCTCCACTTCATCTGCAAGGGCGAACAGCCTGGGCTGAAGGTGTGGGCTGGGGGGGGGGGTGCCAGAGCTTGGGGGCTTCTGAGGTGGGCAGGAAGGAGTTTTGACTTATGACATCATGCAGAGGGTAAGTGAAATAGAACATATGAAAACACCTTCACAGTGCTTTCTAAATTTAATTTGTAGGATAAAACACTCTGTTTATAGACTTGAGAGAAAGTTGGCTAGTTGAGAAAAGTAGTTTTTGGAAATGATTGAATTTGGGTTAGATTTTTGTATTCGTATGGGCAGATCTGTGTGTGTGGTGTTTTGCTCTGTTGACGTAGTTCTGTACTTTTTCCAGGCTGGCTTGAAATTGACAGGTAGAAGCAGTGTTTTCAGGCCTGAGCAATTGTGTTCCCAAGCACTGTGCAAGCCCACCCACCACTGATACACCACAAAAGGGTGCTTTCCTTGCCTACGTTTATGTTGCATACCCTCTTCTGCGCTTTTGCACAGGCTATTGAAACTTCGTATTGCTTGCATTCAACATTTTATACGAGGCAGTAGTTCCCATTCCCCATCCTTACAAAAGCTATGAAAATACATGCCACCCATTTAAAGAAACAAATGGGTGTTTGCAAGTTGTCTCTACCCAACACTAGTTCCCTATGTAAAATTTACTATGTTTTGGCTTTATGGTGTTTACCAATGGCAGACAACAGCAATAAGAAACAACAAAAAACCCCAAACTCTCAAGGAAGTATCCAAGGCTACACATTCTAGTTCTTCCCGTAGTGGAAAGAGACACAGAGAAATTATAACTACTGGAGCATTCTCATTATTGTAGAGCAGAGATTGGCAAACAGTTTCCTGTTAAAGGACCAGATAGTAAATATTTTCAGCTTGTGGGCTGTAGGGTCTCTGTTAAAACTACTCAACTCTGGCTTCAGGGTGGAAAAGCAGCCGTGAAGAATTTGTAAATGAATGTCTGTGTTCCAATAAAACTTTATTTATAAAGTCAGGCTGCAGGCAGGATTTGGTTTCTGCTGTGCCATTTGCTGACCCCCACTCTAGAATGGGAGTTGGAAAAATATGGCCCTTGGGCTGAAGCTGACCTAGGGCCTCTTTTTTGTAGGGTCGTTGAGCTAAGAACTGTTCATATTTTTAAAGAGTTCTTAAAATATTGTACAAGAGGGGAAGAAGGGGAAAGAAGAAAAGGAGCAGAGTTGACAGAACTTATGGGGCCCACAAAGCCTAAATCATTTATTGTTTGGTGACAGTGTCTGTTGACCCTTACACTAAAAGGTCGCTTACTTGGTGCTTGGTAATTTCAAGGCATGATTGATTTTTGCTCACTTTTTATTTTCCTATGATTAAAGTCTCAGTAATATGGAGCAATAAAATTTATTAGATACCCTACAGAACTTAAAATTTTGGTAATCCATCGGGTATCAGAAAAAAAATAACACTGATAGCTGCCTTTAGTCACTTCATTCTTTTAAAATCTAAGATTTTATAGGAAATTTATAAAATATAAATTATTCTCTTGAAAACATTTTTCAGTGGGAATATAAAACACTACTATATATTCCTCCTTAATTCTGTCCCTGAAATTTGGAGTCTCCTGACCTTCATCTGGGACGGCGCAGGCTGGATCAATGTCACACCCTTTTCCGTAATTGAAATGTTCTTTGATGTTAGCCAAAAAATACCAGTTAACACCTATTCAGGGCTCTCTGTGTGAAAATGCCATGCTACGTGCTTAACATAACGCTTTCAGGCGAGGATTCTAGGAGACAGGTGTGATTATAAACCCCAGTTTTAAGCCTGAAGAGATTAAGAATCAGAGAAGTTCAGTGCCTTGTTCAAGATAACACAGCTACTTAATGGCAGAAATTGGATTTAACTCAGGTTTTGGACAACTTCCCCAAGAAAAGTTCTCTTTGAATTTTCCTTCAGTGCCCTTCGAAGTCAACCCTTATCCTTTATTACTTCATCAATCTCATAAAGCTTTCCCGAGTGATTTTACAATAGATAATATATCTTGGGGATCACTGAGATACTGTTTCTGTTTTCTAAGGATTTATTATCTCAAAATGATGCTTGAAGGACAGCAGGTTGCCCTAAAGGGGTGTAAGGAAAAAGGAGGAGTTAGAAAATGCAGTCAAACGTTCCTTTGCTTCCCTGCCCGGAAGCCCCGTTCCCACCCTCTTAAAGAGGTGTCGCGCGGTTCCTTTTGAAGGTTTCCTCCCCTTTCTATTTTTTGCAACAGGGTAAAATCATGCGTTGGCACTGGGAACTCGAGAGGCGTCTGCGTGCTATAAAAAGTGTTCCGTCTCCCAGGTTCGCAGGCGCCCTTTCTGCCGTTGGTCTGGTGTGTGGTTCATATCCAGCTGTGGATGCAGCAGTTCAAGAACTGAGTCAAAGTAGAAACACAACAGTCTCGTGGCTTCTCTGTGGATTTGGCTTTTTTGTATCTGGCAGGCAGCCTCCTTCTCCCGCTCGGTGTTCCCCTTGTGGCTCCTCTGGGCTGGCGAGGCCCTGGAGCCCCCCACCACGGTGGGCTGCGACTCCCTGGCCCGCCAGCCCCGGTGCAGGGGGCTGGCGCGTGAGTCAGCAGGCCTGGCATGCTCGCACAGATCAGATTTCCAAAAGAAGGGCTTGTCAGCCTCATACTTGTGAGCTGACTCTGTCAGCAACTTACAGTTTTATTAGATTATATAGAATGTTCCTTACAATCTTCAGATCTTCAGCCAGAAGTCAGGCAATTAATGCAGACTGAAAAAGCCCCACCATTCTCACCAAAACCCTCTTGAAACCCGTCGCTTCTCCGCTCTGTCTCTTAGGTCATTTTCCTCTCGTTCCGTAGCGTGTTTTCTGCTGTCTGGGACGGTTGCGCCAGCGTTCCATCCTACTTTAACAACTACACAAAAATAAAGACCACAATACCAAAATTATAGTTGGAGCTTCACTTTGCACTTTTAAAGAATAGTATTGTCCTATGTAATTTGCTATAAACTAGAACTCAAAATGAAAAAAGAAACACCTCTTTTTTTTTTTTGACCACAGTGTTTAGAAATGCTACTCTTTTTGACATAAACTGAATGATTTTCTTAAAATAACACTTTATCACTCTATGATGGTACATATGATAATTTAATTTAATTGCTTCCCTCCTGTTTTTTTCTCCTTGGCTTGTCTTCCCCCTGGACATGGGATGAGCTGGAAGGCAAGCTTATTTCAGGACATTTTGTTTTTTATTCCAAGCAAATGCTGTCTTTTAAACAGCACTGGTCATTCTGCTCTTTGGAGTATTCTTAGAACATTGAAATGCGGAAGAGGTGTTTATGGCTGGGAACGGCCACTATCCAGAGTGACTTCTCTTTGAGGATGCAGTCCTTAATTTATTGCTATTAATGTTAATGTTAGTTATTTTTGAAGGATGCTGGCTGTATAATATCAAAGTAGAATACGATATGTCGATGCTTTTACAGAGCCCTGACCCATTCACACCTTTAGTTCTGTTGCGCCATAGTTGGTACACTGCCTGCACTGCTCTAATTTCCAGATGATAATTGAGGGCAGCATACGGAAGTGGTGGTCTTATCTCCTCTTTATATACAAAGGCTTTATATTTTAATAAGCAAACTCAGTCTCTCGTCAGCATTTCTGTTTCTGAAGGCCCACACTAATTCATTTGGCCATGTCAGAAGGTGCTGCCTCGTGCGTCTCCCAGAGGCGCCCCGATAGTGTGAAATCACAGGGTAATTTTACGGGAGTTGCAACCGGTAAACTGTACAACATTACAGTTGACCTCCAGGCTATAGTGTGATGGATTGCAAGGAGGGTCGAGGGCCATTATTCTGTGCTCTTGGGTATGTTCTGCACGGGCCCCGAACTGCAGTGTAAGGATAGGAAAATGCACCGATACCTGTTGCCTGGCCCCGTCTGGATGCTATGGTCCAGATGGATTGGGTATAGACAGCTAGAGAGACAGATAGGTATTTAATAGTGAGTTTTTCTTTTACTGCCTCCATTTGGAAGGAATCCAGAAAGGTCCCCTCATTTAGTCCTGGCAGTAGACTTCACCATTTTTTTTTTAATATTCCTCATTAAGCGCTCTATATTTATAATGGCGTGCTGGGTGCTGTATTCAGAGTATACTAAAAAGAGTTCATCCTTGACCTTGGCGGTTTATCTGCTGATTTGCCTAAACCTGTGCTGTACTTTTTTTTTTAAAAGACGTCTCCAGAGGAAAGCAGCTCAGAATGTCCTGGCTTTAGTGCGTCCTGATGGCGGGAAGCCTCCTCATGCAGTGATGCTACACCCTGCATTTAGCAATGGTCTCCGTGGGCCAGGCTGGGTACTTGGATACTTGCATACATGTTAATGGGCATACTTGGTTTTATTGCACTTCACAGATAACTGCATTTTTTACAAATTGAAGGTTTGTGGCAACTCTGCCTTGAGCAAGTCTATCGGTGCCGTTTTTGCAACTGCATCCGCTCGCTTCGTGACTCTGCGTCTCATTCTGGTAATTCTCATGGTATTTCAAACCATTTCATTATTACTGTATTTGTTATGGTGATCGTAATTGGTTATATTCGATGTTACTGTTATAATTGTTCTGGGGAGGCACGAGTCACACCCATATAAGATGGTGAACTTAATTGATAAATGCCTGTGTTCCAACTGCTCCACCTCCCAGCCTTTAGCCCATCTCTTTCCCTCTCCTGGGGCCCCCCTAGTCCCTGAGACACAACAATATTGAAATTAGGCCAGTTAATGACCCTCCGATGGCCTCTAAGTGTTCAAAGGGAGAGTTGCTCATCTATCACTTAAATCAAAAACTAGAAAAGATTCGGCTCAGTGGGGAAGGCCTGTCGAAAGCCAGGACTGGCTGAAGCCAGGCCTCTTGCACCGAACAGCTAGCCAAGTTGCGATGCAAAGGAGAAGTCCTTGAAGAAAATTAAAAGTGCTCCTCCAGTGAGCACACGAGTGATGAGAAAGCGAAGCAGCCTCATTGCTGATATGGACAATTTTCAGTGGTCTGGATGGAAGAGCGAACCAGCCACAGCATTCCCTTCAGCCTAAGCGTCGTCCAGAGCAAGGCCCTGACTCTCTGCAATTCTGTGAGGGCTGAGAGGGGTGAGGAAGCTGCCGGAGAAAAGCCTGAAGCCAGCAGAGGTTGGTTCATGAGGTTTAAGGGAAGAAGCCGTCTCCAGAACATCAAAGTGCAGGTGAAGCCGCAGGTGCTGATGGAGAAGCTGCAGCAGGTTTTCCAGAAGATTTATCTAAGATCTTCCATGAAGGGGCTGCACTAAATAACAGACGGTCAGTGCAGGGGAAACAGCATTCTCCTGGAAGAAGATGCCATCTAGGGTTTTCACAGCTGGAGAGGAGAAGTCAGTGCTTGGCTTCAAAGCTTCGAAGGACAGGCTGACTCTCCTGCTAGGGGCTAATGAGGCTGGGACTTCAGGTTGAAGCTGGTGCTCATTGACCCTCCTGCAAATCCTAGGGTCCTAAGAATTTTGGTGAATCTTCTCTGCCTTTGCTCTTTCGGGGGACCCATAAAGCCTGGGTGACAGCACATCTGTGCAGCAGGATTTACTACTGTTTTAAGTGCACTGTTGAGACCTACTGCTCAGAAGAAAAAGATTCCTTTCAAAACATTGTGGCTCATTGACAACATACCCGATCGCCCAGCTCTGGTGGAGACACTCAGTGAGATGGGTGTTGTTTTTATGCTTTTTGTAGCTTGTGGATCAAGGAGTCCTTTTGACTTTCAAGCCTTATTACTGAAGAAATATATTTGATAAGCCTCAAAGTGCCCTATCAGATACGTGTCTCTGATAGATTTGGGCGAATTGAAAACCTCCTGAAAAGATTCACCATCTAAACACCACGAAGAACATTCCTGAATCCCAGGAAGAAGTAAAAATATCAACATTAACAGGAGGGTGGAAGAAGTAGATTCCAGCCTCCGTGAGGGGTGCCTTTGAGGGGTTCGAGACTTCAGTGGAGGCAGTCACTGCAGGTGTGGTGGAAACAGCAAGAGCACTGGAATTAGAAGCGCAGCCTGAGGCTGGGACTGAATGGCCGCGTCTCATGCTGAAACTTCAGCGGAGGAGGAGCTGCATCTCATGGGCGAGCGAAGAAAGTGGCTTCTCGAGGTGGAATCTACTTCCGGTGAAGGTGCTGGGAAAACGGTTGAAGTGACAGCAAAGGGTTTAGAACATGACATGAACTGAGTTGATGAAGCAGAGACAGGGTTTGGGTATTGATTTCAATTTGAAAAGAAGTTCTGTGGGTGCATTGCTATCGGATGGCATCGCAAGCTGCAGAGAAACTTCATGAGAGGAAGGGTCCGTTGACGAAGCAAACATCATCGTTGTCTTATTTAAAGAGATTTTCACAGCCACCCCGGGCTTCAGCACCGAACACCCTGGTCAGCCAGCCGCTGTCAGCCCCGAGGCCACATCCTCCACAAATCCACCAGCGTGAGGATTGTGACCCCCTAAAGTCTGAGATGATGGCTTGCATTTTTTAGCAATAAAGTGTTTTTAAATGAAGGCATTCACTTTTTTTTAGACATAATGCTATTACACACTTAATGGACTACCATATAGTGTAAACATAACTTTTATATGCAGTGGGAAACCAGACAATTCATTTGACTGGCCTTATTGCAATACTTGCTTTATTACAGTGGTCTGGAACCAAGCCCACATATCTCTGAGGTTGCCTGAACATCATTTTAGTTGCTTTTGGGGAATATTCAACAAGTGTCTGGTCTCTGACCCGGTAGCCCTAGGGGACAGACAGTGTGTGTCAACCTCATTCGGCAGATGAAGGAGCAGAGACGCCGGGAAGCACAGGAACACGCCATTCTTTATTTTTTAATTTTGTTTCCAATCCCCTGAGTTAGCTGTTACACATTACGACCTGAAGTCGTGACTATAATCTGTTACCCTGGAAGGAATAATAAAATGTGGAGACATGACAGTGGATTAATAAAGATCTGATGAGCTAATCCTCTCAGTCGCCCGAAGAAATGCTGCCTCCCAGGCAAGTAGAAGGGACGTCCCAAGTCCCACACCTCTACTTGGCCTGTTTGTTTTATTCTTATTATCCAGGAAAGCATTGAAACGCGCTGCGGTGCTGTTCTTGAGAAGGCCTCTGTACTGCAGACGTGTCAGCTTTTCCGCCGAGAATATTTCCGCTCCCTGTCTCCTTATGTAACACCCATAGCGACTGTGTGAGTCACTTATCAACTCCCTGGACTCATTTATTCCAGTCACTCGGGAGTGCGTTTGCTTTTTTTCCTCTGCACAAAGATAGCTTTCCATGTCTTGTTTCTGTTGTCAGCAGAGTTAGAGACTTTGGGGAGAGCGGGCTCTCTCGGAGGAGGGTTTTTCTTAGGTGATCCATCCTTGTACTTTTCTGCTTCTTATATGAACTTTATAATTTAAAGTTACTGGAGTGTCAGCTGCCTTTTATTTTTATTTCATCCTGATTTTTATTTCTCACTTATTTAGCTCCGTGCTTAAAAAAAGAGCCATTTTTGTCATTGCTGGAGAATTCAGAGGTGCTCTGTGTGTGTGTGTGTGTGTGTGTGTGTGTGTGCGTGTGTGTATCTGGAAGTGCCCTATGACCTTTATGACTCATTTAATGAGGAATTAAAAAAATTATTACCATGCGTACTGCCTTCATTACCAGCTAGCAGTCATCAGCTTTCTGCATAAAATATTTTTTCTTTGAATACCCTCTATTTCTCCTCTGTGAGGAATTTATTCTCCCCTTGGTGCGTGGGGACAAATTACGTTCCTAACAGCCATTAATGATAATGGGAAGAGTGTGTAAATCTTTGACATGCTGAAAACCAAATGGCACCCCAGTGGGTCTTTTCTCTGCCTTTCTCACTAGATTGTGTCTGGCAGCATGTGCTACAGGGTTGTTTAAAGGGCCTTTTCTCGTGTTTTCCTCTTTACTGGTGCACATGGTGTACACGCGCACACACACACGCTCCCAAACGTGCAGGTGTGGTCTTAGAAAATTAAGAGATAGGTAAAAGAAGCTAAGTTCTGACTGTGGTTTTTCTCACAGAGAGCCTGGCTCTGCGTCTCAGTTCGGTCCTCCCTCTGGGCCTCCCTTGTGGCCTGGACTCCCACTGGTGAGGGTCGCTCTGTATTTGTCGTATCCGCATGAGGGGCTGGTTAGCCCTTCGCTACGTCTTGGATTCTGAGTACAAAGCCTGGTCCCTGGTGGATGTGCAGCGAGGCTTGACCCATGAAGGAAGGAGCGAGTGGACAAACACTGAGAGCGGCGTCTGTGACCCTGCCTGGGGAGGGTCCTGCCACCGTGATAAACCCCGTGTGCACTGCGGGATGAATACTTGTTCTCGTTCATAACGCATGGGGTATAGTTCAGGTAAGTGAGAAGAATGCAGAGTTTAAGGTTAGAGGATGGGGGTCTCATGGTGCCGGTCGCTGGCTGTGGGAGTGTAGGAGGTTTTCTAGAAGTCTGTCCTCAGTCCCCTCGTCTGACATGGACTGGTTTCTGTCTCAGAAGGTTGTTGTGAGAGTCAGATGAGATCACTTGGATCCAACAAACATTTACGGAATGAACGTTACATTCGCTCAGTGCGGGACCCTGGGCTTAAGTTCTGGGGGCAAATATGACGCCACCCCTCTGATCTTGAAATCCATAGGTGGTGAGAGAAATTCTCAGTGAAACCTGAAGTGGGCCAAGGTCAAGGAGGTGTTGTCGGCAGCGTGCAGGCTGATGCGTCTGGCCTGGGTTGCCCCTGAGGTCGGGGACGTCGTGTGCAGGTCCACAGGCCAGACCTTGAATAGCGGGGCTTTAGGGAGAGGCCGGCAAACAAATACTAATGCCTGGTGCTAGGTGCGGCTCCTCTGGCATTCTAGAAGTGTGACGGGGGCATCAAGGAGCCGCCCGTTAGTGGGGGCCAAAGGCAGCAGCGTTTCCTGAACGCGGCCATCTGGGTCCTGAAGGGCCGCGTCAATCTGCCAGGCGTAAAGTGGGTGAGGCCTCTGGTCAGAGGGAGCGGCGTGGACGTGCACATGGGCTCTGGCACAGAGCTAGGGAAGCGGAGGGAGGGGCAGGATGCTCACAGAGGAGGCTGGAGCACCCCGCCGGGCCCGGGTGCTGAAGCGCTGGCTCGTGTGCCCAGCTCAGGGCTCAGGCTCAGGCCTGGAGCCCGCACAGCATCCTCAGGGGCCGCAGAGCCGGTCTGGGGTACGGGTAAGACTGCTTTGAAAATAGCCAAATGCTGTATCGTGTTAGATAGTTTCCGTAAGTTAAAGTAGTTGTGCTGGAATATTCCTGGGTTGTAAATGGAAAGAATAAGACGGTAGGTGAAAGGCAAGTGTCCAGATTTCCCTGGGCCTCGGAGATGGACAGCAGGGATTGAGTTCCGGCCCCACTAGAGGGATTTTACTTTCCAGCTATGTAGTCGGGATCTGGGGGTGGGGGGCGCCCTCCTCTGTGTCCTGCAGCCCGCGGTGGCCGTGCACACTGCAGTGCACACCACGTTTTGCCTCCACTGCTAGACTTTGAGCTTCATAGGCAGAGACGGTACCTTTCTCCTCTGATTTCCCACTGCCGGGAGCAGCCACACAAAGTTGGCTTCAATAAGTGCTTCCGCCTCCCCTTGTTCTGTGAGGCACGTTACACCAGCCAGGAAGGACGGCGCCGGAGGAGGTGGGCTCCCGGGGCCCCGTCCCGGTGCTCTGGGGGCTGCGGCGTCCCCTTCAGTTACCCCGATCCTGACTCTGTGCCCTATTCTGCATACTGTTTTTGAGATCCGTGCGCTTCTCTTGAGCCCTGTCTGCTTCCATGTCTGTTCCCTGTTCGCTGGGCCAGTCGCATGAGAATAAAGCCCTTGTCTCCCCCGTGATTCCCATTCCCAGCTGTGAGTCAGACAGTGCCCCGTTCCTGGAAATGGGAATCATGGCGGAACAAGGTCCTTACTCTGATGTGGCCTCGAGGGCCATGTGGGAAGCGCCCTCCCGGGAGGACTTCCCGCCGGCCCCTGCAGGAGAGGCCCCTGGTGCTCCCCGTGGCCTAGGCCTGCTGTCGCCCTGTGTGCGAAGTGTCGCTGGGACTCCCAGCACCTGCCGCTCAGCAGCTGGGAGGCTGGGTTTGGCTGCACAGATTGGACCCATCTCAGCCCCTGCGGCACCTGCATGGGGCGCCCCTCTTTCAGGCTCCTGCCCCTCCCAGCCTGTTTTATCTCGTTAAATCTGAGGGGACCGCACCCCAAGGTGTGATTACATAGATGGACAGCAATTTCATAGAATGGAGTAGTTCATAGAATGCTCCTCATTTTCAAGAAGGGCTTTTGAAAAAGGTCCGTTTTGCTCAAATATATGCAAAGAGGGTGGCATTTAGATAGTAGAAAACATCATTTAAGAAAATGGTACTTTCTTCCCTTCTTGAGATAGGATCTACTGCCTAGTGTTGGGGAGAAAGTTGGGTAAATCAAGGATGTCTACTCTCTTTGGAACTTCTGCAAACCAAAGTTACTGTCAGATACTCGCTGACTTTATTTCATATACCAGCATACAACGGAAGTCAAGGCTTGTGTCAAACTTGTTTTTATGAATACATTTATTGTGGCACTTTTTATGGCATCATCATCCTGCCATATAGTAAACAGAGGTGGTAAGTGACTTTGAAACAAGTGAAAATAAAATATTTCAGCATTATGACAGACTGTTGACCAAAGAAGAAAAATAAGGGTGTGGTACAGCTGAGAGGTAGCGTCCAATCAGGCATTGTTAAAGTGCTCTTGAACTTCCTTGGGGATGGTGGAGGAGGGGGAATTAACATTTATTTAGTATCTGCTACATTCTAGTCACTGTGTGGACATTATCTCGTTCAGTCTTTACAGACCCCAGGGACACAGACGCTGTATCTCTGCTTCTCAGGCGATGAAGTGGAGGTCACGTAACTTGTCCAAGTCCCTGCAGCTCGTCCCCAAAGCCGGTGCTTGTCCCACCCTCTGTATCAGTGTTTTAATATTCATAACAGTAGCTTAACTTGACCACGGGTAGGAATAGATTGTTCTTATTAATTGAAATTTCTAATTGAACCCCATTTTTTACCTCTGTTAAAAATCTTTCAGAATTATATTGGCATCTTTGGCTATCCTTGTAAGAATATTTGCATAACTTAATAATGAAAGTTTTTATCACTGAAAATCTTGCATTCCCTTACATTCGTTATTGTGAACATCAGTTTCAATAAACTGATGTTTAAAAGCTCACTGAAGTTTAGCTGAGCTAGTCTCAATCTTTCATCTTACAGATGAAGAAACATGGACCCAGAGGAGTCAGGAGACTTCACCCAGGGTCACTGTGTTTCTTTTGAGAGATAAAATGTGCATAGGATTGCAGAACTCTCTGCATATAATATATATATTATAATATAATGTCTCCCTAGAAGTAGCCCTTGCATAAAGCCCAATACCAGCTTGTTTTCTTTCTTCTCTTTACAGTGAAATTAAAAAAGCGGTTTTGCATAACAGAGTTCTCTTTTACAAGTATTCAGAAATTACCCTTCACTTATCTGATTCTACCAAATGTGCCAGACAGACAAGAATGAGAAGTGAAAGGGATTATAACACTTCTGGGTCCTGATTCTAAATGGATTTAACATAGCTGTAGTTGTTAGCTTCCTGAACAGGAGTGAAATAGCTGATACTGTGTTGTGATATTTAAGTTTAGGATTTTGAAGGAGTCAAAAGCTAACTTACTGCTGTGCATAACTTTCCATTTCTGATTGTGGAACAAAGGTATTTATTTGCCTCAAGTCTAGATTTGGCCTTTGGGCCAGAAAACTAAATCCCTTCTGAACGGTTCCTCTGGGGCAATGGGATCCACTGCATATGATATTTAGTGTGTCGAGCACTGGGTTGGTCACATGAGGGGAGCAAAATTTCATATGCCATGCTGTCAAAGAATTCACAACCCTCCAGCATTTAACTAAGTCTAGGTTAAACATCAGTGAAAAATCACTGTAATGAAGGTATATGCAAGTTCAGGGGAAAAAACAGAATGACCCAACACACTCAGAGCAGGTGTGCAAGGAGTGTGGGCAGTGTGCCTATTGGAGAATCAGGTCAGGGAGTTGTCAAGTTGTCAATAGTTGAGTCAATGGGTAGGGAGTTCAGTAGGTAGGGAAGAGGGGAGGAAAATAACATTTCAGAAGCACAGAGATATGAAAGAGCATGGTCTATTTGGGTGATAATTCCAGCTTGGGGTAACTGAAGAAGTGTGGAGGGGTGCAATAGGAAATGACCTAACGGAGAGATTGGGATCCGACGACAGAGCATCTTGAATCGTCTGCTAAGCTAGTCAGACATTCTGAAGGTAACTGGGAGCTATTAAAATATCTGAGATGGGGAATGATATATCCTGGCATGCATTTGAGTAAAATAATGATTCCAGTTTAGAAAGAACATTACTTTAGTGACCAAGGAATATATTGAAGAAACAAAATGAAGAAAGAAAAGCTTTGAGAAGACAAATGAAGACATTTACTAAAAGAATGCAGAAAGACGGGGGGAGAAGCAGATCTGACTCGCACTACTGTAGAGAAGTTATAAGGCTACGTCACTGATGACATCAAGTGTAGGAGAGGAAGCAGGCAAAGGAGACAGAATAATCAGGAGTCATAGAGCTCACAATGGTGATACTGGTAACTGAGAAGACACAAGGGTAGGAAAAGAGAAAGGTACAGACTGTAATCTAAGGAGCAACTAGGAAAGGTAGTGATTGTATCAGTCAGCTTGTACTGTGTAACAAACTGCCCCCAAATTTCATGGCAGAACAACCATGTATTAATTATGCTCATGAGGTGATTCCTCAGGCCTGGGATGGCCTGGAATAACCTCGCCTTCCCTCGCTCGTGTGTCTGCAGTCTGAAGACATTGCCCAGCGGCTGGCTGCCGTAGGGTGGCCTCAGCTGAGATGGGTCTCCTCTGCTTCTCATCAGACAGCAGGTTAGCAGCTCACACTGGCCTTCTTGACAGCTGGGAGGGATTCCAAGGTGTGCATGGCCTTCCGAGGCCTGGTCTCAGTCCTGGCACGTTATCAGTTCACTGCATTCTCTTGGCTAAAGCAAGTCATGAGGCCAGTCCAGCTTCAAGGGATCCAGGTGCAGATTTTCATCTTAAGGTGGATAGCTGTGGGGAGGGATGAAGAAGGGGACTGTTATTTTAGTCAGTCTACCACAGCGATTCTTACATATTGAGTGATTACCAAAAGAATTGAAAAATTGTATTCCTGTGCTTCCCAGTGAAGCCTAAAATGAATGATTTTCTAACGTGCACATGAAAGTGTTGGTATTTGATTCGATATCTCTCTTTGTTGGAACAATACTTAAAGGAGTATTATTTTGGTTTCCCTTTACCTGGTTCTTGATGTTTTATGTTTTTTCATTTAACTTCTTTTCAGAAGCATTCATAGAGTTTCAGTCTTTTATTTAAAATTACCCAAGGCAAATAGTAAGTATACAACCAAGCCTGCAGATGTCAACCCCACTCTTGGTCGCCCCTTACAAAAAAGCACCCACCCGTTAAAAGCCTTGAATAAATAAGTAACGGTGCCCACGTTGTCTCTGGGAGCGTCATTTCACACGTTTCCCAGGCTGTGTGGGCCACTTTGCTAGATGGCACTGTCAGTAGAGTGTGCCCTGTCTCTGCAGTTCTTACTAAGGATGCTTTGCTAGCCCCGTGCGGAGCCTTTGAATAACTTCCTCAGAATGGACCACCCACGGCAAAAATATGAAGCCTATCCCGTGGCCTCGAGTGTATCCCTGACAAAGCAGAATCATTACGTGACATAGACACTTGGGAAGCAATTATTACTAATTACAGGCCATTTCATCACAGCTTCTGATCCCCTGCATGGACCAGTACGCACTATCGCTGCTCATGCTGGTGACTGCGGTATAGCCAACAATCATTTTGCTGCCTTTAAGAGAAGTGGGGCTTTTTGAAAATTATTCAGTTTTCCAATTACTGTCACAGCCATAGCCTTTAGGTGCAGTTGTGTATGTTCCTCTCAGTTAATGGCTTCTCCTTATATTAATGCTGGCACCAGCCTCTGCCACAGGCTTCGAGGGTACACGTTTAAACTGGCCTTTTAACACTGGGGTTATGTTACCCATGTGTGCAGTTTATTTTCGTCAAAGACCCTTGTGAATGAGATACCCGCATACCATTTCTGATCTGTGATGGGAATGGTAGCTGGCAGAGAGGGCACTGATTTTTGAAATTTTATATTCTCTTGAATTGTTTCTGATGTTTGAGACATTGCCCTGTCCAATAAAAAGCACAGGCCAATTCTATGTAGCTTATTCACACATAATTAAGGAAGTTAGCCAAGATATTCTGAGTCATTTTTAAGTGGAAACTTTTAGGTACAGAGGGCTTTCATTACGTTAGTAACTGAAAATTTAAAAATAGAAAAATAGTACTTTTTATCCATGTCTTAAGCACATTCTTTAATGTGTCAAAACTTGACTTTGGGGAATGGCGTGAGGAATAGGCAGGGATGAGAAAGAAGACGCCAGAAATAAAAAGTAAATTTCCCCTGAGAAAAAGCAATCAAAGAAGATCTAAATAAATGAAGAGAGAAAGTGTGGGAGAAAAATTGGGAAAGTCAATATTGTGAAGACACCAGTTCTCCCCCAATTAATCAATGGATTCAATGCATTCCTAGTCAAAATCCCAACAAGATTTTTTTGTAGATATTTTCAAGTTGATTAAAAAATTGAAAAGGGCAGATAATGGAACTAGAATAGCCAGAAAAGAACAAAGTTGAAACACTCACGCTGATTTCAGGTTTTACTGGGGAACAGTGGAAGGGTGGACACCTAGGTCAGTGGGACGGAACCGAGAGCCAGAACTAGGCCCGCCCGAGTGGGAGGGAAGGCAGGCCAGGGAGCGGGCCAGGGGCGGGTGGATCTGGGTAAGCGGCCAGATAGACGCTCTCTGTGCTGTTCTTACTCTTGAAATTTTTCTGCATATTTGACATTTTTTAAGATTAAAAAAAATTCGGCTTCCCTAGAAGAAAAATCTAACTTATCTATGAAAGTTTTCAAGAGTGAAGTAATTCAATTTTGAAATATTTTCTCTTAAACGCGCAATTAAGTTTCTGTCTGCGCGTACTTTTTAACAGTGGAAAGCTCACTGTTAATATGATAAGTACCTGCAAACCAAATCTATCATATTCCTAAAACCATGATAAATAGTCTCAGAGGTAGTTAATAGCTTTATATTTGTGACTGGAAATGCATATTATTATATTACCTCTTATGTTTATTTAACAAATGTTTGGAAAGTGAAATAAAACCACTTGGGTGATAGAAAGGGAAGGACAAACCACATACTCACAGGGGTTGTGTCTGTGACAGACCCCTGACTGCCCAATATCTGGGGAAGGTGAATAGTATAGGATCATCTCAACATATAAATTAAAAACCTTAAGGCTAATGACTATTTTTCTGGTAAGAAATATAGTTGTTTTTTATTTTTAATGTTAGGTTTATGGAAATTCACCCTGCTTAGTTAACTGTTGTGTGAGTTTTAACAAACACATACAATTGTATAACCTCTGTCACACTCAAGGTACTTAACAGTTGCACCCCCAGAATGTTCCCCCAGGTTCTCCACACATCCCCGGCCCCTGACAACTGGTGATCTGTTTTTCTGTGCCTATGGTGTTGCCTTTTGCAGAATATAATAAATTGGAATCACACAATATGTAACCTTAAAAAAACCCCAGCTTTATTGAGATAAAATTCACACATCATACAATTCACACACTTAAAGTGTACAATTCAGTAGCTTTTAGTATAGTATATTCACAAAGCTGTGCAACCACCATCACAATCAATCTTTGAACATTTCCATCACCTGAAAAGAAACCCAACACGCATAGTAAACACTCCCTGTTTCTTTCCAACCTTGCCAGCCCGAGGGAGCCACTCATCCACTTTCTGGAGTCTGGCATCTTTCACTTGGCATCCTGCATCTGAGATTCATCTGCCGTCAGACAGATGGTATAGGTCCCCTAACTAATCCACCTCAGTTGCTAACCTTGTGGAGATATGCTGTTATCCACATAGTGGGAACACAGTAGAAAAGATCACAACTTCAAAAACATTCAGATGATCCTTTAGTTTGAGATTCTCCTACTTGAGGAATCTGTGGTTTCACAGATTTTCTTTTCACAAGGTCAGAATAACAGCAATCAAACAAACCAGAGGGGACACGATCTCTGATTCCTAAACATGGCCATTGTTTGCTCGTTGGGTAGGAATGTCTGCTTCAAGTTCCCAATGTATATTCTACTATTAAGCTTTCCGAAGTGGGTAATTCCCCAGGCAATGTTTCTGCACCATTCTGTTTTCTATTTAATTTAATTTAATTTAATTTAATGACCTAGAGGTATTCTTTGGAAGTAATCATTCATAATACTTTGTGACTATCTCCTAGCCTTCTTATCTTACCTGGGTACTTGTTTTATCAGTGAGGTAAGACTTATTTCCATTGATTATCTGGAGGATGGGGCAGAGGCCAGTGAGGAAGAATGTATGTGGACCTGTTTTCTCCCCAAAAGACAATAGTTTAAGTTTGCACCTAAAGTATAGCATTACGTAGCATCCCCATGTGGGGTGCTGGGCTCCACTCAACTCATTTTCTGATAATTGAAATCATTTGTATCAGAATGGCACTTCATTCTTAATGTTAGAAAACAAAGGAAGGAGTAAGGACTAAAAAAGAGCTTGGAAGCATTAGTCAAGTTTTTTCGTTTGAGAGAAATTTATGATTTCAAAATTGGCTGAGCCTTCTGTCTGTGGGTTTGTTTCAGGGTTCGGCGGCAGCTGACGGGAGACCTCTATTTCTCAGGGGCTGGACCTGCACTGGCTGGTGTTTTGCAACATCTCAGTGTTTTGTAAAAAGTCCAGGATACAGGGCCTGTGTTCACTGACTTAGTTAATTCTGAGCACAGTGGGCCGGAATTTAAGACCAGTTTTTTGGGCAGATTCTTGGCCCCTGCCTGCCCCCCCCTCCCCAGTCTCAGCCACCAGCAGGCCAGTGCTTGCTGCTGCCGGGTCAGATGGCTCAGCAGGTACACTTCGAGCTTTCCGTGCCCCAGCACCGGGCCAGCATTGGGATGGACAGTGGGGGTAAGGACTGGGTGGGGAGGCCCCGTGGGCTGACGCGGCAGCGAGCAGGCAGAGCCGAGGGCGGCCCCGGGGCAGGAGTGCGTGTGGCGCGGGGTTCTGCTGGGCATGAGGGCCCGTGTGGCTGCATGAGGCCTGCGCAGATGTCACCCAGCTGTGGAGAGCCTGCCCGCCAGAATGAAGAAGCATACCTGCAGAATTTGGTTTTGCTGATTTTTTTTTTCTGTTTGAAATTTTTCATAAAGAGCAAATGTGGAGGAATGACAGGATGTGGTATGTGTCCAAGCTGTGTCTCTCCATCCACCAAACGCACACTTGCCTGCGGCGTCTGCCCCTGGACCCCATCTCCTGGGCGGGGGCCCGGCTGCCGCTCGGCTTCCCATGCTGGGACCCTGGTGCTTCCTGGCAACGCCACCTGCCAGATACTAAGACACACACTTTCCGAGTCTTGGCGGATTCCCGCATCTCGTGGAGTCTAGTCTGACCGCTTCTCGGGGACACTGTTGGCTAAGTGTGAGCTGTTCTTGTTTCACCTCAAACTTCTACTCAGAACTGAACTGGGGATTTCTGTGTCCGTCCTGTTCACTTGTGTTCTGATGTGTGTGTGTGTGCGAGAAGAGAAAAATTGTAAATACGTTTATTTCTACCCTTTGGTAAACTGTCCTTTATCTGAGTTAATCAGGAAAGTGGTATTCCCAGATTAGAGAGGTGTGACCATCTGAAATACTTTGAAAGGAGTGCTATTTTAATATTTCCCCATTAAAAACATTTTTTTTCACCTTTCAGGTAAGTATTGTCTAATACAGTCCTACCTTCCAGAATGATACAACTGTTTTATAATTGTGATGCTAATTGCTGACCCAAAAATCTCCTGCAATGGATTGAAAACTTACTGTCTTAAGCAGATTACATATATTCATGGTGCCTTTATTTCTTATAAAAAAAATCCCTTCTGCTGGATTAGAGCAGAGATAAATCTTCCCTCCTCTCAACCAATGAATATAAAGTTCAGGGTGCAAATTACTGTAGAAACACAATGATAATATGGGTATTATGTCTTAGATGGATACAGTACTTAAAAGCAGATATTTGAAAAGTAAATAGCATGTTTCTAAAGATGATTTTCCTAAAAGACTTAACAGCAGTACCTTCTTATAGTATTTCTGGTCAGTTTCCATAAGAATCCTGACCTCATGCATAGAATTAATTAGGAGACTCTAATGTGGTATTTTTTCATGAGGTTCCCTACTTTACTGCCCAGTTTTGAACTATAAAATATATTACCATGAAAAATGTGGTCCTATATATAGCTTTGCATTTTATTTCAATAACTTTTATGACCTTGAGATTCGGCAGGGATTCCCCACCTCCACCCCCGCAGCCCCGACATTTCCGAAGCATTTAGAGCCTATCTTAACCTTAACTCTGTGAGTTTTTCTTTCCTAAAAATTTGAATCACGATTTCAGTGTCTTTTTGTTAATACAGAATCTATGTGACATGAATCGTCTTTCAGTTTTTGCTCATCTTCCCAGTGAAACTCTTCTAGAAACTAAGTCTATTCAAATTTCATGACATGCCATATTCTATAAAATTTTATTACATGCCGTTTTAATGGCGGAGCACAGAGGTGAATAGACTAAAGCTTTCCATTACAGGTAAACTTTTAATAGGCAGTCTGAACCCATGGTGCAATTTAATTAATCTTCTAAGTATTCTATCCTGACTTCTATATATCTCATGTCATCTTGAAGAGAAATCTGAGTTGTGGGCCTCATTCTTGAAGGACTGCTTCTTTATGAGCATCCTCAGATGCCCAAATTTAGTTGAACCTGTACATACTTGGTAAGAGGTACCGACCTC
This sequence comes from Manis pentadactyla, assembly GCF_030020395.1. Lineage (NCBI taxonomy): Eukaryota > Metazoa > Chordata > Mammalia > Pholidota > Manidae > Manis > Manis pentadactyla. The sequence continues at coordinate 2,103,109 of NC_080020.1, forward strand.
ATCTATGCCGTGTGCAGGTTCACTGAACCCAGTTTTCCCATTGGCTCTACCCAGACTCTGTGGGAGCCCGTTTGCTCTCTTAGGCCACGTGCACAAGGCACATACACAGCACTGGCTTGCTGGGTGGCCAGCGCCCCAGGAACCTGAAGGAGTGACCTGGGCTCTGGCAGTGCAGGGAGGGGAAGGGTCGGACGGCTTCCCCCTTCACCTGCCCAGGCGGGTCGGGTGCTGCTCGGAGCCAGGGTGAGACGGGCCTTCTCAGAGGCAGACTTTCTTCTGATACGGTTACTTCACCTTTTGTTCTTCTGAGTCACATGGTGGAGGAAAGATTAGCTGTGTAGGAAAAACACTTGCCACGTATTGTGGATCTCGACGTGGAACCAGATGCCGCCGCCGCTGTTCCAGATGCCCAGGGAAAAGGAGAGGAAAGGCTGAGATGAGGCCGCGTTGTCTGCCGTGGCCACGGGCTGTACTTGCTACAAGCCCAGCGTCTCTTTTTAAATGAATGGGTAGATCAGGGGTCTGCAAACTATGGCCTGTAAGGTCCTGTTATTGTAAATAAAGCTTTATTGAAACACAGCCATGCACATTCATTTATGTATTGCCTGTGACTGCCTTTGTGCTACGGCAGTGAAGTGGAGTCAATGTCACAGTCCATGTGGTCTGTGAAGCCTAAAATAGTGACTGCCTTGGCCCTCGTAGAACATGTTTATGGATCCCTAGGGTGGGTGAAGAGCCCTGTGGTAGATGAGAAGATCACATTTCATGTGGAGGTATGTTAATGTAAATTACAGATATCTTCACATTCCACCTCCCATTTCTCCAATGGGTATCTCAAGAAGATGACGTTTTCTGTACAGCCACATTAAAATGATCATACCTAACAAAATTAACAGTAACTCCTTAAGGTAATTTGGTACCAGTTCATATAGAAATTTCTGAGTTGTTTCCAAAATATCATTTGCAATCGGTTTGCCGGAGCCAGGAGCCGGTCCGGGGCTGTGCCTTGCATCTGACGTCTGTGTCTCTCCAGCCTCCTTCAGACAGGACAGGTCCCTTCTCTCGACACTGGCTTCCTGACAAGGCCATGCCCTCCCTGGGAATGTCTGGCCTTCTGTTTTGGAGGAGTATATCATCTGGTATGTTTCTCCCTGCCCTTGATTTACCTTAAACTGGAGGTTAGGCCTCAGCGGAACTCAGGTTAAACCAGTTGTGCAGAAATCTTGAGAAGAGGTTCTGGAACCTGCATCAGAGTGGAAGGTTTGTACCACTGTCGGTGACCCTGAGATGGACCATCCGCCTAGTCAACGTTATTTAAAAAATTTAAAGAGTGGTGTCTAGAAGGGAAAGTGCCGCGCAGTAGTTCAGGCTGAGCCCTGCTCTGTGCCGTCCCCGGCGTCCCCAGCTGGCATCGCACCCCGCCCGTTGCTCTTCTGAGCGGTTTTGCCCCTGGGTCACGTTGGGACTCAGTGAAGTTCAGCAGGAACGGGCATTAGAACAGCCCTAGGGCTGTTTTCTTGATGATTGTGTCTTGTTTGGATTCTGAGCTGCGGAGCATTTTGTTTTTATTGTGTTTTTTGTTTTCAAGTGAAGTAATATGAGAGAAAAACAATGAAATGGTTAAAGATTGTAAAGACTGATGACGAGATGTGAAGGAAATCCAGAGGGGTCGTGACTGAGACTTAGAACAGACAGAGAAGCCCAAGCTGTAAGTTAATAGTTGCATTCAAGTAATGATAATGATTTAACAATTTGAATGTAGTTTTAAGCACTGAAAATTCTTGGAGAGGCTCCTCCTGTGGCATGAAATAAACCAGACTTGGACAGATGCCTCTACCTGTGACTTTTGCAGATGGACTTTCGTTGTGTTAGTCTGTTTTCTGTTTTGCCTTATAACTATTATCTGCTTGGTTCATAAACTTGAGTTTTACAGCCCAGGCTTAGTTTTTCATACATCTGAGCTAAAAACACATAGTATTGTTTGGGGTGTGTGTTTAGGACTGTGATTCTTGAGTTGCTGGCCACCTAACCTGTCCTGTTATTTTCAGGCAGGGATGCATTTATGGCCCTAGCAAGAGGAGGTGTAGGGTGAGGGGTGGGAAGACACTGCAAGCAGAGAACAGTGAATGAACTTTAAAAATTCCCACAAGGCTCAGAGGACTGCCATCAGTAGGAAGACAGTTAATCAAAATGACAGGTGCAGAGGTGCAAGCCCGTCAAAGGGAACATGCCGAACAGCCTCGTAATGACCTCAGGGAAATGTCTGGGCTTCTCCTGGATATTGGATGTATTAGAATAGGTATAGAGAATAGATAGCGAAGGCTCAGAAGTTGAAAAATAAAAAAGAATCCTGCTTCACTGTTTTAGGAAGAATGACTGCCGTAAAAGAAACTGCCCATCTTCTGCATGTGAAGTGTAGACAAAAGGTAGATCAGAACTGGGTTCATTGCTCACTGATTCATGAGAATACTGGCTTAAGTTGAGTTTTAATTGCATTCTGCTGGTCAGACAGGCAGGGGATCTGAGCAGAGGGGACGTTTTTGTGACCTGACAAACGGGGACCTTTTGCTAGAGGGATAATGAGAAAGATAACGCAGGAAAAAATCGGTGAGATGACGGGATGACGGTGACTCATTTTTCCTTTCCCACATGGTGTCAGGTGGAGGGCTGAAGCGGGTGATCAGTTCATGCTCTGTGGGTGGTCAAGAAGATTATGATGCTTCCACTCACCTGCGCTGTTTATTTAGGACACTAATGGTCTCTGTCACACCCCGTGCCCTGTCTTTCTTAGGTCCTGAGCTCAGTTGCTTATTCACTCTAATAACCAAGAACAGGTGATTATGACTCTCAAAAGAAGAGGTAAAATCATAGCAGAAGAAGGGTGCTTTTGCTTGTAACAAAGGCTCACTTTAGTTTCTTATCTACCTCAATTTGGCTGTAAAATTTAATAGCACACATGTCTGTGTAGGTCAGCTTCAACCAGATAAAAGTTGACAGCTTCAAAAACAATGTGTGTAGCCTACCTCTGAATTCATAGAGCAACCTGATCAAGTCCTGATATTCCCATTTAGTGATACATAATGACCTTGCTTTCCCTGTTAACATCACTAAAAAATATCCACCCTTCTGGTCTTCTGATGTTTTTCGTTTACATTTCTTCCACCAAGAGATGCATTTTCATTTTTACAATGCCAGACAGATATTTAAAGAAAGACAGGTGACTGTTGGGGTCACCCAGACACCCTACTGTGTTGAGCTCTGAGCAGAGAGCAGGGGCAGAGAAACGAGGCCCGTAGAATGTAGTGAGTGGTGATGTGACTCACAGGAGTGTGGTTGAATTGTGCCCCCACAGTGATGTGCTGGAGTTCTAGTGCCAGGTGCCTGTGAAGGTGACCTTGTCTGGAAGTAGGGTCTCAGGATGAGGCCATGCTGGACTCGGGGGGCCCTAATCCGGGAGGTCTTGTCCTTATCCCAGAGGATGTCCTTGTAAGAAGAGGGAAACTTGGGCAGAGAAATGGCCCTCTGGGGGAGGCGGCAGAGATTTCGCGGTCATGCTGAAACCGAAGGAGCCGGGGCGGCCCGAAGCTGGAGGAAGGGAACAGAGATCCTCCCCTAGGGGCCACCACCTGGATTTTGGATGTTAGCCTGCAGAAATGTGACAGATACGTGTTCTTTCAACATACCCAGTTTGCAGTACTTTCACGACAGCCCTAGGGAAATACAGGTAGTATTCTAAATGGCAAGAGAGTGAAGGTGGCACTCTTGTCAGTGAGAAAAAATACATAATTATTAGTTTTAATTTCTTTGAATTAGTGGTGCATGGATATAGCCCACAGTTATAAAAGGTATAAAATGTCTTTAGTAAAACCACGTCTGGCTACATTCACCACCACCTTCCCAGGTGTTCTCCAGAGGACACCCACCGTACCACTTTCTTGAGTATCTTTCAGAGTATATAATGTTTTTACAAGCATGTAAGAATATCTACTTCCCTTTCCCAGTCTTTCTCAGCTAATAACAACATGCTCTTTACATATTTGAGCCCTGAGACTTTTCATTTACAATATATCTGTGACAGCTTTGCCTGTGAATACTTGTAGAGCTACTTTGTATTAAGGAATATTTAAATTTGACTTACAAAGAATTCCTTGCTTACAAAACCCAATCATTGTTTCTGTTAGTGTACCACGCAGTCATATATGGAAAGTTTTTCATACCACCATGTTTTGAAAACCACTGTGTGCTCGGCACCGTGCAAGTGGTTTACGTACCGTATTTACCCTGTTCTTGAGTGGGGGGCAGGAGAATTCACAAGAAGGCTCCAATTTCCTTGGTTTTCAGAACACAAATGTTTACTATTGCAACAGGGTCAAATTCCGTTTGTACTGTAGGTTCCTGAAAGGAATAAAAAATGGAAATTTTTATAAGTAGTCCTGAGTCCTGCCAAACTGCTTCCAGGTTAGGTTAGTTTTATGTTAAAATCCTTATCTCTTGCTTTTTCTTGTCATTGCTGGGTAAACGTTATTTGGTTTTGTGCTATAAATCTGGTTTTTCTGTGTATAGAATTCATGCTCAGCAAAGCAGAGCCCGGTTTTCATTTTTCTGAGTGTTCTTACCCAGGATCCAATCAAGGGTACATACATATCTTACCCAGAGGGAGCGAGCCAGGTGCAGGTACAACCCCGTGCGCCACCCCGGTGATGGCGACGGTCACTGCAGCCGAGGCACAAGTGGGGATTCTTCCAGGGCCTGGAAGAACGCAGAGCGCTGTGTGAGCCCAGGGGAGTGTGGAAGCATCTGCAGCATCCCTGTCTGGTTCAGGCGCGGAAACATGAAGACCGCGTCATGTAATCTGCCGTAGAAACAGGGCGTGTAGACCGCGGCGTCTGGAAGCACAGCACAAGTTGTCCGTTCCTGGCACGGGCTCCGACCATAGGGAGCCCCCCTTGTGTTGTCCCGGTCTGTGTTTGCCGGAGCTGTTCGGTGGCAGAGCTGATCAGCTCCCCAGCCGGGGAGTTCATTCTGGTGTCTGCGGCTCAAGTGTGGCAGGTAACTAAGTTCTCAAGAACGGGGTGTGGGTGGAGGCGGTGTGGGGTCCTTCCAGCCAGGCCCTTGAAAGCAATGACTGCTCGTGCCTTTTCTGTCTCCTTGACTGATGTTCAGAACTACACGTGGAGGCGGAGGCTGCAGCTGCGTCCTGGACCCCAGAGCGAAGCCACGTGTCCTTCAGAGCCCTCCTGCCACCAGGGGATAGATGTTCCTCGAGAGAGAGAGATATCACTGTCTTGCTTAAACTCCAGTATTTCGGGAGCGTTATTTGTCTCAGCAGCTTAGCTGTGCCCTAATTAATACACCCAGTTGTCTGGGTATTGGTGGAGAACTAGGCCACCTACATCCTTTAACTACTTTTAGGAATCAAATATTAAACATGCAAATTACTGGTCTCAGAGCAGCCTAGATTCCAAGATAATGATTCTCCTGTTTTCTTTATTTAATTTTGGGTTTTAGAAATGTGCATCACATGAAACGAGATTAGTTAATGTCAAGTTGGCTGTAGCCAATATTTTCTAAGATACCCTTCAGGAAACATGTTAGTGGGCTATGGATTCTCCAGTACCCAGTTCCAGTGTGAGGGAAACATTCTCCAGCTCAACAGGCGATTCTCCGACACTGTCTGGGTGTCCTACAGTTCAGCTCATTCTAACACCATTTACCCAGAGATACAGATTCCAAGGGTTAGGGGCTCAATCCCATAAGACTGTCCCCCACTTCGAATGCCAGTTGCAAGCAAGGTTATTGCCTGTGCTTCTGGCTGACTGACTATGCATCAGGGGTTTCTGTGACACTCTGCCCTTCTTGGGTTGATTAATTTGCTAGAGCAGTTCCCCGAACTCAGGAAACCCATTCACTCACTGATCACAAAGGATATTAAAGGATAAAACCAACAGTCAGATGAAGAGATGCATTGGGCGAGGCCCTGAACAAAGCTCCTGTCCTTGAGCCTGCGACCTGGTGTGGGACCCTGCGTGGGACCCGGTGTGGGGCCACATGGAAGTGTCTGGTTCCCCAACCTGGACACTCTCCAAAACCCCTCCTTTTGGTTTTTTATGGAGGGTTTTCACTACCTAGGCATGAGTGATTAAATCATTGGCCACCGGAGAATGATTCCAGCCTGTCACCCCTGGAAATCAGGGCGTGGGGCTGGAAGTCCCAAGCCTCTCTGCATGTTTGGTCTGCCTGACAACCAGCCCCATCCTTAGGTGCTTGGCAGAAACCACCTCATTACTCTAATCCCAGTCTTGAGCAGAGGGTCTTTTTCTGAATAGTGTGATGCCCATTTCACCTTTGCGACCCTGAAGTGCCTTAAGGACCTGAGGACCAGAGACCAAATATCACAAGAAAAGATGTGCCCATTGCTCTTACGGCTCAGGAAGTTCCAAGGGTCTGGGGGCTGTGAGCCAGGAAGTGTGGATGGAGACCTACGTACATATTTATTATAGGTCACAGTGTCACGTGAGCATCCTTCCCAAAGTGGTCTAGGGGGTGGCTTGAAGGCAGCAAGTGTAAAAAGCAGTGGGTCCGGCAGCTTTAATCGGTTTCCCCAGCACCTGTCATGAGAAAGCGGGGACACCGATCTGCCAGTGCTGTGCGTGGCCTTTTCCAAAATTCTCTCTCTCCTTGGAGCACGAATAATGTTCTGTGGAACTCATGTTCTTCTGAAGCACACCTTGGGCTTAGAGGGGTACAGAGGGAGGTACCGTTGTCCTGTTACTGGTCCATAAACCTGCTGTCTCTATTAAAGACCACGGTACAGCTCACCCAATTTTGGGGGATCACAGCTCTAATGCAGAGGAAGCAACTCTGCCCACCTTATCGTCAGGGTCCAGACTTGTTCACATCAGTCCACAGGCTGTGGACATGGTACAAGTGAAAAGTACAGTATAAAAAGATACAAGTTTTGCCGCGGCTCCGCGCCAAAGGAGCTGGATCCCAATGCAGCTGACCATCTGCCGAGTCTAATGGACCTCGTGGCAGGAAAGCCCCTGAAGCTGCAGGCGCAGGTCGGAGAAGACAACATGCCGGAGGTGCTGCGCCTCATCGAGGACAGCGAGGTGCCTGTGCGGCCAGGGGCTGGGGCGGAAATCCAGGGAGCCGGGGACAGCTCAGGAGGCCAGGAAGGAGGCAGATGGGATGGGAATGGGCTTTAGGGACAACCGAGTATCTTCCTGTCCGTAGCAGGCAGGCGGTAGCACCTGCAGGTGGAGTCTGCCTGGTCTCTGACCCGACGGCAGTTCTGACAGTGGCTTGGCCTTTGGGGGGCCCTCCTTGCCTTGTCCCTGATGCTTGTCGCTGGGATGAGGTTCAAGGAGCCAGAGCTGAGCCAGGACATCTTCCAGAGGGTCCGAGGAGGGCCGGGGGGATCAGGGATCAGGCCTCAAGAGGCTGAGAGGCGGAGCCCCAGAGACCCAAGGCAGGCCTGGGGGGAAGGGGACCCGAGCTGGGGCTGAGGACGAGCGACACAGCTGGGCCCGAGAGAAGCGAAACGTCTGGAATCGGGGTATATCTCGAAGTCAGTGGGGAGAAAGGGGCCTTGCCTGCGACCCCGGCCTCGCCCTGCGCTCCTCGCCCGCGGTCCCTGTCCCCCAGTTCTGCTCACAACCCTCGCATCTCCCTGCCGCCTGCCGGTCTGGAGGACGAGTTCTTGGGTCAGAAAGCGCAGGAAAAGGGGGCGGGACCGGCATCCCCAGGGAGTCGGAGATCGGGCCCAGGGCCGAGGTGGCGGTGGGGTGGTAGAGGCCGGGCAGGGGCACCCGGGTCAGGGACGGGGACTGGAGCCCCTCCATCAGCCCCCGCAGAGGAAGAGGGCAGCGAGCATGAAGACAGCGGGGTGCTGACCCCCGTGGAGCCCAAGAGGCGCTCCCAGGAATGGATCGAATCCCGCAGCAAGATGGGCGGGCCTGCAGGGGTCCTGCCCGCCACCTCTGGGTCCCAGCGGAGCCCCTGAGCCCCCACCGGGCCCGTCAAAGGCTAAACGCGGCAGGGCCGAGGCAGCCGAGCTGGCTGGTGGCGCCCGGAGTAGAGAGAGGGAGTCAGGCCTCCAGACGTTCCCACGATAAACCTCCCCAGGCGGGTCTGCGACTGCGTCGAAATCGCGCAATAAAGGTTACCGAACAACAACAAAAAAGATACAAGTTCGGAGATTTGCATGCCGTAAATATATTTTCGTAAGACAGCATCTTCCCTGCCTTCTATTACTTGGATCGTGTGTAAGATCTTAACTGGCAAAAACGGCTGTGCTGCAGCAAAAGTCCATTGAAAAACCGTTGCTGGTGGTAGATCCGCGGTAACTGTCACCCTGGAGAACACCCGTTGGGTTTGCATGGTGGGTGGTGTGACTTAGATCTAACGGGGCCGCGCTAGGGAACCCCCAGAGGGGCCTGAACAGGGCGGGAATCGGTGTTGGTTAAGAAGAGCAACCTGACATCTGAACAAAAATGGTTTGGGGTGCGCAGACACTGGGGGGACACTGCATGACCCGGCAGGCGCCCCGTGACCGTCCACATGGAGAGACGGAGGGAAGGCGGTGCAGGGGCAACTTGCTGAACAGCTGTGTTTCGTGCTTTTACTGCTGCTGTTATGTTTTGCAGAGAGCTGACATTTTAGGCTTTTAGAAACATATATCTGTAATACAAGATCAGAAAGTAGAAGCCTGTGACCACACTTGAAAATACAGAAGCCGTATCTGTTTCACGGTTGCATTTTGACAGGTGTTGGCAAAGTGTACCCAGTGGACCTTCCGGGGCTTGGCTTATGTCATATGACCTTTCACCCACGCTCTCCTTTCCTGAGTATCCTTGGGGCAGAAGGGTGGACGTCTGAAATCACGTCCTGTAAAGTGTTCCTTGTCCAGCACAAGGTATTTGCTCTGTAGCTGAATTTTCCAGGCTCTTAATGTGAAGGCAGAACTTTGTCAGGAGATTTGCAAAGCGTCCGGGCCACACACACCCATTCTTTGGCAGTGGGGAGACCTGTGGTGCTTGCTGGGAATCTAGTAGAAGTCCGACTAGCTTTTGCTGCTTAAAGCTCAGCTTCTGTAAATTCCTCCGATAATTTTGGCACTCCCGTGTGGCACATTTTTACCTCTGAGTGGGTATGTTTGCTTCAGTCCCCCAACAGTGTTTTGACTTGTATTGCCTACACTCTTCACCACAGCCTCAAAGGAAGCTGCTAATTTAAAATAGCTTTTCCATTTTATTTAGGCATGCTCTAAGCTTTTCTTTGTTTTTAAAAGTCTGTGTGTCCAAAACGGATCAAAACGTATGCACAGCTATCTTTTTTTTTTTTTTTTAATTAATTCTCATCTGCATAAAAGCCATTTCTACTAGTACAGCCTCTTTTTCTATTACAAACGAGATGCAACTTTTCCAGAAAAGAGAGGATTTTTTTGACATAATAGTATGTCACTAGGGTATGGTCATGTCTGGATTGTTTTTAGTACTTGCTCTTAAGTTATGCCAATAAACTTTCCCCGTACCTTTGGTTGGAAAAAGCTGCAGTTTTCATTAGCTGTAATACATGATTCTGGCATGAGTGAACTTGCAAATAATCCCTCTGAAAAGCTAAGGCAGTTAGACCTACATAGCTTGAAATACCACCGACCCCTCATGAATGCCACCCTTGTTCCAGTTTTCAATTAACCAGGTATCTTCCAGTCCGTAGCAGGTGGGTGGCAGCGCCTGCAGGTGGAGTCTGCCTGGTCTGTGACCCGATGGCCGTTCTGACAGTGGCTTGGCCTTTGGGGGGCCCTCCTTGTCCCTGATGCTTGTCACTGGGAATTTGGACTCACTAAGCTTACACACTCTTTTCCATGTGCTGCTACGTGGGGTCCAGTCCAGGTCGGTTGTATCATTCATTTACCTTGTCAGGACGTCCGTTTGACCAAGTCTGGGGGGTGGGGTGGGTAGTCATCTGAAATACAGGGTGACGCTGCCCTTTGCATCTGTGGGAGGTGAGGACACTGACCTGGATTGCCCACAGTGTGACTTCCCAGTGGTGGGACTTGGGACCCCCAACCCCAGAGGCGTGAGTTCCAGTTCCTAAGCCCAGGCAGCCTGCCCCCGCCCAGCCCTGTGGCACCTGCCTCCCACTCTCTTCCCTACCTTCTTCCCGCTCCGGCAGGGCAGCTGGCCTTCTTTAAGGTCTCCATGCCTTTATCCTGCGGTCTCTCTTCCTCAGTAATGCCTCCCCAGTCTGTGTTCACCTCAAGAAATTCCTACTCGTTCATTCAATAATTCAGCCGTCTGGAGCACCTCATGTACCATGCATTGTGTTAAGCACATAGAAAGGGCTATTGTAGTCTGGAATTGGGTAAGTTGATCCTTGGAGAAGCCACAGCATAAAATGACTTCTTCTGTAAAGCTTTCTCCTTTTTTGGCATTTGGTACAAAATTTCTTTTAAATTTTGCTGTTTTACATTGTGTTGTGGTTGCTTATTTTTATCTGTGTATTTTCTCCCTTTGGACCATAAGTACTTAAGTCCTTTGAGATCAAGATACTATTTTTTATTTGTTTCCCAACAAGTAGCTGAGTAAATTGGAAAGAGCCGAAGTTAAGAATCACATAGACCGTTTCCGTTCCAACTGGACCTCTTACTAGCTGGGCAAGTTAATTAACTTTTCTAAATCTGGGATTCCACATTTGTGTTGGAGATAAGAATGCCAAATTAAATCAGTTCAGCAAGGCTTATTTGCTTTTACTGTGTCCTTAGACTTTCCAAACGAGAACATGTTTGTACATTTCTAACCCAGTGCCTGACACACGGAGCACGGACGTACTGAGGTGTCCGTCCGTCTGTTCACAGCTCTGTCCTTCCCCCTTGCCTGCGACTTGGAACATAGAAGCTCACAAATGTCTACTGAGTAAATGGGCAAAGCAGACAGGGTTTCCATCATTAAGTATCTTTAGACAGAGGTGAGGGAGAGGCATGGATTTATCTGTTGTTTCCTGGCAGTGCCATCTCAGTAACCAGGTGCTCAGAACCGTGGCCTTACCCTCCAGCTGTCTTAACAGAAGCGATTGGCACTGCCTTAGCCTTCATTCTCCCTTTTGGCAAAAAAGAGTAACATTTGAAAATCTAGTCGTATACATTTTTTGTCTTCCAGAGAGTCTAAGCAACACAATCAATACATTTATTATGCATTCGGTGTTAATTCTTCTTGCTCAAGGAGGAAAATGAATTTAAAGGGAGTTCCTGGAAGACTATCTTGGGACCTAAAAATAAAAATCATGGTTTTATTTTAAGCTTGTCAACAGGGGTGACAAGCAGGAATTGTAGCCCAAATGTACGGGAAGAGGCTCATAAATTCTGTTTCTCACTGTTTTATCTTGCCTGCCACGTTCCCTAAAATGGAAATAAGTTCTAATATCTTAGAGAGAGACGGGAAATTCCACTCTTACTTGTAAAGTCTACATAGGGCGAATGAATGTCCAAGGGACTCTCGTCCGTGTTAGTGGCTGGTTTCCGGGAGAGAGGGGTGCCCTGCACCCCACCACCCAGCACACAGGCACGTGGAAATGCTGGGTCTGTCATTACTGTTTCCCTCTGGGGTCCCTATAGGGGTCAAACACAGCAGGAGGTCTCTGTGTGATCTGATTAGGAGTCTTTTAATTTCCCTTTCTAAGTCAGCTTGCACAATATTCAGAGGCCCAGTGCTTTTCAATCAGAAGGGCAAGGAGGGATTCCTAAGTTGAGGGGTAAGCAGTCAGGATTCCCATTGGGAAGCAGATTCAGCTGTTTTTGGGGGACGGAACAGGACTAGAGTGTGTGAGTGAGTGTAGAGGTGGCCTGGACTCTGATACCTGGGATGGGGACTTTGCCAAACCTTCTGTTTGAGCTCTAGCTTGACTCAGACTGTGGGCCCCTAGATCTTTTTTCTTACTCTCAACAAAAACTGAAACAGTGACTTCTCTTTTTGTAGGGTTATCTCACATGGGAAGAGATGAGATTCTCTGTAATTAGAGCTAGACCCTGAGCTACCAAATCTATAGACTAGGAGACAGGTCAGATACAAACCTCATATTTTCTAGATTAAATTTTTATAACTGCCAATATTATTTCCAACAGAAGCAACTGGAAGTTCTTAAATCTGTAATTCTGACAATCTGGTGGAACTCTTGGCATATGGAGGAAAGTTTCTGGGATATAAATAAAAGACAGCTCTGAGAGTATATCTGCATCCTGGTGACTGGGAAGGCTGAGAGCGGCTGTTGGAGTCCAGTAAAGGACACTGGGAGACAACACCCTCACTCAGCCTGATACCAACACTGGACAGTTCTTAGTTTCAGTGCAAAACTTGAGACCTGGCGCAGCCTGTCTGAGCACAGAGCGTCACATACTTTCCTGGCCCTGGGAGCTAAGTGTCGTCCTGCAGAATCACCCCAAGTAGACAGGCCCAGATCTTCCAGCACAAATCTGTCACTGGAAGGAAAGAAGAAACAATTCCAGGCATGTCTTCAGCTGCTCAAGGAGGTGGAATTCAGGTTTCATTTGATTGTACAATGTATACTTTTTTTTTTTTGACAACAGTTGGAACCACGTGGTCCACTGTTCAAAAACGTACAGGAGATGGACATCTTTTAGTCGCATGAAGTCAGCCTGACCGAAGCTACCTGGTACCTGCACTTACTAGAGTTTATTGAGCAGTTATGTGCTAGTCCCTTTACTAAGGGCTTGGGGTGCCCTGATAAATAAGCTCGTGAAGCAGTGACCAGTCAGTGCAGGCGTAGTGTCTACTCAATGAGATGACTTTCAGTTTCTGTCTGGCGACATGCTGATGCGCGCATTTATCCGTCACCAACATGAAGATCCTATTATGAAGCAGTGTGAATAGAGGAAGATAGGAGTCTTCATTTTAACTGGCAGGACTGGGTTCTGTCCCTGATACTGCATTTGTTCAAGGTTCGCTCCTACTAGTTAACATTCTTTCTCTGACTCGCCGGAAGCTTTTCTTTTGACCCTCCTGTATCCCTTGAGTTTTAAACAGAAGGAGCAAAAATTGTTATTACATAGTAGCAACCTTGAGGCTTTTTATGAGGACTGTGCTTTTACTGTTTTGGTGATAATAAATGCCTTTGGTGTGAATGGTGCACTGGTTTCTGTTGCCCAGTTACAAGAGTTTCCCAGTGGATCAGCTTAAGAAGAGATAAAGCTTCTTGGATACATGTTAGGACGTCTGGGCACCTGCCTTTGGCATGGCTATCCTTATTTTATTGGCATTCTTCAATGTCAGACATCCTTATTTCACATTCTTCAGTGTCAAAATGTGTAAAGAAGACCCAAGTCTATGTAGACACTTGAGTAACGTGTACCCATCACTGTCCCTTTCAGGGGCTCGGTGATATTTAAACTAACCCTTGAGTGCCTCCTCTGGAATTAGTGAATAACATTAAACTCATGAGGGCTGATATGAAGACCTAAGACGGTATTAAATGCAGAGAAGTTCATCACCAAATTGGGTACTAGCCTTCCAGGAAGACAATACTGGGACAAAAGATGTTCTTAGGGAAATTATTGATTTTATTATCTCCTTTATATAAGATTTAAGTCAGAAGGAGAACTACTTCACGATGCTTTCCACTTGAAACCCAGGGGGTAAAAGTCAACATCCTTTCTCAGGCAGAGAGCAGAAATGAGTCCCCGGGGAGGCTCTGTAATGAGAATGACTTTTCAAAGGCTCTGAGAGGTGCAGGTGTGATTCACATCCAAAAGAAATTAAAAACAAAAGGAGGCCATTCAACAGTAAGGTTGGAAAGGCAGCCACTCCCAGCTCCTGTGGCCACCGTTGCCCCTGGACCCTGGCTGGGCTCCAGCTGCCTGCTCGGAACTCAGAAGCCCTGAGCATTTACCAAAGGAGGTCTGCAGATGCAATTCCCTCTTTCATTTCTGGGCTTGTTTTCTAGCCGTTACATCAGCAGCAGCATATAGCAAAGTTGCCACTCCTGGCAGGCAGTAGAATTATTCAAGAACTTTTGTTTTGCTGTGCTGATTTCATATTCTCATCATTCTGTATATTCCAGATGTGAACAGAACCCCCCGTTACGTGCCATTTTAGTGCCTCTTCCTGTTACGTACATTTCCCAAGAAAGTAGTTCCTTATTTCTGTTGCCTACTTTGGTTAAGGTCCGCCTCTCATGGTGACCATGATCGCAGGAGACCCATTTGTCCCGCTTCCCATTGACCCTATTGTTGCTTAATAGGTTTGGAGAAAGGCTATCACGTATAGCTGCTTTTAACGCCACTCCTTCAAAGTGCTTTTGACTAAGAGAAGGCAGGGTTTTCTAAAAGCCCAAGTACCTTTCTCCTTCTGCACAGCATTCCGTGTACGCATCAGGATAGGCAGCAGCAAGACGTTCCAGAGGGCTGAATCAAGGTCTCAGTCTCTCTCCTTTCAGGGGACCTTTACGTCAGGCACTGGTGCTGTCTCCAGATATGCTCAGTTCCTGCAAGTGATGTGATATAAAACAGGAACGGATTTCCAAAAGCATGTTAATGAACGTGGTTTCTTTGGACCTTAGCGTCGCTCTCATTCCCCTTCTCTTCCAGGCTCTGCCTGAGAATCGCAACTTTCATAAAAAGCTGCTGATTAAATCAGGCTTATCTGGGCAAAAATCCAGTCTATACACAATCAGTATCGGTGGGATTTCCCTTCCCATGTGTGCCAGAGAGATCGCTGCTGAGGGTTTCGTTCTCACGGGTGCGGCCGCATTCCTGTCAGCTTTCTTTCCTTTCATCTCCGCTTCTGTTCCGCATTTCATGGCATCAGCACATTCCTGAAAACTCTGAAGTATGGGCTGTGTGCATGTCAGCCTCCTGTCATTGGCTCCTGCTTTTCATTATCTTGTATTTGCACACGTGCCACCCTCTCCTGCTCTTCCCTGACTGTTCAAGCAATCCTTTCTTGTCTGTGTCAAGATAACTCCCCTCTGAAGCTCGCCCAGCCTATTTAGGGAGCCCTCTCTGTACTGCACTGGGCTCTTTTCTGTCCTGCTTCTCTCATTTATTCTAATGCCAGCCCTAATTCCAGAACTTTTATTTACTTTTTCATCTTTCGTAAAACAAATGGGCCTTGTATTGGTAGACCTAGTCAGGGAACAGAGCAGCCGCGCTAGAAAATGGGAAGAAAGCACGCTCCATACCTGGGGTGTCTCTCTCAGGCCTGCTGCCCTTTTGGTGGACTCCACCCGGCATGCTCTCTCTCCAGAATCCCGTCGCCAAATGCTCTGACCAGCGAAGCGTCCAGTTAGCTCGTTCCTCTTATGATCTTAACCTTAGCACCTATTAATATGACAAGGGTCTGCACTAACTTTTCAGTAATCACGTCACATCATCGGCTAGCATTGAGTTTCCAGCAACCTAAACGCCTTGTAATGATAACAATAAGAGCAACAAGGAAGTACGTGCTGTCTGCTTAAGAGGCGCTGTGCACGTATCAGTTCCAAGGTACACGGTCATGCAGAGGACTGAGTAAGGCTCCGAGTGGTCGTGTAGGTTGTCAGGGGCCGTGCAGTGAGCGCTGGTCCAGCCAGGCTTGCTTGTATTTTTCCCTCCCCTGCAAAGACTCCTGAGGTTCTGTTTTTCCTCAGCCGACACTCTAATGCTGCTGATTTCAGCCTTTCTATGTATGCACGTGATGTCCCAATTGCGTTCATTTCAACCCATTCTTTGTGGCTGTTTCTGTCCTATTAACAGTTTCTATTCCTCTCATGTTCTGCATACTCCAGTGACCTGGTAAATACTCCTTCTGGTCTGACTGAAAGTTACTGACAAGACCAAGTCAAGACAGGACCAAAAAACCAGAGAGTTTCCCGCCACCGGGAGCTTCTTCTCGGGGAGACCGTCCATTTGCCAGCATGCTCTGTGTGGAGCTGACTAAGAGTCCGGGACTCCATGTGGTCATACTGTCACTCGGCGCACGTTTCTGCACCGTCCGGGAGAGTTTACTGTGACCGAGATCAACACGAGTGAGGCAGGACATGAGATCCTGGCAAACAGAGCAAACCGCAGACGGAGCAAAAACATGGTCTCTTTGAGGTTGGGGGGAAGAGGGTGCCCAGGTACACAGGGAATTATGAGTAAGCCACGATGAATTTTAGGTAAAGACCTAGGGAAATGTGAACTGGAAGAGAGGAGATCTCATTGGGGGAACAGAGGCGGCGACATCCTGCGCAGTGAGCCCACCGGATCCGAAAGGGGATGTGAGGGCTGTGCGCGGAGAGAACACGGCCTGTCCGGGTGCAGGCGGTGGGTGCGGGCCGCGTGTGTGGCACAGTGAGGCGTCTGCTTTGACTTGGGAGACCAGGGCTGCACGGGGAAAGTGCGGGACCCAGAAATGCCGGGGGGTCCGTCCTAGAGGGAGGGGAGCACTTTGTCATGTTGAGGGCCCTGGACTTGGCCACGCTGACATCCCTGTGCCAGGTAGGAGCCCGGACGCTGGAGCCAGACGTCCTCAAGCTAGAATCCCGCTGTGTCACTTACTAGCCACATAAGTCGTTCACTAAAACCTCCTTTGCCTCAGTTTGCCCACTCACAAAATGAAATTAAAATATCAGCCACCTTCTAGGGGTTTTGTGAGCATTCATCAAGTCAGCACGTCTTCCCTGCCTCCTGGGCAGTGCCCGCCAGAGCTAAGCGCTGTTAAAGAGGAAAGAGTCTTGTCTTTGGAGGACAAACATGACAGGACAAATGTTGGCACAGTGCTCAGTCCAGTGGTGGTGGGAGGGATGGGCGAGTGTGGGGCGTGCCAGCAGGCCGTGGTGGAGGCTGCAGTGAGAGCAGAAAGCCAGCGGGCTGGGCTAGAAGTGCGGGGAAGGCTTAGAGGGGCTGCACATGCCCTTTCTGCTCAGTCCCGTCAGCAGCCGGCCTGCCCCTGCTTGGTGGTCAGCATCAGGCTGCAGGGCACCAGACCCCGTTTTGCTCTCCTCTCCTTGCTGAGGACTGTGGGCATCAGCTGAACTTCCCGCCACAACCCCTTGAGCCGGCCTGCCGTGGCCGCAGTGGAAAAGGTCCGAGCCCGGGCCGGGGAGGATGCCCAGGACCAGGCCGAACCTCTGCGCCCAGGGGACCGCACCCAGTCCTGCCCACCCTGCACAGGGCGTCTGTACACAGCAGCCACTCACGGCGCCCTGGCAGACGCGGGTCTCAGCAACTGGTCTGTAGCTGCTGCGGCCACGTGGCGGCCGGGCTGGAAGTGTCCTGTGCAGTGGAGGAGATGTGACTCTCACTGGTCAGCCTCCAAATGCCTCTTTGTCACGTGAAATGCTCATGAGACACGTTCAGCCGATGACAAGTTAACAGTAGAGGCGGCTCCCTGTGGTAGTTGGCATTGCAGGACACTTTGACGCTCTGCTTTCTAAGATTTGAGTTGTGGGAGAAGGATCACGTAGGCGCTGGAACGCACGGCCTGGACAGTGGGGCGGCTTAAGCCTGGGCGGCCTTTGCTTGCGACTTGGAAGAAATCCTGACAGAAGCTCTGAGGAGGGCCTGTTTCTGTCTCTGGTTGGTCTAAATGATCCGAACTGCTGTGGGTGGATCATCTGTGTCTGTGTCGACACTGTCTCGGGATTTTATAGATTTGCTGATGGGCCTGTTTCACATGCTGCCTGGGTCCCAGCAGGCCTTGACTGTGCGTCCAGTGCCCCTCTCCTGAGCTGGCTCTCCATGACCCAGCAGCTGCCCTTTCCCAGGCCTGCGTCATCCTACACCCTGCCTCCCGGTGCGTCACCTGCACCCTGGAAATCACCCCTGCCCAGCCCCACACCCGGAGCATCTGATGTGATTGGACTACGGGGCCGGCATCAGTGGCTCTAAAGGGCAGTTGGGACTGAGTGCCTGCCTTGTGGCCACCTGTGCCTCAGACAGACGGCTCTGGGGAGACTGCGGTGAACACTCTTTGGCTCAGCATTGCTGTGACTGTCCCTGTTGTCTGGCCTTGACATGCCTACACTTTATAAACTGGTTTCCAAGACCCCAATTCCAGCATGCTTCATGTATTACCTTATCCGTCCTCCTGAAATCTAAGTATTAGGATGTATAGATGCTCACTCCTTGATTGACATAAAAGGAGAAATTGTGGAGCTACTTAAAGGTCACAAGCAAAGTAGGAATGGAGCAGAGCCTCCACCCTCAGCCTTGATGGGCTATTTTTCATGTACCATGGTTAGCTTCACAGTCTTAGCTGGTGTAAATGCTCAGAAAAGAGCTCTGTTAGTGTTCAATAATGCGGATTTTGTGTGCTGTTCAAAGCTGAGGAATGAGGAAGTCCCTGGTCTCATTGATCTGACATCAGCTGCAGATGGGAGGCTGGGAGGGATGGAGACAGAGGCATGTCTGAAAATTCTTTTCATCTTCAGAGTGAATGTTCTGGGCCGTTGATGCCGACCTGATCGGTAACGCGAGGAGATCGGGGTCCTTTGGTCTCCCCCTTGGTTTCTGTTTCAGCAAGACCTTCGATGTGCATCCCTCTCTTCTCAGCCTTGTGACCACTCACAGGGCTGTGTGGCTGGGAAGATGGTGTGACTGCACGAAGCCAAGTCAGGGAGGGACTCCCGTACTCTAAGGCGTTTCAGCTCCATTCTGCAGGCAGGCAAAGCCCACAAAGCAGGGAGGTGACCTGATGCTGGATTTTCACTGTGAAAGATCCACCCTTGGAGGAATGGCAGGTGCCGTGGAGATGAGCCCAGGTCAGGAGTATTTCAGCAGCCTGGGCCCGAGACAGCGATGCAGGCCTGCCTACAGCTCGCAGGGGGGAGGGGGGAGGCAGAATGTGCATAGGTGACCACATGTCTGGCTTCCCATCGTCAGCATGAAAGGGAGCACTGTTAATACTTACCCAGGACGACCAGTGCCTGGACATACAGCCGTGTCACGTGCTGCGAGAGCAGAGACAGCTTCGAAGGGTTTTCAGTGAGTTGAAGAGCATTGGGACAAAAATTTGGTTATGGACGCCCTCTGGTCTGGAGACACTAATTCAGGATCATCAGCACAGACAGTAGTGATCAGCACCGATGCCCGGATTAACTTAAAGTTATTTCAGATTTTGCATAAAAATAAGGGAGCCAAGGACCCTATATCTATTTGTAAAAACAAAGCCAAAACTCACTTTCTAAAAAATCTGATCCTCTGGAAAATCTTGGATTGCAAAGCAGGACCAGAGAGGGCCGTTGTGGTTCCTCCCACACCGCGAGTGTTCACTGGCTTAGCAAGTGGTACTTCCCTTGATCTTTTTTGTACTTCATTATTTTTCTTTTCCTTTCCAATCAGCAAATTGCATTTTAAATAGTCTTGGGTACTCAGGAACTAATTATGTAATTTAGAAGCGTGAAAGTTCCCATTACCCCCCTACAAGTCAGCAGCATTTTTCTTTGGGACCTGCAGAACGCTTGGCAAGCCTCCCCCTGTAATGCCATGGTGGGCTTTTTAAAAGCAATTTCTAGTAAAAGGTGGTGTTTTTAGCTCATGTAGGGAGATTGGAATTTTGTTTTTTTTAAACCTCTTTCTCTCCTAGAGCTACATAGTACGCTGTGTTTCCAATATGAAAGATTTAAATTGCCGTCATGTCGCGTGCTTCACATTAATAGAATGCTGCGCAGGCTGATTTAGAGACTTTGGATAATATGCTGGATGGCTGCTGTGATCCGGCTCCCTCCTGTGCTGGCACTTTCGATGTTTGCTCTGTGTTTTGACTATTGTCTTTGGGATTGTACCTTATTCCAGAAAGCTCATCAGAGTAAATTAAATTCAGCCTCTAATTTTCATCAAGGTTTTTTGTTTTATTCAGTTTTACTGTTCAGCTAATCGAGGCGTACAGAGGTCAAGTGCTCGTCCAAGGTCATCCGGCATGTCAGTGTCTTAGCTCAGATGCGTCTTCTTTCAGTCCCTACGGATCCTGCATTATACATTCATCAGGCTGTTAATTAACATCCATGTCATCTTTGGGCTCTCCTTGTGGACTGGCTGTGCTGACGGGCTCTCAGCTCCAGGGGGACTTGACAGGAAGCCTGCATGCTCCTGCCTTATCACTTTATCTGCAAAGGAGGAACGTAGATCAATTAAGATAATCCCCTATAAGGGGACACAGCTCTCTGGGGATTTGTTACCCCATGCCAGCAAAATCAAGCTCTGGCTGCCCAGTTTGCCCAACCCGTATGCCTGCATGGGGTGGGATGGTAAGGCATGTGCTGTCTGGGATTTGAAGCTCGCGCAGCAGAAGGCAGGATGGCCTGCAAATAAATTACTTCATTTGAGGGGCATGAAGCCCTTGCCAGTAGATAAATGTTTTGCATTCATTTCCTAGAGGCTGCTGGAAGTTCGGCATAGCTGTTAGATTTTTGTGGCTGCTTCTGAAAGGTTTGCCCAGATACCAAATGTGAAGCTCACAGGCATTCTGCTAGAAAACTATTCCAGAAGGATTAGACAATAGGAACCCTTAATAAGCCTCCACAGTGAGTCTTCTAGGATATGCTGGAATGCAAGACACTTTAATAAATTCCTTTGTTGAAATTTAATTTAAACATACTAAGTGAGTAGCGTGAATAAAGAGAAGGGTATACTGTAATTATGTATAACTTTGGAGGTATGAATTCATCTAAAACTATACCCAAGGTACAGTTTTTTTCTTCCCTGTGTAAGTATGCCCATAGTGATTTATTTTTTTATGAAAGTAAATGTTTTTTTATGATTGGTCTCCTCTCTCAGTTAATAATGCTTTTTATTGAAGTAATTCCCTCAATTTGCGTTTCTCCCTTCCTTTCCTCATCACCCCGCACCCGGTGGTGGCTGGGAAGACAGCGTTGATGTTAATATAGGGCCGGTCAGTGAGCCAGTTAATCACCTGCCTCGGCACAGATAGCTCGGGGGCCGCTTTGCTGTCTGGCAGAGATAAATTAAAAAGGGAGCAAGATGATTTAAAGCAATGTCTTCAAATGATTATCAAACAAAGGCAAGCATTTAGGAAGCTGTTAAGCCAGAGAGAAATTCCCAGGAAGGGTAAGCTGACAGCCTTTATCCTACAATAGGGGCAAATGGTAGAAGTTAAGTGTCAGCCCAGATACATTTTGTCAGTTTAGGCCACTGAAGGCCCATCTGACACAGCGTGCGTTCGGATCACGTGCTGAGATGCACGATCTTGTTTCCTGACGCTGATTTATAGCTCTGTGTGCTTCAGGCTTTGCTTTGCTTTCAGAAAACATCCTGGCCCCTTGGTGGAAAAGTGGGCAAAGCCTGAAGTGGCTGCAGAAGTTTGAGGGCACATCACTTCTTGAAGGCAGGAGAGGCCCCTCCCTGGCCGGGGCCGCCTTGTAAGTGGGGGGGGCAGGCAGAGACAGTATTTTGTCAAAAAAAACGCACAGTATAAGACAGAGTATTTATGTCTTAATTTTTTAAGTTTTTAAAAACTTTGCGGGTGAAGCGGGCAGAGCTGTCTGAGATGCGACCTCTCCATGTTGGGGTTCAGTCTCATCAGGATCAACGGAGTCAAGTTCCCCAGCAATGGCTCAGATGGTCCTAACAGGAGCGCCTCCGGCTGCTTTAGTAGTTATTTCTTGAATTTGTCTATTCCTGCAAATGCCTGAAAACTCACAGGTTTATCTCACACATTCTTTTTTTAAAAAAAAAAAGCTCTATATTGAGGCACCATCTTATACATTCTCTGAGCATGTACCTAATATGTGGCTTATGGGGGCTAGGAGTCCCTGCCCTTGAGCATTTCATTATTTTCTTTAGGTTTTTGGCTGGCTGGAATGAAAAATTTTACATCCATCTGCCGTGTCCTTGACTGGCTTTGTCAGCATTGGGGAGGATTAAATTCTTGTCCAGGTTAGCGTGGAAATATATTTACATTTGAGTCGTTGCTCCAGCCCTAACCCTGGTTTCAGAGTTCTGCGGAGTTAAAGGGGGGTAACCTTTCCCTGCCCCCACACCTCCGCTCTCAGTTAACCTGGGCTGAACAGTAATGAGCTGCTCAGGCGGGTTTTGTGGCTCGGATTTCTTTGGTAAATTTTGATTTTACGTGTAGCGCTGGATTAGATGAACCGTGGTCCTTCTTAGATGATTGTGGTCTGCGTTTGCCTCTGAGTCACAGCGATAACCCACCTTTCAGAGCAGGTACAGACGGGGTGCCGGTGAGCCGTGTCGATGTCAGACCGGTTTTCCTGTATCAGTGTAAACAGTGAGGCCACCGGTCCGACTTGAAGACCCTCGATCGCGGCCCTGCTGAGCCGTGGCACCGAGAGGAGAAGGCTGGTGTTCCCGCAGAAGAGGTAGAGCATTGCCTCTTGTCTCTCCACCCCTCCTCTTGGTCCGTTTTCAGTCTATTCATAAGCAGGGAAACAAGAGGGAACTGCAGAATATTCGAGTTTAGTAGGACTTTCCAAGTCATCTTCCCAATCATTCAATTCACAGGTAACAAAAGCAAGTCCAGTTACTTTAATTAGGGCAGTTTACATTCTCAGCACATAAGACTGGACCAGATGTGGGTCTCCTGACCCTCAGTCTCAAACCTCCCTTGCTAATCGCTCAGCTTCTTGTCGAGATGAGCTTGTAACAGCCTGAGTGGGGTGTGTGAGGTTAATTGCTGGATTACAGTAACCAGGTCGGAAAGTGGGGAGCAGTCCTAAAATGTTCCATGAAGATCTAAGTGTTTAGTCTTGTAACACCTTCTCAGTTTTGCTTTGAAAATTTGACTTACGTTCACTGTTAGCCAGGAGACACCTGGCTACTGAATTTCTATTTGCCTGAGCTTCCTCCTATGAAGAATCCAAATAATGTGCTCAGCGCTGTGGGTAAGAGACGGCGTGAGCCGTGCACTCTGCCTTACGTTTTATGTGTAGGAGGGTGATCGCTCGGGGGTTGATGTCGCCAGTGGCTCTGGAAGTGTGGGCCCCACCCCAGCATCTATATGGCCTGGAAACTGGTGAGAAATGCAGATCCTTGGCCCCGTCCCTGACCTACTATATCACGAAATCTGGGGGGACGTCTAGCAATCTGTGTTTTAATGAGTCTGCCAAGCGATTCCACCACACACAATAAGGCTTGAGAACCACTGAGCTAAACAGTTCTCCCGCCTTCCTCTGGCAGAGACGACAGTCGTGGAACTGAGCAAGTTAAAAGGGAACATTGACAAAAAATATAAATAAAATAAAGTAAAATAAAAAGGGAACATTGATGCGAGACTAGTCTGATAGTCACAGACAACTAGTGACCACTGAAACTTCGGGAAGGAGAAACAGATGTTCTGTGCCTCTATTCTCTGCCTTTCTGGTAGGCATACTGGGTGGGAGGGCGTGAGAATCTGTAGGCACCTACAGGCTCTGCGAGGCAGGGCCGCACCTGGCACGTTCCCTTTTATTTCTCCAGCATCTGTCGCAGTATCTGGAACGCACCCGGGACTTAACGTTTCGTGAGGAATGAATGAATGTTAAGAATGCTTTGGCGCTATAGCACATGGAGGAAGCATGACATTGGGCAAGATACAAGCCCCAGCCCCAGGCTGATCCTGTTCAGCTGGGGAAGGTTTACTGAGTGGCTTTCCCCTTGGGCTGGAGGGTCCTCACCTGCGTCACGATGAGATCGAGCTGCCGCTCTTCCCACCCGAACACCGGTTCTCTGGAAGGATGCGCAGGGCGGTGAGGGTGGGTGACCTCCTGAGCCCCATTAAGGCTTAGTTTAGTTTTCATTTTCACACGAGGTTCCCCGTGTCTCTATCAGCCCATCAACATCTTCCTTTTTGAACATATTGACCATATTTCTCTCTCTGTCCCCCCCCTCAACCCCCACTGATATTTTTATCATTGCTTGCCTCTTACTTGGAAGAAATGGAATATCTTCATAGTAAAGCTGTTGAGGGCAGGCACTAAACTGTATGTACTATTGACCCTACAGTATACTAGTGCAGCAGAGATCGTACAGTGTCTATACAGTAAATACTTCCTGGATGTAGTTGGGGAAGGGGCGTTGTGTGAACTAATGAAGGTCACATACATGTGATCATTAAGGTGTGAGTGTAGATCCTGACTTAAGATGTAGGACCTTGGACAATGAATTTATTCTCTCTCAAGTTCAGTTTCCTACCTGTGAAGTGCAAATAACACTTTATAGAGTTATTGTGTAACACGAATGCTTCTGTTACACTGCCTGGCACACAGTAGACACTCAAGTACAGTTTACTCTGCCCGTTTTCACATTTCCCGTAAACTAGCTTTCTAAGCATCCTATAGAATATATTTCTTTCTTCATTTTCAGAGCTTTCTATCTTTATGTAGTTTTAGCCCTTAAGACGTTCAAATACTATGTTGAGAGATTCAAATAAAGAAGGCCACTGGGAGATGCGGAATAGAACTATAACCCAGAAGCAAGACTGAGTGTCCGAGGTGGCACAGCAAGTGTGAGCGGTGGGGACGGGGGCAGCCTTGCCTTCAGGTTGGGGTGACAGCTGCTGGGGGTCGGAATTCCACGGATGCCGCAGGAAGAGTTAGTCCTTCTGCTTCCAGGTGGGAGTTACTTGATCTGATCTAAAGGGACTGAACCTGACCTAGGAAAACACTCTTGTGGCCCATATTTCCAGTTAGTAAGTGTTAAAATTTATTTACTATCATTCAAAAAATGCCCTTTGCGCTTCCAAAGGAAGGAAATGGGGGTCAGGGGAGGGCAAGGCCAGCTAATGGTGAGAATATTTCTTCTTGAACAACACCCAGCACATTTCAGCCCTATGTCTTGATAAGTGTGGTCTTCCAAATGCCCGGCAGCTGAGACGCGAGAGGGAGAGAGGTGGGTGTGTGACTGGGTGGCCTTGCTGACCTGCCGTCCAAGCCCTGCAAGGACAGGGACAGGCCTTAGAACAGAACCGTCAGGGAGAGAGCCTGGATTCCTCCCTTGTCTTGTCCCACATTCCGAACATCCCAGACCCAGGCAGGCTCCCCCAGCTGCTGTGAGAATGAAGAGCAGGCTGAAGATGTGAATATTTTCCAAAACAACTTCACAGAGTTAAATAAAAAAGAGGGCAGGATTAGCTCAACCGTTTGGAAACTGGTGACAGAGAAATTCTATTTTACCTCTTACTTCTTTTGCACACTGTGAAAGGAAGGAATGAGGACTAGGGCTTGGTGTTCAGTCAAGGAACCACGCCAGACAGAGCCCCTGGGGTGGGGTGGGAGGTTACCTGCAGCCAGCATGAAGGGGGGAGGAGAAGGCAAGGAGAGGGACGTTGCTGAAGTCATCAGTAAATTCTTAACACTTGATGTATTCTTTGTACTGAGTAAGTCTTCAGATCAAGAAGCATTTTAGCTGCCCATCTCACTTCAGAACCAGAAAACAATACGTGTTCATAGGTGGTCACAGGGAGAGTCTTGTGAATTAGTTATCAGGAGGAGAAAACTTTCAGAGAACCCACAGGCATTGGCTGGGTTGTGTGAGAAATTGAACAGGTAGTGCTCCAGAAAATTCTGGAAAAGACTGGGGAAATGGTAGGACGTTACAATAGAAGGTGCAGGCAGGGAACCTATGTCCCTGTTATTATCAAGAAGCGTTTCCCAAGGACAGCCCTGCACCTGTTTTTGTCCCAGGAGTCGGGTACCTGACGGCAGAATCTCCCTGTGGAGCACCACGAAAATAGAGAGCAATACCTCCTCGGTGTAACTTCTTATGCAGAGAAACTAGACTTTAAATTGGTGATAGATTCTAAAATATTACTGAAATGGTAGAGAGAAACAGAGTGTTTCACATCTTCTGAAACTTTGTCCTTTCTTTAAATACCTTGGGTTTTTCACAGAAAGAAAATAATATAGCTCAAGGTTATTTCATTTTTCAAGAAGCAAACTTTCTGTAATTTTTTCATGAAGGCAATGTAGTTAGTCTACAAAGTTAAATTATTCCTCTGTCTTTAGGCTGAATCCTTGGTTTATGCCTCTTATGTATTTGTCAAGGACGGTGATTACATTTTTCTATTTTTCTTTTTTTAATTGAACCAATTTTAATCAATTGATGAAGGTCAGAAACAAAGAGAGCCATGATTGCTGATGGCTGTGAAAGTGGGAGGATGCATGTTAAGTGTGTTTTTCATGCCCTTGCAGGCCATTTTTATTTGTAAATTTTTAATCAAGAAAGATTATTATAATACTGTTTTAAGAAATAAGCATATTTGGTAAAATGTGAACATTTGATAAATTGGAAATTGAACACAGAAATGTTCATTATATTAATACGTGACTTTCTATTTGAAATACTTCATGAGAAAATATTTAAAAAATGATAATCAAGGATACCGGTACCATTAATTTAATTTCAGGTGTAAGTTTCCTGTTTCAAATTGCAGTTTTCTA
The DNA here is from genome assembly GCF_030020395.1 of Manis pentadactyla. Lineage (NCBI taxonomy): Eukaryota > Metazoa > Chordata > Mammalia > Pholidota > Manidae > Manis > Manis pentadactyla. The sequence goes on from NC_080020.1 coordinate 2,129,479, forward strand.
TGCAACTCTTTTGGTTTTGTTTTGTTTTACTTAACCTTTCCACCCATGAAGCAAAGGTATACTTTCTGGAAAGAATACTTCCACTGATTTCTGTGACCCCTCATTTGTTACCTTCTTCACCTTCTGGATTTCTTTTTCCTTTTTTCTGGAAAGATGCATGCTGATCTCTTGATTAACATAGGGTTTGGTGCAGGATTTAAGGTACAGATGCACTGATTTTGGGCCTATGTAAAAACTAGTTTCCCAGACACCCACCATGGCCACCTTCAAATGCTCGAAGTAAAATCCTGAGAAGCAGCAGGAGGAACAGTTGGCTCTGAATGTTCAGTGTCTGGTGACCTACTCCTGGGATGGGGCAGAGCAGCTACTGCAGGAATTGCCACCCCAGTTTGCCCCAGGGCAGAAGTACCACTTCCGGGAAACAGTGTCATGTGGAAAAGGTCTTGTAATTGGGGAAAAAAGGTAAAGATAAAGGACGCTTGAGAAATGTTACTTGTGAACCAACACTGCTCAGAATGTGTAATTTGGTGGACTTAAACTCTGCCTTTAATGGGTTAGGCCATCATTCATTAGTTTTTCATTCTCCAGGGAGGTGCCCTGATTGCGCGCGACTCCAGAACAATGCACGTTAGCTTTTGTGCCCTCTGCAGGGCAGTCAGTGCCCACCTGCAGGACAGCCGACCGGGCTTCAGCCTCCCAGGACCCTATTGGAGCAGAGTGAGCTGCTCTCAGAGAGCCTATTCTGTTTCCCTGTTACTAGCTGTTACTTTAATATTGTCTGGGCTGTGCTATGTACCATCTTAATTTTAAAATCTCTTCTTTATTGATCATCTCGACATCTAGAAACACTGAAAACTTGATAAAATGAAAAATGCAATTAATAGGAAAAAATGTTCTGAAAAAGAGGATGCGTGGATGGCGAATAACCATGTGAAAAGATGTTCCATGTCGTTTGTCATTAGGGAAATGTAAATAAAACCACGAGACATCGTTCAGCACCTGTTAGAATAACTGGAGTTAGAAAGACTAATTGTGCTAAGTGCTGGTGAGGATGTGAATGACACGGAATTTTCACGCACTGCTGGTGGCCAGTGTCAGAAATGGTGCAGCCACTTTGGAGAACAACTTGGCAGCTTCTTTAATAAGTTAAACATACACGTACCATCTTCCCCAGCCATTCTACTCCCAGGTATTTACTAAATAGACATGAATGTGTATGTTTTACACACAGACTGTGTATGAATGCTTATAGCAGCTGTATGTGTAACAGCCCCAAACTGGAAACAATCCAGATGCTCATCGGCAGGTGACTGGATGAACACATTGTGGTATATCCACATCGTGGAATACTATTCAGCAGTAAAAAGGAATGGATGAATGATACATGTGGCAACATGGATGAATCTCAAAGCAGTTATGCTGAGTGGAAGAAGCTAGACATAGAAAGAGTATATCCTGTAGGGTTCCATTTATATAAACTTCCAAAAATTCAACTTTACGATAGTGCAAGAAAGCAGACTCATGGTTGCCTGGGATGGTGGAGTGCGGGGAGGTTGCAGGAAGGGATTACAAAGAATCAGGAGGGAATTGCATGAATAATGACTGTGTTGATTACTTTAATTACAATGATACCTTTACTGTTATACACACATCAAAACTTATCAAATTGTACACTTTACTAAGTAAGTTCAGTTCATTATATCTCAATTATATCTCATAAAGCTGTTCAAAAGAAAGAAGAGGAAGGGGCGGGAAGGATGAAGGGATAGAAAGAAAGAAAGGAGGGAGGAGGGAAGGAGGGGGTGGGGAGGGTGCGCCCTTGGAGCCCGAGCCCTGTGTTGAGATCTTGGGTCTGTCATTAACCTGCTATGTACCTGTGAGTACATTGTGTTCTTTGAGCCTTCATGTTTTTTCCTATAAAAATGAGGTTCATGATATCCATCTCATACATAGATAATGTATGCAAAATAGTTTACAGTATGAAAATGTTCAATAAATACTAGACATTATTATAAATATTATTGATAATATCAAGCAGGTCCAAACCAAAGGAATTTGGGGTGTCTCTCTTCCCACTTTGGAAGTCCCTTGGGGTAGGAGGGATGTTACAGTGGGTATAGGGAGGAGAGAAGACACAGGGATGTCCATCTTTGCCATGAGATAGAAATAAAACCTGAAACATGTTAGACGCTCATCACCCAGGAAATGTGCTGCAGCCGCCCTCCTGTTTAGGGTCTGCAGGTCCCGGCGTGCCGTGCTCGGATCTAATGTGGGCCGCGGAACACTGCTTGTGAGGACTTGCAGCTTCTGCGGGCTGCCCCCAGTAGAGGAGAACTGAAGTAGAAACAGCAATAAATTCTTCATGCATGGCCCACATTATGCATCGTTATTTTTAAACACGAGGCATAGCATGCATTTTCCCTGTAAGCTGAAATACACTGATGCTTACCAAAAGGCGGCCAACTATTGCTTGGGTAACGTAAAAGTCTTTTAAATATAAAAATGTTGCTAAAGAAATTGTTTAGAAACAGGCTTAGACTTCAAAAAAAGACATCTCAGTTTCTCTTTCCATTAAACATCAACTCCTCGGACAGCCCAGGGTGTGGAAGTAGATGGGAAGCACCGAGCCATTTAAAAACATAAATCACACTGTGATAAGGGAATGTCATGTTTCATTTAAAAGCCTCTCTCCACCTTTTCTTTCGCTGTCAAGTGAAAGAAAAGCTAGCCTCATAATTACACGGCTGCCTCAGCTTCAGGTTCTACGCGAGGCGTCACGTTTTTTTCTCTCTCACTCCGGGCCCCGCACTCCTTCCTTCTCTGCCGGCTGCCTCCCCCAGCCCAGCGTGCATCCTCAGGCTATCTTCCTACAGAGCCGACAGGACGCAGCTCCGCTGGTGAAGCTGGCTGGAGGGCAGTGGCCCGTATTAGTTTAGGGGCGACAAGTAAAGAATAAAACCAAATAAAGCATGGGTGTGAGCTACGTCTCACTGGCTGTGAAGCATCACCCTTGCCTGGCTGGCAGGAAATTAGGTGATTGGGGTTTCCACTGCGCAGCAGAGCGTGAAATCAGAGGGAACTTAGCTCTGACAGCAGTTTGTTCTCACCCACTTGGGGCTGCCCTGGTCACTCGGTCCCCGAGCTCTTTTCTCACGGCTGGACGTAGCGATCGCCCCTCAACATTAGGACCCTCACTTCTCCTTAAAAACTCAGCAAAGGCAGTAGCGGCAGTAATAACAGGTCCTATTTCATACATATTTGATGATGGCCTCTTTTTTATTTTTCCCATTCATGATTAAGAATAGGAATGTGGCACAGAATAGGAATATTAAGTCCACAAAGCCAGTGCTGAATGTCAGAAACCATGCCATTGTTGCCTAGAAAGTTGCACTGCAGTGAAGCTCATGGAGAAGAGCACAGTGTAGAGTGAAGTGTGTTATTTGAATTCTGTTTCCTGCAGGGAACTTGGGGTTGCACTGTCTGTAAGGAGAGATGGTTCCGGCAGGGTGACTTGCATGGCACGGCGGTCAGTTGTGACTGTAGGCTTGGCCGGGATTTAGTGGCAGAGGCCGGGGGGAGAGGTGTGTCCCAGACCCTGCACAGTGCCCGGGGACTGAAGATATGAGGGGTGACCCTTTGCGGTGGGCAGTAATGCACCACTGAGTAGCTGATGACATTCTTATTTGTCCTGCAGGCACGGTGTTACCCAGATAGTGCATGAAAGTACGTACTACTGTCCACTCTCTTGCTGGGAACTTGTAGAGAGAGCGGGCCTCACAGGTTCTCAGATTCGGAGGGAAGCGAGTTAGTGTTTGTGCTGACATGACGCGCGTGTCGTTCTCCGGCAGCCCCAGTTTGAACATATTCAGTGGGGGACTTGCTGCCCCATCTCCCTGGATAGTTGGGTCAGGCAGTTTTTCTTTCCTTTAGCTAAAATCGGGCTCTCAGGCTCTGAGCCATTGAATGAACTCTGTGTTTCAGAGACTGAGAGTAAACCGAATACACCCTCCCTCAGGGTCTTGCACAATTCCCGACACATAGTAGGCCCTCAGGGGAAGTTTGCCTTGACAATATTCTGACACCAGTCCTGTCCTGAATTCCGCTGAGGTTGTCCTAGCTGCGGGATTCTGCCCAGATTCCCCTGTGTCCCAGGGGGAGGAGCAGTGATTCCTGAGGCGTTTGGGGCTGATAGCCTCTATCCCTGCTTCTTTTATACCACTGACTTAACCTCACGGTTCCTCTTGCTGGGGTGGCTGATCCCCCCACAGATGGACGTTTTCTCTTTCTAATTTGCGTGGATGCCAGACAAGAAGGCGTGTCTGTGTAAGCCAACTGAAAATAAAACGTGTAGGAAGACAGCCTGTGAGGGAAGTATAAGTTCTTTTATTCTCCCTAGATGATGAGAAAAACTAGAAATCTTAGTTGTTGGTCATTCAAAACACCATAGCAGATTTCTCCATTCCTTTAATATATCTTTTAAATAAATATGAATGTGAAGAGTCATGGAATTATTATTATTCTACATGTATTTCAAGATTAATAGGGAGATGAGATTCATGGAGTTCAACATTTCTGAAGAAACACCGGCTTAGGGAAGCCCAGCACGTCACCTGAGGGCCCACTCCTGCTCAGGTCGGTGCTGTATCAAAGACACTTTTTTTTTCAGCTCTAGAAATAGAAGAAACAATTGGCTTTGCAAAGCAATTTCTCAGAGTTGTGAGGCGGTGTCCTAGACCTCTCAATGGTGCCACTGTTCAATGACCTTCACACACCAGTGATGATGTGAACGTCAACTACAACCAATGGATGAAAGGTCACAAAGCCTTCTGCAGCAAAGAACACATCAGGACTGAACAATTTGCTGACAAATTTGTGTTTATAAGAAGGGAGACATGGGAGCCCTTAAATGATACTGTGCAGATCACACCTGAGAGGCAGGGCTAAAGGGAAGTGAACCCAACAGATAGAGGAAGGCCTAGCGGCCACTTAAACCAACAAGTTTCCATTAAGGGTGCTTTCGTCCCCATCTTGCATTCACTGTGCAGGACATAGGATCTGAAGAGATGTCTGCTGTCTTGTGTGCTGAGACCAGGCAGTGCATAATGGTGACCATGTATTTTTGAAGCCTTGCACTGTGGTGAATATGTAAAGTCTGCTCTGGAACTGATCAGGGCCGTGCAGGGTGTGCGTGGAGTGGAGGGTGCTGTGTTCAGCTCGTGTGACTCTCCAGGTACCGAGCACCCCGTGCCCGGCGCCTGCGCTGACAGTGTAACGGGGGTCATGAGTCAGTGCGTGGTTCAGTTCACTTAACAATGTGTTACCTGATATAACCAGACAGTTACGGCCTCATTTGGTAGTTTGGATTTTCTCCATGGGGCTGGGGTGATAGAAGCAGGGTTTATCTGACTGGGAAAGTTGGCATACACGTTGCATCTTAGATGGGAGGGAAGAACGTGGCATGGCGCAGGGTGAGAGAGGCGGACCTCACGATGGCGTTGAGGGCAGGACTGGGGAAAGGAACAAACTTCTGGGACAAAAGGAAGAATCACCTCATCGTGTTCAGTGCCTACTCTCAGAGCTCCCACTAAAACTCTAGGATACATTTATAATTCTCACTGAATTGTGTATGATTTTTAAAATTGCTTTTCTACCTGTTTCTCCCTGGGATAAACAGCAAAAGAAATCAAAGAACATATTTCTTTAAATGTTAACTAAAGCCTTATCCCCAAAGTAATCTGAATGCACTTTACCCCAAAAACCCTCTACTGTAATTCTGTGGACCACATATATTAGTTACATCAATGTGGGAATTTGCTAACTGCTGTCCGGTGCTCTTAAAGCCCACTTTCCAAGCCCAATATGATTAATTCATAAAACACTGCAGTGAGGTGTGTAGGTGCCAATACTTATTATTGTTGTCATTATCTTTCTTATTTCACAGTTGGACACACTAAAATGCAGGAAGGTTAAGCGCTTCTCTGAAGGCCACTCAGGAAACCAGTGGCGCAGCGACAGCAGGCCAGGGGAGCGCAGACAAAGCTCAATCCTGTGTCTCCTAAAAATGGAGGGAGGGGGCTCTTCTGTCTACTAAAAATCTAGCCCAAAAGGTACTCTTCAAGAACCTTTTGAGATGTGAGGCATCTCTGTTCCATCTGCATTTGCTTCTTGAATAATGTTGGAGGGGCATATAGTACTGCCCAAACTGACCCATGCTCTCTTTATCATTTGTAACAATTTTTGGAGGAAAAGCTTTTGAGAGTGGCCCTTTTTGTCCTGTGTGTGTTTTCAAAAGCCTCCAAGATGATATGTTTTGTTTCTGACAGACAGCTTGCATTTTGTTGACCAGTGAGTTAAGGTACATATGCGTTCATGGAGTTGAATGCCGACCCTCCTGTAAGTGTGGCTGCCTCCCTGGGCTTGCATTCCTCGTCCGGTTCCTGACTTCTGGGATGCGTCTGGGTCACTGGTCGGGGCAGAGAGAAGTCCCATGTACTGGACGGGCTCCAGGGCCGCAGCCCTGGTGCAGTTTCTCCAGCCTTTGCCCCTCACCAGCCCCTGGAATGAAGACATAGAGGGAGGGGAGCATCTTTAACAGCTGGAGGGCTGGAGCAGGGCAGGGATTATGCTGCAAAAATTTTCCCTCTTTTTCATGTCTGTTCAAATAAATCTCTTGTGTGACATTATTATTTTTAAAGTTTTCAAATGTTTCCAGTGTGGTTTTTAGTTTCATTCAATATATGGTTTATACATAATGTTTATTTTTATTAGGAATGTAATGTATGCTCATTATGGAAATGTGAGGAAACCCAGAAAAAAGTTGTAACACTAGAATAAAATTCACCAGTCATCCCACCCATCAGAGCCCAGTCCCAGCCGCTGTTAAAACGGGAAAGAGAGGAGATGATGCCTCACTGCGCATCCTTGCGTGTCCCAGCCCTCGACACCGTCCCAGGCACCCCGACGCCCGTCTGTTACGGGGGATGAAGGGCCCCCTCCCCCTGGGCCCTTCCCTACACCCTTCTGTCTCAGCGGTCTGTTGTCCGCACCCCGGAACTCCGCTCCGCTCCAACGACTCCTACTTTGCCCATTTCATACACCCGAGTTCCCTCTGTTCCCTGTTGGCATCCTTCCGGCCTGGTCTGGCCTCCTCCTGCTCTGGTGGGTCCTGCTTCCCCGTCATGCCACTAAACTGCCATTATCCAGGTCACCCATGACCTCAGGGCAAGTCCAGTGGTTAATTCTCTGTCCCGTTTTACTGAACCTCTGTGCAGCATTTCACACATTGATTACTTCTGCTTCTTGAAATAGTCTTTCAGCTCATCTTCCAAGATACCATGTCCTCCCAAGTTTTCTTCATCAGTCATCAGCTAGTTTTCTTACCTTCCTCTGCTTGACCTGTTAACTGGGTCAAGACTGAGTCTTTCTGAATGTTCTCATTTTGTGTGATTCCATCCAGAACCATGCTTGAAATATCATCCACATACCAGTCAAGTCGTTCACCGATCCTGTCCTCTCCACTAAGCTTCAGGGAACCGGTCGCCTACTAGGTAACCACTTCATGTGGCCGCCCCACAAAACTCAGCCAGAACGAACTCTGAATTCTCCACGTCCACGTTCTCCTGCTCCGAAGCGTGTCCCCCTCAGGTCGTCACAGCCTGGCACCACCATCCGGCCGTCCCTCTCATATCAGAGCCGTGACCGATGCCTCCTCTTGCCCCCCAAACTTCACCTCTACTTCATCAGGACTCAGTCAATGTCATGGTCCTGTTTGAAACCCTACCATTAATTCCCATTAACGAAGACAACAGCAGATTCATTCCCCTGACCCTGCCTGACCCTTATCTGTCCTCTGAGTGTCTCCCCACCCTCTGGCTCCCCATGTTCTCACCCTAACAAGCCCGTTTAATGTGGGGGTCTTGGCCCGCATCATTACTTACTTCTCCATGCCCTCCATCTTCACCTGCTGGCCTTCCCCAGCTATGTGGGTTCCATCCCAGCCAGATAAGCTCTCCTCAAAGCAGTAACTCCTAACTACACGGTCTGCGTCGCCCCACCCCTCCCACGGACCTTTCACCACATACTCCCGTCCATACGGTCTTCACGGCACTTGGCTACATCGGAAAAGATGTTGCTTTACCACTTATGTGCTCAGGGAATAGACCAGAGCTTAGTATGGAGCAGGTTCTTAATAAATAAGGGCTGAATGATCACTGAACAAATATTAAAATATTTTCCTCTAGTTCTTTTGTACTATGAAATAAAGTACTGTATTGTAGTCATCTCCTACATTGTTATTCATTGCCTGATTTTTCTCAATTACCATCATAAAACTAGCGTTTTCCTGTGTTGTTAGACATTTTTTTTTACCAATTCTTTTTTATTACAAACTAATACAAGTTCACTGAACAAACCTAGACGTATGCATAAACTACACAAAGAGGGAACACTGACTCATAATACTCATTAATAATGTGCCACATATCTGTTCACATATAGACACATAAATATGTAACATTAAATTATTCAAGGCATTAAATATAATTTTAATAGCTAAATAGTGGTTTGTCTCTATGGCTGGGGCATATTCATTATTCTATGAATATTCAGTTTTCAGTTTTATCCCCAATTAGCATTGCAATATATATTTCTTTTACCTTTTAAAATAATTTCAAATTGTATGACACTAAGATTTGCTCTTTTAGCGATATTGGTGAGAAATACATTTGTAATTTTGTTGCATTTCCTTCGTGTTAATGCGCATAATGAAACCACAGTGCCTTGATCCCACTTTGACTTTCACCACCTCCAAGTCTGTCCTTACGGAGGGATTTTTCTTGAGTAAAGACGGGTGGCCTCTTAAATCCAGTGACTTAATGCTCTTCAATCTACATCTTCCCTGGGAGAGGGATGGGCTTGAGGGGCCCACCCAAAGGTGTTTCTGTTACGACATTTTCTCTAAGACCTATCCACAAGGTCCCGATGGAGACAAATCTTTTTGGGGTGGCAGTAAGTGGCCTTCATCTCTGGGGGTTACCTTGGTATCCCCCCTTCTTCCTGATGCCAGAAGAGATCCTTTATCTTGGGACAACAGTGGACAAATGACAGGACCAGTTGAAAAAGAATTATAGTAAATAGGTGCTCTGTATGAACTCTACATAGATAATCATATAAATATATGAATATAGATGCTTCTGTATTAAAATGCTAGTATAAAATACAGATGTAACTATCGTGCATTTGGGTAGTAAGTACTTTCACTTGAATATACATCTGAAAACCTTTGCTCGGGAGGCTAACGTTACGTCGTATCTCATAGCCTAGGTCTAATTTCAGACTTGTTTCTTCTTGTGCTTTTTCTAATACTTTGGTCTTTCTCACGATGAGACTTTTTTCAAATTGGCACCTTTGGAGGAATCTGTGCCAGAATATCAATGGGGGGTTTCTATGTGGATTATGGGTGGTTTCCCTTATTTTTATTTCTCTCTATTTTCCAGTTGCTCAAATTAACTTGTCTGCACAGTTTCCAATGATAGGAAAAATGTTCATTTTACTGTAAGTTAAAATACTTGGGCTCTGACATACAGTGAAATGCTTGTATCCACCTTGGTGGGATTCCCGCTCTCTGGGGTCCGCCACGCCCTGGCACTTGCGTGTCTGAGTGACGTCACATCACGATGAGGGATTGTCAGTGTCGCTCTGTTCTTGAAATGGGTTTTCTGACCCACTACACAGGGCCCATTGCTGCTGAAGGCCTTTCTGTTTTCTATCCCCTTTTTTATATTCTTTCTTATTTCTCTTCGACTCGGCAGTCCCTGCCATCCCTTAGTCTGACTGAGCCCCTCTGGGGGAAGGGGGGTAGAGACGCCGCTAAGAGTTTAGATTCAGGACTTCTGGGTCCATTTCTGCCTAGTTTCTCAGTGCTCAGAAGATGCTTCCAGAACCATTTCCTCTCTGTCACCCCAAAAAGGGCATCTGTGTCATTTTGCTGTTACTCTGCTGCTGAGCACTAGAGGTGAGTTAATCTGGACACCTAGGTAGCAGAGCTAGATTTTTAAAAAGACAAAATATCTATGCAAGTACATTTAATGTACTGTTAGTATGTAAAGTATATAGTAATGCTGTGTCTTCAATGGTCTAGAAGGAATTTCTTTCAACTGTTATTTTCTTTATTATTGTATTTTCATTTTTCAGCTCAGTGCCTGGAATTCCAGAGACTCAGAAAATGTTTATAGCTTAGTTCTGGTCTCCCAGTGGAAAATTCAATAGATACCAGGCCACTCCAAGAGTCCTGGGTGGGTGTGGTAAGTCCCACTAGCCTTGCCTCTCAGAACTGTCCTAAGTACTGGGTGGGACATGCCACTGCTTGGGGACGTGGCTGTCCGCTTCTCCGAAGCCCCGGCCCCCTCCCACTTGGGGTGGTGCTGTGTCTCTAGTGAGTACTCAGCAAATCCAACTCCGCTTTGGTTTGATTTTGCAAATGAGACGACCGTCCTCGCTTCGGAACGATTTCTTAGTTTAATTCCTCTAAGAACCTGACGTTGGTTTCCAGGCTGACCCTGTGAGACTGGCGTTGATTGGCTTGTATCGTCGTAATTCCATCAATGTTCTCTATGGATAAGTTTATCCATGGCTTTTAGGGAAATCAGTTTACAGGCGAGTCATGCTCAGTGAGACCATCATTACTTCCTTGCTTCCTGGTGACTCCCTGACACCCGCCAGGGTGCTCCTCATAAACCAGAAGAGCTGGAACCCGAACCAGAAAAACATCTGGCCTCTTTATCCTCTCAAAAGTCACACCTTGTTCCCAGGCAACGAGGGGCCGACAGAAGACAGCGTGTTATCTAGGGATGGCCTGCACGCTAGGAGAGAGCCCCTTGGCCAGCGGGCCCGACGCTCCTTCCTTCTCGGCTGCCTCCTAAAGCTGGTGGCCCGGCAGGTTTGGCCACAGGGCCGTGTCCCCTTCGCGGATGCCCTGGGACGCGAAGTTCGTTTGAGGACCGAGCTCTGCTGCTAAACGTGCTCTTCCGCTGTTCCCAGGGCGGTCGTGTGTGCAGACTTCTAAAACCACTTGGAACGGCCCCCTCCCCAGGAAACCTGCCCAGAGATGCCAAGCGACGCGGAGCAGAGCCGGCTGCATTCACAGCACTAGGTCGGGGGAGAAGGGCGCTCACCCAGGCCAGGCTGGGTGGGAAAGGCTGCAGAGCGCCGGAGGAGGGCTCGGGGTGGGACGAGCATCATCATCGACCAGAGGCAGGGAGGGCAGGGGAGCGGGGAGGGCCGGCCGGCGGGCGGGGAAGGCCGGGTTCTGAAGGCGTAGAATGCACGCTGGGGGGCGGAGGGTTTTGATGAAAGCGCCAAAGCCCCTTTTTTCCTACCCAGGCTTGAGCCGTTGCAGTGCGCAAATGCCGTCAACAGCTTATCGCGCGTCCCCTTTACGTGACTGCAGAGGCCATACAGAACAGCCCCCTTTGCACTGGAGCAAGAGGCCTCACGTTTAGTGAGGCTCGAAGATTGCAAATTTCACTAAACTGAGATGCTACCTTTAAGCTCGAGAGCCATTCATCATCGTGAAATGAAGAGGCTCCCCATGGGTTCCGGAAAATTGAGCACAGACATTATTATGTATTATTGCTTGTGTCACTTTGCAAATGCGGTTTACAAATTCTTCAGAGCTGCTATATATATATGTGTGTGTGTGTATATTTTTTTTTACCAGACTTATGTTTGTAGTCATGCTATGGTTGGTATAAATTATCCTGGAGGTTTGAGGAAATATATTAAGAATGCACTTTGCCCTCAATTCAGTTTTAAATAAAATTTTTACTTCAGCAGAAGTTCTTTAAGCTTAGTTACTAGATCTGTAGAAGAATTTAGAAGTTATGCCAAGATCTAAATAATTCTTTGGCATATATCTTATTTTAATTGCAAGCCTTCATTCAAATAGTGTATCTAGATTGAATTTAAACTGGAAGTTATTTTATAGCTCAAATTTTTATTTTTAATTGAATTAATACATGATTAAATGAAAGGTATTCTCATTACAACTAAAAAACCAGGATCTATGCTCCATTAGATTAAATGTACTATTGATCATGTCATAAGTCATTAGTAAAAATAGCAATAATCACTTTATGGGAAAAGGTAACTAAGTTTCTTAGTTTGGATAAAATAACAAAAAAAAAATCACTGATATTACACAGTCAGGACATAGATATAAACACACACCATCACCTGTATGATGTTTATTTCAGCAGTGGGGGGCTCTTTCCTATGGGGCAGTGGTTCCATTTGGGGGTGCCACGACCTTAGCCCATCATTCCAGGTGGCGGTGTCCAAGGGCATTGTCCGTGCTCTCCCCAGGCGGTGTGGCACCGATGGTGCTGGTCCTCTGATCACCTTTTGCTGGCACCGAGAGCTGGTGCTGCTTTATTTATACTCTGATCACGGGCCATTGTTGCTTCTGCTTCACGTGATGCTGACTGTCACCTCTCAGCTGTGGTCTCACCTGGGATGCAGGCTGCCCAGAACTTCCTGGGGCCAACGAGAAGGTGGGTGTTGCACTGGCAGTTGCCTGTGTAGACGGCTCTGTAGCACCCAAGGGCCTGGGCGTCATCTGCTGTGGGATGGTCTGCCACCACCCTACCCCGAAAGTTCAGTGGGCATCTTAGGCCATTGTATTCTGACATTAGTGTCTACATCGAAAACAACAGGAAAGGTATTTTTCATTTTCCTCGTGGCTTTATTCCAAAAAAATGGATCAGCTAATCAAGTTGAAAGGGTTGATCTTCAACTTTGTTACTATCATCAGAAGCTATCCAGTGCCTCTGATCTTGTTTCTTATTTTTTTTAAACACTCAAATGTCCTTTCCATCACATTTAGGACCATGTTCCAGCTCTTATACATGGCAGCAAGGCCTTGCTGGTCAGGCCCCCGCCTCCACCTCTGTCTGTACCCTCGAATTTCTCCATCCCTCTCTGCCCGCCCACACCGCTCTGCTCGGAATTCCCAGGCAGGTCCTCCTACCTGACCTGCCACCCCACCCGCACTGCCTCCTCCCATCTGTCTGCTTCGTGGTTCCCCCGGTGGTCCTGGGACCACATGAATCAAGATCCAATGAGCAGCTTATTAAAAACACAGAGTTCTGGGTCCCATCTGAGGTGTATTGCATCTGGTTGCTGGGTGAGCCAAGCTGGACTTTATTTTGAACAAGTCTTCCTAAAATATGAGAACCACTGATCTACAAGACAAATTTCTTCTTTGGAGTGCAGTTCCGTCGCCATCCATCGAGGAAGTCCTCGCTTCTTGCCAGGGTCTCCCTCCCTGTGCTCTCACAGGGTGCGTTTGTCCCCCCCAAGTGCTGCGTGCGCCCCTTCTCTGCCTACAGGCCTGCCCTGTCCTGCGCAGTCTGCGAGCTCCTCGTGGGCTGGGGCCTCACGAGACTCTCCCTTTGTCCTTCTTAGCACAGGCCTCGTGCAGAGCAGAGCTTAATAGGGGCCTGTTTATTTGCTCATTGTCAACTCAGGATTCGCATGCGTGACATTGAATTACCCTGCATATTCTTCACATTGAAGTCACACTGACTTGTTAGTTTGACTCTAGAAAGGTAAGAAAGAAGGTGAAGAAATATTGTTTTTAAAGAGATCCTATTTAGACAAATGGAGGAAAAATAATAGTATTACATTTTAATGTAATGAAACCAAGATAAAACCGAAATAAAAACCAAGTATATATAAAAAGTTGTTACCAATTTGTCTTGCCAAGTTTCTTGACAAGAAATGTATAAATTGGAACACTGACTCAGAGCAGGAAAAATGGAAAAATAAAGACAAGTAAAATTCTTTTCATGCAACTGAGAAAACTGAGAAGTAATTTGCACTGTTATTTTAAACAAACCCATAAAATAGAAAAGCTGTATTATTACAACAAGAAGACAGTTTGTTCCTCTTCTTTCTAAAGTGATATTACTTACACAGTTTTTATTACGTTTTCACAGACCACAGATGCAGAATGTTTAATACAGGGTCATAACCACGAAGTGTCAGTAAACAGAGGTGTCGTGGAGAATTCTTTTGCTTTTGCAATTGCAGTTTTATTCAGGAAGATAAACTACCCAACACTGCCCTCAAGTCAATGACTGTGCATGGATTAGAGTGACCTGTTTTCCAGGCTCTGTCCTAACATATCGAGGACCTTCTGTGTGACTGGAAATTTACTAGATGGTCCTCAAGTTCTAGGAGTATTTTTTTCTCCCCATTTCTCTTTTGGTTTCCAGAAGCAGAGAAAGAAATTGGACTTTCCAGCTCCTGAGTCACAGAAAAAAGAATACAAAGGAGATTCCGAAGTAGCATTGATGGTTTCATTCAACTTTAAAGCTGCTCTTTGCCAAGGCTGCACATTGCACATCGACTTATAAATGTGCTTCTATGAGATTCGAATTGACGCGGCAGCTGCCAAGGAGGTTGGCATCCCTGTGGAACTACCATTCCTGCTCTGAACTGTCATCGTCTTGATGCTGTATGAGTGCAGGCACTCAACGTCTCAGGCCTTCAACGTTCCTTTTTGCAGGCTACTAGCCCTGGGGAGTGATTTCCAGCTCTGATATGATGTCAGTGAGACTTAGACTCTCATAAACTCTAAATAACACAACTATTTTGTGTTTTCTTTTCTACCCCACCCACTGGAAGAATGCCAGTACATGACAGGCTCACGCAGAGTGGTCCCAGAAGGACGTGTATACGTGAAGTTGGGGGCACTGCTGTCAAGGTGCCTGAAAGTAAAAAGACACTGGTGGGTTCGACTGTATAAAATCTTGTAGGTTGACCTAATGGAAAAAGGAAAATGGGACACATTTGTATCGAAAGAAACTGAACCAAGATTGTGTAGCATTGTGGGGGGGCACAAATGCCATGTCCTTCGCCGGGACCATAATCGGCTTTCACGCATGATTCTGGAGTCTGAGGGACTCGGATCTCCTGAAAGCTTTGTAATGTATGTCTCCTCATGGCATGTTGGATGGGTAAATACAAAATTTATTTGTGTTTGATTTGTGTATATGTCTGTGCATGTGTGGGGTGGGTATGGTTGTGCATATGATCTTGTATCTTCTGTCCTATTCTGGAAGAACTGGGTGTTTCCCTGGAGACCTTTGGTTCTTAAACCTCACCTGTTGGATGCGGGCTGGTGGGGTGGCATCAGGGCTCAGCTGGCGTGGATATAGAGAGACCTTGGGCCATCTTTGCAGCTCCTGTTTGGGAGCAGAGTCCATGAAAACCTCTTCTTCCTGCCCCACACCCCTACCGCCCACCCTCTGCCCACAGAGCTGCACAGGAGTGCCCAGTTTTCTGGAGACACGTTCTCCAGCTTTGCTTCATCTCTGACTCCGCAGTCACCACTCGCATCCGGCAGAGCTCCCACCGAGCACTAACACCTTCAAGGGATTTCAGTGCAGTCACGGAAACCGCTGTGCCAGTGCGGAGGACTCTGGCTAATGAACGAAGGAGGAAACCTTTCAGGTTCGTTAAGGAAAAATAGTGTTTCTGCCCTCACTGCTGAGCCTCGGCATATTCCCCAGGAAGGGAAACAAACGGAAGCTGTGTGTTGTCTTCAGACTTTAAAGCCGGAGTCCTGTAACAAGGAAGACACCAGGGGAATGAGACGGGAGAGTCCTTAGGAAACCCAAGCGGGAGTTGTAAGGATGCTAATAGCTGAGGAGGAGAAGGCATTTTTAATGGGATTAAACTACTCCGTGATTTTGTTTGTCTGAGTCTTTTCTCCTGTGCAGATGACTGAATAGCACACATTTGGGAAGGGATACACTCAGCTGCAAGGAACAGTCGTGTGTATCAACTACTAAAAGTCTAGGGCTAATGCGATGTGGTGAAGGAAACAGATTGTGAACCAGAGGACCTGGCATGCCAGGATTCAGTTTCAGCTCCGCTGCCAGTTTGCTGTGTGGTCTGAGGACACAGCTCACCAGTCCGGAGTGCTTATTCTCTTCCCAATACCAGGCGGAGGAGAATCATGCATCCCATGTACCTTATCTGCACCATCTTCTGGAAAAGATAGACTCACTTGGCGATGAATTGCTGACATGCTAGGATAAGTCCCTTTTGTATTGAAAATCACGTTGGATTTTTCTAGGATAACAGTGAATGAGAATGATAATCATGTTTCCACTCATTCAAAGTTTCATGCCACAAGAATAACTTCTAATACCTAAAAATTAAGTATAGTCCCTTGGTTAATACCTGTACAGGGTTGGCCATCCTGGTCCCTGTTGATGTGCACAGTACATACGGTAACACGCATGAGTAAGCATGTCCAACATGCAGTCAGCCAAAATCCAGTTCAGCAGCAGATCAGTATGTATTCTTGATACATTTATAGGCAGGGGATTCAGAACTGCAGGCAAGAGGAGACCTTAGCCCTGTGGACATGGAGGCATCCTTCAAAAATTGTGAGAGGCAAATGTGAAAATAGCTGGAGGAGATTTGTAAGCTCACTTCACTTGGCACACGTATGGACTGCTTTCCACGTGCCAGGCACTGCACCGAACTCTAGGAATGAAGCACAAGACGTGGTGCCCGAACTCGGGGAACGTAGGGTCTCAGAGAAGGAAAGGGACCATAGGTGATAAAGGCCGTGAAGGGGAGCAGGGCCTCCGCGGTGGGGGCAGGAAGGAGACCGGAGAACAAGCGCAGGCTCGCTCTGTGGGCAGGAGCCGTCGCCGCCCTGGCCCAGGTCTGCTGCCATCTGGACCCCCCTGTGTCCTTTTGCCTGCAGACCTCTAACTCGCCTTCATCCCTCTGCCACTAAGGAGCACAGATCAGTTTATAAACATAATGCAGGACTTAAGGCACAGAGCGAATGAATGGATAAAGACAGCACCGAGTTTCTGTGTGTAGCCCTTGTATGTTTATATACGGTTACCTGAAAGCTACTCAGGGTAACCTGCATAAGATCAACACAGGTGATTTATTCTGCAGTCATCATGTGGTAAATGCTTTAGAGATGTGGTCGGAAAAGTGCTGCTGCGCCGTGGAGTCGTCTGCGGCCTCGTTATTACTGTTCCTATTTACAGAAATGTGAACAAAGAGCAAAGGCTTTCACTTCTTTTGTAAATGATTCTAAATAAAGAGATATTTTCAATGACCTAGGTCACGGAATGTCATGGACTGAGTCTTGTGTCAGCCCAGGTCGTCTGATTCTGAAATCTGGGCTCCGAGCTACTAATTAGATTATTTCTCTAAATAAGTGCCGACCAGGGAGGATATTCACAGTACTTTCACCTTATTCCTCTGTGAACCTGGTGAAGTCAGGGCCTGTGTATTAATCACTCAGAAGGCCCTTCAAATACATGCAAGATGATGAAGTATAAATACAGAGAAATGTTCATTCTGCTCTTTTTACGGCAGTTCTTCGCGGTGCCCAGTGTGTAGTATTTGCTGACATCAATTTATGCCAACATCAGGTGGAAGTGAATCTGAAATCAGGACATCTTCCTCTTCTCCCCTCTTCCACCCAGTCTCTGTGGCCGAGTCTTCCGTTTTTCCCAGTCTAGGAGTACAGAGAATTCTGTGGCAATATTGAGAGAACCTTAGGAAAATTTTCAATCCATCAGTCGAATTCAGATACAAATATTTCAGTCAACCATTTTAAGACTTCCAAAAAATATCTCCCCGTGTCTTCCCAGTGAAAGATACAGACCTGAAGAATGGAGAGAAGTGGCCTTTCTGCACCCAGGAGAGCTCACCCAGAAGGGAAGGCGTTTTCCCCGGGGCACAGAGGGCAGTCCTGCAGGGAAGGCGCGAGCATCCCGTCACCACCACCCCTCACACCTCAGGGTCAGTCGCAGGACTCAGGAGCCATCGCTGACGTCCTGCGCCCCGTCCTCTGAGCAGCGGGAAGCTGTTTCTCGCCCATCCTAACGGTCACTACTGGCCCCTGCTAGACCGTTTCTCAGTGAAAGGCACTCTCCTGCCCCCTTTTTCGTGTTGATTGAAACTAGGATCCTCACAATGCACTGTGTCTTCTTTCTAAGGCCACCCTCAGATTCTGCCCCTGAAATCATGCAGAACAGCTTTGATCTCTTTTTTTTTCCGGAGCTCAGCATTTCAGATATCTTCTGACAAAGATTAGGAAGTACCTTCCCAGTTTGTCTTTTTTACACAAGCATCCATGTGATATGCTCAGCTTCCAGCCATTGTTTCTGGAATGGGATGCCAGGGTGGGGGGGCGGCAGTCCAGGAAGTGGGACTCATTTTCCTCCCCCTGAAATCGCACTGGTCGGGTAATAGCCATGAGCAGTGAGACCCTGGAATGCGGGGGGACGTAGCTCCTCAGCTAGGGGAGTGAGTTATTGGGAGGCCGCAGAGACAGCAGACCCTGGCGTCTTGAGCTCTAGCTCACAGTCCAGGAGTGGCTTCTCCGAGTCTTGTTAGTGAGAGACTGGGGAGCCCCTAGCTGTCCCAGGTCACCCTAGAAATTAGCATCGGTAAAGCCATGCAACGCTTCAGAAGACAAAGGATTGCAAAGCATTATTATTTCAAGGCTACCGTCAGTGACCGTGGGCATGTTCTCTGTGGCTTCCCGGGGCCACGAAATCTCCCAGGTGATCAGATCCGCCGGTCCTTCATTACCATAGAAACCAAATCTGTCTTTACTGCTCAAATCAGTTCATCAGTCGTGGTGCTGATTCATGTCGTTCGGCAGCTGGCATCCCTGAAGATCACTGGCTTCTTGTTCTTTTTCAGCTAATAAGTTTCTGCTAAGGGGACCCAGGTGAGTCTCCCCAGCAGCACGTCCACCGGGTTGTCTGCAGGGCCCTCCATGTGTGGGACGGAGAGTCAGCCTGAACAATACTTAGGGCCGTGTTTCCCCCATTGTATGTTATGAATTAAGGCAGAAGCAAGTTCATCATTTCCAGCTCTCCGGGGGTAGGTCCTACGCTCTATTTCTGTACTGACCAAATATTCAAAACCCAAATTGAGACATTAGGTCCCACAAAAGACCGGTTTGTTTTCTTTTTCTGACTCTCGAATGTACGTACAGGGAATCTCTCAATTTTACAGACATAAAATCTTACTTTGCTGTACCTTTAATTTATAGACTTCCTTGAACAGATCAAAGGATTTGGGCTTCCTGACATTTTTTGTAGCAATTTGATATGAAAGCTTTTTCTTTTCTAACATTCTTTCATATGGAGTCAACTGCTACAGTTGCTCTAAAATTCAGTGTTACTAATCTTTCCAGCGATTATGGCTGTGGGTCCCTTTAGCTAGCTATTTTCACCTGGCTGGTCGCGGTCAAATGTGAAATGGAGCCTATTCTTTGTGTTTCTATATAACGCGTGTTTGCTAGCATCACCCTCCATGTATCAGCTTATATAAAAATCGCCAGTGTGGGAAATCTAATTGACCCTAAATATCACTTCTGGTTTGATACTCCACCTGTTCTCACTGGCATTTCTGTGCTGTGCTGGAGATGTTTTTAATGTATCACTAATTCATGAACAGGGTCATTGCTGAGCTGATAAGAAAGAAATATGAATCACTGACCTACTTGAAACGTAGCTTTTTTGAGCATCTCCCTGGTTTGTGATTCCCTTTGCGCCTGGTATGTTTTACTGATGTAGGGTTTGTGACCCTGTGAATTGTGAGTCCAATCCCAGTTTCCACCATTGCCTCAGCAGCAGCCCGTGAGGGTCACTGTGTCACAGGGAAAGCCTCCTGGGCCCGTCAGCACCGATGTATTAGGGCAGCCCAGTCTGCTTTCTAGAACACCTACAGGCGGTGGGCAGGAGTACCTGTGTGGATCCATGCGTCAGGGTTTGTTGCTTTGCCCAGGGCCAGTCACAGCCCAGATGCACAGAACCTCAGGACACCACTTACTGCAAGGGGGTCTCCACTCCAGAGAGTAAGACCTGCAAGGATTCACACCCGCCTGCCCCCTCTCCCCTCAGGTGCCTGGGGGAAGTCTTGGGCTGACATCCTCAGATCTCCATCCAATGCAGAGGCGTGTGATTTCTGAGGGTGGGACCAGCTCTTCCCCTTCCCCTAAAGGTCCTGTCACTGCACCGTCACTCCCAGGCATCCTGAAGGGGCGATGATGAGGGGAAAGGGGCCTGCTCTGCCCACCGAGAGTTAGCAGGACGCGTGGTTCATCGAAAGAAGGCTGGCCTCCAAGCCGACTGGCAAATTCCCTGAGCCTCTGAGGCAGGAAACCTGAGAGTCAGCCCCCCTCGACGGAGCGCCTACCACAGATGGGAGACTGACTTCGCACAATCCCCAGATGGCAGATTCAGCCACAGGGCTTTTAGCTACAAATCCCAGTCTGCTCTTCTGTCTGTTTATAGGTGTCTAACTCTTTTAAAAAAACTCAGGGGTTGAAGAAATAGTAATAGCTGGTGACACGGAAAATGCCCGTAGTAAGCTCGTATAAAGCAAAACAGTAATTCCAGTGGGATGCACCGTTGTATGTGGGGTTGAGACTTTTAAATATATTTCCTTCAGCGGTAAGTTTCCAGGTAGATTCATACTGTGGCCTTTGCCGTTTCCCTCCACCTCCGTGCTCTCGGATCCCTTCCCCAGGTGTAGCCAGCCGTGGGCCATAGGGTTTTCCCTTCTGGGCACAGGATAGCCTGAGCAGGTCCAAGTACAAACCTCAGCTGTAAGGAAAAACTTGCCTAAAGGACAGTGACTTGTGAGGATGTTCAAGTTCCCCGGATGGGCGCTGACTGTGCAGTCAGCCTCCCCGCCCCTAGACCTTGCACATGTAGCCATAAACATGTGCAGATGAAGACGCTGGAAGGACCACAGAGAGACTCTTTCCTTCCCATTAGTATCTCCAAAGAGCAAACTAAATGTCTGCTCCCACACAGAGCATCTGTTAGTCGTTGCAGTCTCTCAGAAGCATGACTCTCAAAATAACCAACACTGTTTACAATTTGTTTTGCCATCAAATATGATTTATCAAGTGCCCGCAAATGTTGTCCTGGGTTCTGACCAAGGAACTTAAAAGAAACAGGCATTGCTCTTTGAGAAGTCGTCATTTTAAATTGTTGAAAGATGCCATGCATGTCGGGCCAGCTGCTTGTCTGTCTCCCCTTCGCCTGCAAGTGAAAACGGGCGCGTCTTGTTGTCTCGCAAGCCTGCACTTTTAATGTTTGCACCATCGTTCTTATGGAGAAGTGTCTCCTTTTGAGCAATCATTGGAAAACACTGGAGAAATCTAAAGAGAAAGGAGCTCTGAGACAAGCAGGGATGGGATCTTTCTCCCAAGAGGAAGCACTGGGGTTTCTGTTCGATTTGATCAGCAGAGTGTTCATGATTTTACTTCCGATAGCTATTAGATTCTTCCTCCTTGACTTGTGTGAAGGAAGGTGTACGTTTTGCTTTCTTGAGCCTGTGGAGTCTTCCAGGTTGGATCAAGCAGACCACCAGCCATTCCCGGTGAAGTTTTGGTTGAAATGCCTGCCAGTTTACGGAAATCAATTAGTCATAGCATGAAAAGAGAAATTTCAGTTGGTGCTCAAGGGAATATATTGACTAGCAAAGAGTATTAAGAAGAGGAAGGATTAAGGTAATAAAGGAATATCATCGTAAAAAAGAGAAAGACCCTCATACCACATTCTTTCTGAAGATTGTGGGAATCTAAGAGCTGAAAGGTATGCTGGTATGTCAACACCAGGGAGCAATTTTTTTCAAGCCTACTTTAGGTGATTTCTTGCGCATCAAGTTCTTTGCTAAAATGAGGCACATTTTTCTGAAAGTATTTATGTTTCAAGTTGTTGGAGCATTTGTTGTCACCATAAACGATTCATGGGATTAGGTTTACAGCCTCCATGCAGCAGGCCCCTCAGGCTGTCTTCTAAGGCTGAGTTTTAAAATTCCAGATGAGTTGTAAGGACATGACATTAGGAAATGGGGAGATAAATCGGCGTGTGTAGCTAGGAAAATGCTGTGTCCCAAAGGACTTAAAGCCCCGTAGGAAAGTCTTGCTTTTACACTCAAAAAGATGGCGGTTGGAGGGTAGAACAGTCCACAGCTGCTTCTCCTTTATGTTGAAACACTGAAAATACTGAAAAATTAGCTCTCTCCACACGAGTCCAAATGCTGGGTACAATCAAACCCCTGCAGATTTGTGTCTCCTGTGGCTGGGACAGTGCCCCGCACAGCGTATGCCACCATATTTGTCGTTAGATAGCAAAAGGGAAGGAGAGAGAGAAAGGAAAGAGCGAAGCAAACGACAGAAGGAAGGAAGGAGAAAAGGAAAGGGGAAGAGGGAAAAAAGAGTGAAATAAACGAAACTGGAAGGGAGTGTTTGTTAAAATACACACACACACACACACACACACACACCTGGAACAGCGTGCAGGCATGCCTTTATAATATATGTATGTGCCTTTTGTCTCTCTGCTTCACAGTGGGAAATCATATCATAAGCATTTTGAAATCTTTGAAAAGAATTGTAAAAATAAAAATAGTGTACATGGTAAAATGTCCCTGGAAGAGATACCATGCCTTCAGTAGAGTTACTTAAGGAGGCCAAGTTAAGATTTTGATAGGTCCCAGAAAGGTTATAGTGCATAGAAGGAAAAATAATTCTTCAAGTTATTTCTCTGGCATGTCCTTAAAATACTTCAACTTTATGACAAAATAATACACCGGCGGGCTCCTGTCTCCCATTCCCATCCGACTCTGGGCTTTGGGCCCCTCCTTAGCCTCCCCGCCTGCAGCCCGGGGCTCCCACGTCCCTCTCCCTGCGCCCTGACCCTGCGTCTTGCCTGGCACCCGGGCTCCCGCCTCCACTTGCCTTTGGGCTTCGCCCCGACACCGTCAGCTCTCGCCCTGCTTCTCCCCCACCCTGTTCCCCTGGAACCCTCGCCCCTGTGTACCCATCTCTCGCGACCAGTGCCCCCTCCCTTCCCCTCTGAGGGCTCCTTCTGTCCTGTCCCCTTCTGCTCGTCCCTTGCCCTGTTCCCAGGCTCACCCCTGGCGACTGTCACTGGGACTGTGCCCTAGGACCGCGCTGTTTCTCCGGGAGGTCAGTCAATGGACCCAGAAACAGCTGTTATGAGTGGTTTGTTCCCCAGTGGACATTTTTCCACAAAATTACATGCTGCCTGATGAGACTCATAGCACCGAAGGCTCCGTGTTCGGGCGGTCTTGCTGATTTCGGGTCTGGATTCCTGGTCACTCTCCTCTCAGAATCTCAGCCTCCCTCTGTGAGTCTGTGGTGGTTTTCCCGGGGACTGTGGCACTGTGTTTGCCAAAAGGCAGTGGCTGTATAACTTTTTATATAACTAAACATTTTATTTAAATAAATCTAAATTTTTTGTATTATTTAAATCATTGTTTTATGATATAATTTTAAGCATGTATTTATATAATTTCAAATCTTGCCTATTCTTTAAATGTTATTTATGTATTTAAATTTTATTAAATTAAATTCATTTCTATATTAAATTTTATTTTAGTTAATGCAGTGAAGTTCACCCATTTTAAGGGTGGGGCTTGGTGAATCCTGGCCATGTGTACAGTCACTTCACCATCACCCCTATTGAGATACAGAACGATTCTGCGTCCTGGTTGGGTCCCCTCTGCCCTCCACAGCTGACCTTCACCTTCCACCCTGATGTGCTTTTTGTTGCTGTGCTTTTGCCTTTGTGCAGATTTCACTTTGTATTTCTTTTGGATAAATTCCTAGGAATGGAGTTGTTGGGTCATATTGTAAGCCTGTCCTTAATTTTATAACACATTCCGTACTGTTTTCCACAGTGTGGGTACCATTTTCATCCCTACTGTCAATGATGAGAGTTCCCCTGGATCCACATCCTTGAATGCACTTGATGTTGTCCGTCGTTCCAACTGCAGCCAGTCGGGCGGATGTGTAGCCCCATCTCACTGTGCTTTGCTTTGCATCTCCCTAACGACCGGTGGTGTTGAACACTTCTTCATGTACCTATTGCCCATTTGTACTCCTTCTTCTTTGAAGTGTCCGTTCAAATATTTTGTTCATTTTTAATGGGATTGTTATTCTTCTTGAATCGTAAGAGTTCTTTATATATTCTGGATACTATTGGTTGGCTATACGTTTTCAAATATTTTCTCCCATCCATTGCTTGTATGTTTTTCTTAACTAAATCTTTCAAAAAAAGTTTTCAGCCTTGATGAAGTTCATTTTAGCAATTCATTCTTTACAATTTTTATGTTCCATGTGGTAATCTTATCAGCCATTGATGACTAGAGCAGATGAAGTAAATGTTTCCTAACATTTGATAAATACATTACATCTATTGTGAGAAGTAACAGGAGACTTGAAAGCCTTCCTCCCTCCTGAAATAAACTCAGGTCATGTTCTCAGCAACCGTTTCTCTTCTTCAGGCTTCTGAGCAGGGGTCTCGTTGCCCGATCAGCATGTCTGCTCTCTCTCTGCAACTAACGGAACTCTTGGAAAGGTAGAATAGCTGTCACTTTTTTAACAAAATGGAAAGTGGGTTTTATTAACCAAGTGGTCTAATTAATTCTACATGGACAGTGTCGGTGGTATGTGACAGCAGAGGCACAGATCTC
Source organism: Manis pentadactyla (assembly GCF_030020395.1). NCBI lineage: Eukaryota > Metazoa > Chordata > Mammalia > Pholidota > Manidae > Manis > Manis pentadactyla. The sequence continues at coordinate 2,154,052 of NC_080020.1, forward strand.
TCCTTTGACAAGCGCAGAGGGCGTCCGCAGCCAGTCATTTCGGAGCGAGTGGTGGGGGCTCACTGCCTGCCCTCCACGGCAACCCCAGATTGGGTTGCAGCCGCCGCCCCCCGGTTTGCAGCAGCTCCAGGCGGAGGGTTCAGAGTGCTCTGGCTGCTCCATGAATTTAATGAAATGATTCGGACATTAAAAAACTGAAAACCACTTGGGTTTTGCTAATAGCACGTCCAGAATGAGTCAGCAGTGAAGGACACTCCAGTGGTTCAGTGCTAACATTTGTTCTTTCCAAATGGGTTAAAATGCAAGCCATTATACACATTGTGACTTTTTGGATGAAAATATTGTATGTCCATCCTTTAAACAGTATCATTAGGAAGCCAAAGGTGATGAATGTGTATAATAATAAATCTACAAAAAGCAGCTCTTTAACGCATTAAGGTTAATCATGTGGCGCTGGAATGTAATTACAGGAAGAACTCCAGTCTTGCCCTTTAAGTGTACCCAGCTCTCACCCAGGCACCCCCTGATTACAGCGCTTAAGGATACATTATAGAGAGAAGAACAGAGTCTTCCCAACCCAGAAGACCAGATGGTGCTGAATTCTGTATTAAAGTATAGCTATAGGTTCCATTAACGTTTGTTTCATTATTCTGGACCCCTGTCCTTCCCTGCAGAGGTATAATAATCCACAGTGGAGACAGATTCGAAGGTTATACTGGTAGTTTGAGATCTAATGTTCCTTAAATTCTAAATTTTGTATTAGTTCATGATGATCCGCAGGGATGGAGGGGAGCTGGGTCGAGCCACTCAAAGCGGCTGATGATTCCAGAACCGGCTGCGTTGCCTGGGGTCTGTGGTCAAAGCTCTCAGCTGACGGACATCAGGCACCAGTAGACGCTCAGAACCACTGGCCCGACTTGGGCCTCTTCCCAGTTCTGTCTGGAGCTTCTCTGCTCAAGAGGTTAGAATCTTCTTTTCTTTAAATAGATCGCACACACGGCTCCCTCGTTGAGTTCTTCCTCCAGTCAGGATGGAGACCTTGCTGTGGGCCACCTGTCCTGTCCGCCCCCCCACCTCTGGTGTTGAATTTCAGAGCAAATGAATGGCCCACCTCCCAGGGAAGGCAAGGGGCCCACTGCAGGTCTCCTAGCTGGTGACCAGGCAGGAGAAACACTGTTACCAGCTGTGGGCTTGATTTTCATCTCGCTTCTTCGGTTTGTACTTCTTAACAGAGGATTAATAGTGCTGATGCCACTTTTCAGTGAAAATTAAATAGAATCATTCATGTGAGATTTTAAAAAAATTTGGCACTATAAAAAGTGATACATAAAAACTTTGATTTGCTTTCCGAGATAACGTGTTCTGCATTTTTAGATGAGAGACACTACCTGAGTTTAAGTGTACATTATAGTATATTCAAGGCTTATAATAAAAACACCATGCAAGCCTAAAATTGATGTCGCTTAATAAATCTTGCTTAATTAGCCTGAGGCTGCCTTCTTACTGTGCTCATGGACAGTGTTGCTTAGATTTTTATTTGAATAAACTATCCTTGTCTTAAGTTGTAACTACAACGTAATCACCTAAATGTGGTTCTTCAAGTAAAGCCAGTGAAAATATATTCTCTTTGGTGGAAGAATGACCCAGTTCCCGGGGTAAAGCCAAAAAAAAGAATGGCCTGTGCGTGCCTCTGCCCAGCGTGTGTAGGTGAGTGAAGTCAGCAGGCTTCTGTTTATCCTGAGTGTCCATAAAAAGTTTTGGAAAGGTCAGGATTCCAGGGAGACTTCTCTGCTGCTGGCATCTCTGTTTTCCCCAGGCTCCTTTGACACACGTTTATTGCCTTTCTGCAGAGCAGCAATAAGGTTGCACTCCAGGGGGGGAGAAAGTGGGGCAGGTGGACAAAGGCAGAGGATGGATCCGAACCACGGGGAGCAGGGCCAGCCGAGCCAGGAGTGGGCATGATAAAGAGGAAAAGACCAGGATGTCCTGTATGTCACTGAATGCTCTTTCCAATTAACAAAGTCAGCAGATGTCTCTGCTTTTAGCCTCTACATTTACACCTTGGCCATTATTCCTGCTTCTCTCCCTTGAGCTTCAGGTACAGTCTTCAGCTCCTTCACTCCAGCATCTGAAGGAGAGACTTAAAAGGACGGCAGGAAGGGAATGTATGTGGGGTGCCTGTTGTCCGTGTGTCCTCATAATGGGCTGCATCAAAGCCCCGCACAAAACCCCTCTGCCTCTCCGCACCCCAACACACGTACGGCACTGCGGGCATCTCCCTCACAGCTCGGCTTCAGATTTGAAAACGTTGTAATATTGGCAACTGTGGTTTTACATTTGCATTCATCAGAATGTATGGCCCACCTCCCTGTTCTCTAAAAGGAAGGCTGTGTTTCTAAATTCGGTTCCTATCAAAACCTGGGCTAACTGGCTTCATATGTAAGAGTTTCTCTTTGGAGGGCAAACATTTGAGGTATTAAGTTGTATTAGCCTCCGTAATCTGGGCTGGCTGATGGCTGTTTTCAGTGCAATTGTGTGTGTGGATTTTCTTTTTCTGTGAAGGTTTGTCTGGATGAAATCTCAGGTACCCCGTGGGTTTGCTCTCTTCCCTCTGCAGCCTGCTGGGGAGTGGGACCAGCTGGTGTGATTCTGTTGGCCTCTTGTACACTCTCTGTTTTATAGTTGTTGTTTTTCTTAACCTGATGTAGCTGTGCATGACACATTTTCTATAGAAGCTTTTTATTCCTTTAATGTGCATGGAGTCCTCTTGGGGCTCCATGGAGTCTGTGTTCACCCAGTTCATGGCCCTGATTCCAGAAATATTTCTTAAACCCATCTATTCTCAAGAGAGAGCAACACACACACACACACACACACACACACACACACACACACACACACTTCCTGTAGTCCTGCTCTTCTGTTCTCTGTGGTTTTATTACTGTGCTTGGATAGGATTTTTTTCCCCAACATTTAACAAGAATGTTTAAATATACTCGAATCTTGAGGAATATCAGAGAAGGGTGTAACTTGATAAAGCTGAAAACAAACAGGACAGTAAAACTTACTTGGTTTAACTCTATGAGACTCATTGGAAGAAAACAGCAGTATACATATGCTAATGTGACATGTTAGATTGAAATGAACCCTGTAATAACATGCTTGGTTATAAAGAGCTCTGTGTGCTTTCAAAATGTACTTCTTTAATCTTCAGTACCAATCAGCTTGTGTATAGCCAGGTACTTGGTGTGATGGCTCCTTGGGAACAGTCTTTTCTCTTGTGGATAGGTGGAAGGTAGGCCAGTTATTTCACAGAAAAATGATCAATTATTGTAAATCTTGATCTTAAATTAAAAAGCATACCCCAGTTTCAAAAGAAGTTTACTTGTAATAAAATCATGATGCCATTTGATGTTTTTCTTTTTTTCTGTTGCTCATCACCCGATATCTTAGTTGCTGCCACAGAAAACAAAAGTTTATGTTTTTGTTTTGCCAGAGATACAAGCAAACTTAGTGATTTCTTCCACTGCCTCTGCAGACCATTTGCAACCACCCCTTCCTTTTGCTAAATGAGTAAACAAACAAACAAAATGGAACTGGTGGCTGGGAGGAAAGCCCGACAGTGTCCACTTCAGGTTTTGGTGCACGTTTCCCAGGTGGAGGTCCCAAGCCGACCGCCGGCAGGGTAACACCTCGGTACTAGTGTGAGTTACGATCCAGCTCTTCCCGGTGAATCCGCGGTAATGGAGGGAGGGCTCTAATGTATGACCTTTCAAATACCAACACTTTTTTTCGTCATCGTGGTGTCCTTTATAACAGTGACCATATTTTTCATTCTGGGATCCCTACTATCCAGTTACTGCATGCTTACTATAGGCTTATATGATTTTATAATTGGCCTAAGTAAAATACAATGCTGAGGAGATAAACAGATCACAAAAGGGTCTACAGTGCTTTGAAATGTATACTGTTGCCTACAACCATATGAAAATGATGGAATTTGACTGCTTTTGAGTTATAAAAAATGGCATTCCTTTAGATTAGACCTGCCAAACCCCACTGTGAGATGGTTCAGGCCAAGAAGCCACCCACCGAGGGCTTCCGGGGCAGAGACCGGCACAGTGAGAAGAGCGTGGACTTGGCAGTGAGTGGGTCCGGGGTTCTGTGCAGACACTGGTCTTGTAACTCTGAACTCTGGCCAACTTTTCTGAGCCCAGCTTTCTCAGCGATAAAATGGAGATAACAAGACCTACTTTTCTCTATTTTGAGAAGTAGAAATAATGTATGAGAAAAGCCTAGGATAGTCTGTGGGACTTAACATGCAGCTGATCAGTAAGATTTGTTTTCTTTTTTATTATTATTTCTATATTCCAGACACTGTGCTACATATAAGAGATATGTAACTAATTGAAAATTGAATTCAGGCAAAAATCAGCTGAAGTTCTCAGAGTCTAAGGTAGGTAAGTAGATAGACACCCAGCCATCCACCCACTCATGCACATATACACGCATACATACAGACATTGCTCTCAGCCTTTTGAATAGACCCCTTTCTAAAATGAATCAGTACTTTTATGACTTGTTAAATGGACTAGCCAAACAAAATACAAACTCTTTTGAATGAATCAGACCTTAGGATGATCATCAATTCTGCCATGCGTGGAGGACTATCATGCCAGCAGGACTATTGAGTTGTGTTAGGTCTTACTGCCGTCTCCCCAGAATATTGTGCGTTTTAAGCCTTTGTTAGTTCTAGTAGATTTCCTATTTCCTCTACTACTGTGGCCATGATTTCTCTCTGCTCTCGTAGAACCTGTCACAGCTTCCGACGCACATACTTCTGACTTCTAGTATTTTTTGGATTTAGAAAGTAGGTCACCAAATTTGTCATATTTTTAGGTAAAGTGTAAAAGCAAATATTCTGTGAAGTGGATGGTCAAAGAGTCTCTCCTCTGAGACACAGTAGAGAGTTTTCTTGCTTGAATTTTGTGACTTAACTGACTGTTTTGTTCTGTTCCAAATATGTGAGGTTGCCAAATAAAAATGTGTGATTAAGTAAGATGTCACAGAAGGAAACCAGGAATGGTAAATCTGGTAAAACCAGAGCTGGTACAAGTGACCAAATTATTCCATTGTGATCTGAAATTTCTTTTATTTCTTCCACTTCAGAGTCACTGAGCCCTTAGCCACTGGCCTTGGGTGGACCTGGTATTGAGTCGCAGATATAGTTGTTATCTCTGGGTTGGAGTAATACCATTAGTTTTCAGTGTAGCTTCTTCTGGTATCCACACTAGAGAAAGCTTAGCTGCTTGGATAATTTGGGTCATTATCTATGTATCCCTCTTATATTCTGTCTTGAAGAAAAGCTCCACCATCAAACTAACGGTAGGGCAGTGTGATGCATAAATTTAGGTTCATTTTTAATCGTAAACTTTGAAGTGAATGTTCAACATTTCACAGTTAATGATACTTTTTAAGTGACAAGACTGTAAGTCAACTTCTGTAAATAATAGTGTAGAAAAATCAGAGTGCTTGCAACCTTGAAAAAGATGCTTTTCTTGCCAATGGTACTCTTCCATAATCTCTAATACCACATCCATTTACACTCTTGACAATAACATGGTGGGAAATATTGTTTATAACTCTAAACCTTTAAGTAAGTAAACATATCCTTATTAATTTACCTGATGTAGAATTTGGTGTTAATGGGTTTGCCCATTAAAGTCCATTTCAAACATACATGTGTTCAATGCATATTTAAATGTCATGGAATACAGTTAAGGGGTGTCACTGGTCATTTGGTTTAGAGGGTTTGTTTCCTGGCGATCTGAGCTTCTGTCTGTGCACAGTAGAGGCATCAGATGCCGTTGAAAAGCTTCTCCTGACTGTAAGTAGCACCTCCCTTGGCTTTACTAAAGCTGCAAGTTAGGAAAAATGTTCCATTTTTGCATCCACATGGCAGGGGCAGTTTTAGGACATAGGACTGGGTTGGGATCAGACGATTGCTAATGAGTCTGCTCACGTGGTTTTGCTCGCTTCAATCAGCCAACTTCTCCTTATGCTCCTTTCATTGCGAATCTAATCCTATTCGTTGTTTTCCCTTTAAAAACCAGAGTATTAGTCTTCTTTTCTGTCCTGAAATAAACTCATGAAGGAATTTGTGACAGCCTTCCAGTAAATGATTTCTGCTATAGGCAGTTTGAATATTTCCAGTGATCTTGTCAGATAACACCAGTAAATTAGAATCCATCACCTTTCTGGACTTGGAGTTCTCTCGTGAATGATAGTCTGAACAGCCAAAAATTCCATTGAAAAGAAGTATAACCAGGTGATTTCTCTGAATAAGGCTTTTCCAGTCCAAATCTAGAGTGACCATCAGGTGTTATGACAGCAGTTTGGCACATAAAGTTGTATGCATTGTTTAGAAGATGGAAGCCGATATTGGAGCAAATGATGAATTTCTAACATGTGTAGTACCTAGTCTTACTTTTCATAATAACACAGTATATCCACTGTACCAGATTCTTGAGCTAACATTGTTCAACTTCCTCTTCAAAGTCCATTCTCTAATTTCCAGCCTTCCTCATTTTTCCACTTGATGAGTAAATGTGTGTACGACACAATGCCGGCAGGGCTCCTACATAGCAGCACTGGAATGTTATGACGGTTAAGATCTAAAGCCTATGTAAAAGGAAAGCCTGTTTAAGTCCGAGTGTAACCTGAATAACAGTTCTATCACACACAGTCGTCCTGAGGAGCGCTGTGTGTGCAGAATAACAGGCTTTCAGATTCAGCGCAGCCAGCGCGTCTGCTCTCACAGAGGCTCCGTAGCTTTGAGACCTGTGCCGTCCTGCCCACCCCCCCCACCCCCCCCACCCCCCCTGGGGAAGCAAATCCCAGCGTGTGATTGTGGGGCTGGGGTCTTGGCTTTAGATTAGGGACTGGGAATAGCGTGGTGCAAGGAGTCACTGTGAAGACAGCAGGAAGGTGTCGGGTTTGGGCTGAGGGAGCAGGGATGGAAGAGCAACCCAGCCCTTTCAACAGCATCATGAGTTTATGGATGGTGGAGCAGAGTGATGCACACACTCTACTGGGCGGAGGCTGCGACCCCCTCTTCTTGTCTCCTTCGCTCATCCTCCCCTGCCCACAAGAGCCCAGCCCCTAAGTGACCGGTTCCCGTGGGAACTGGGCGGGGGGCTGAGCTGTGTGCGGAGCACGCTCAGGGTGCTCAGGGTGCTCGGGGAGGCGGAGGCCCCTTGGCAACAGGCTGGGGGGAGGGGCAGTCTTTGTCCAGCTTTCTGGGCTGACAGATCTCAGCAGTTATGTGTACAAGCTATTTACATTTAGGACGCACTGTGTTTTTTTATGGGACACTGTCTGATTCAAGAATCAAGGTCTGATTTTGCCTATAGGGTGGAATTTAATGAACCTGATGAAAAATTGGCACTTTGACCACGATTCTTTTAAAGACCCTAATTCCTAGGTTAGGTATATCATCTTCAATGAAAAACAAAAAGTAGACATGGTAAAGCATGGGCATTCATACTGCAAGGGAATGTCAAAATAAGAATGTAATTTTCTCTTGCAGTTTCCTGTGTTTTGGGATAGCTGCAGTTTGCTAAATGGGAATGCATGCAAAATGGTTGCATTTTAACTCTGCACTCCTATAAGGGATTTGTGGAATTTCAGCTCAGAATTTGTGGTTTGAAAGAATATAGATCCTCCTTTGTTCATTTAATAGTCGGTGGCTACCGAACTGACTTGGTTAGAAATGAACCTCCGGAGCTTAAGGTCCAGGGTTCAGTTTCCCTGGTGACCAGTTTGTCATCTCTGTTCCATGGTCACTGATCAGGTTCCTAGTCCCTATTCAGGGGACTTGCAAAGTCATGTTTTTGATTATGGAGGATCGGGTGTAAGTGGAGCAGAGCAAAGCCATCACCAATGTAAAATTGTTGCATGGTAGTGGTGATCGTGAAGTCTGCTGTGGGACAGGACCCAAATGAAAATCCTCCTTTGCCACTTCCCTGGAGTACTTGGACCAGATGTTTCACTTCTCTAACTCTTAGTTCCTCTGACTACAAAATGAGGGTGCTGCCAGTCTCGGGGGGAAGTCACCAAATCAGCTGCTGTCTAGGGATGGAATGTGGCTCAGACCCCAGGGCCTGCGTGCTCCACTGTCATCCCAGGAACTGGAACTCCGTCCCCACTGCCCGTTCCCGTGGGCTCTGTCTGCTCACCCTGGTGCCCAGCCTGCTTCATGAGCTGCTGTCTCAGGCCACAGACCCCCTGCAGACCAGCTTGCTGGGAGAGCCATTTGTTCAATGATTTCATTTATTTAATAGCACCTTCCTACCAGTGGTTCTGAGTGGTGGGAGCGCTCTTGCACAAGGAGAGGATGGAAGACTTGCAGAAATGTACCTGAGAGATAAACAGGCCTATTCTGCTGGAGGAAATTCAGCTGTCCCTGCGTCTCGGCTCTTTCCACATTACCCGGGCTTTCGGGCCGGTGCAGCCCGAAGTCATTTTCAGGTTTCTGCTCCTGAGTGACCGGTCCGCTCGTTTCCTGTCCGTAAATCACTCATCCCCTGGGAGACAGGTGGGTAACGGGGACCGTAAAGAAGCTCTGGCATACAAATTATAAGTAAGATCAATAAAATGTGATGCAATGATGCTTTTTAATTCTCCTTCTAAGATCATTAGCTCTCTTTTTTCTGAGGAGAGAAAAATGCAAATGTGATGCTAATTATGAAGATCCATCTGTTACACTTAAAGTACCACAGATAAAAGCCTAAATTTAAAGCTGTTCTGCAGTTCTTTGCCGTCTTTCAAGACCCATTTTGGAGAGGGTGTTTCTCTTTCAAGCGCACGCTGATGTCCTCTGAGGTGGCAGGTCCTCTTGAAGACCTGGGCGTTGCCATGTGAAGGAGCCGGGTTTCCCTGGCTGCGCCGCTGTCTGATTGCTTTGTCTGCAGCAAAGACAAGGCTGCACCGAGTATGCACTTCTGGACAGTTGAATAACTGCGGGAAAAGACTGGCCAGTAAGTTATGAGAAGCAAGTGCTGGGAGCTACCAACCCCTGAGCACTTACTCAGGTTATTTCTGTCTTTTAATACCCGACCTGGCAGCGATTCCAGAGAACATCTTAAGAAAAGTTTGTTGAAATTCGCCATGTGCTAAGACGGGGCAGTCTTGTTTGTTTCAGTGGCCCAGCTTAGTACCGGGGTGGATAATTAATCTGAACTCTCTCATCCTATGTTTTTTAATTTATGAAAATGGAAACATTGTTTTTTCAATAGGTCTTTACAAAGGCCTGAGCTGAAGAACATCTCTAAGTATTGTTGAATTCCCAGTCTATCCCCATGACTCGTTTCCATTACGTGATGTGCTGTCATCAGGCCTAGAGACGGAGGGGTTTACGTCACCAGGATAGAGGTGCTGGTGGAAGAGACCAGAAACGGGCAGCTCTTGGAAGCAGGAGAGGGATCTGCCGCTTGACCCCCTTGCTTGTCTTTAGGGCCAGTGGATGCCCACACAGACCTCCAGCACCCCCAAAATTGTGGCTGTGGAACTACAAGCTGCTATTTCAGCAGTATTTTTAGTAATAGGAGTAAAGGGCACAGGACTGCGTCGGGAGCAAAGTTTATCTGCAGGATGCCCGGCATCCACTGCAGCTCGCGTTTAAATTGCTGGGAAGGATGAGATAAGATCGTGAAAGAGATGAATGTGGTTAGAGATGTCCAAGGACTGAGCTCTGAAGTTAAGAGGCTTGGGTGATAAGATGGAAAAAGCAAAGAACTCTGAGAAAGTGTAGCCAGTGCTGTCCAACGAGTGTAAGGAGGGTGGGATGTCCTGCAAGCCACGTAAAGACACCTATTTCAACATATCAGATGCTGCACAGAGATAAAGTACAATGAGACTGGAGAACTGGCCTTTGGATTTAGCAAGATGGGAAGTTGTTCACCTTGATTAAGAGTTGTTCCGGTGGATTGGTAAGAATGGTAGCCGGACTGAAGCTTGTTCAACTGAGAAGGGAAGAGAATTTGGACAAAGCGAGTCTACACCATTTTTTATTTGAGGAAATTTTTTATTCAGAGAAAACAGAAAAATCAGTATCCGTAATCACATTACATATGAATGGTTTAAACATCCCAAATATAAAGCAAAGATTGTCAGATTAAAATTAAAATAAGACCCAATTATATGGTGCCTACAGGAAATGTGCTTTAAATACAGAGATGTGATTCAGTTAAAAATAAAAGGATAGAAAAAGATATGTCGTGCTAACACGAACAACAACTAAAAGCTGGAGTGACTATATTAACAGCAGACAAATAGATTTCAGAGCAAGAAATGTTATCAAGGATCAAGAAGATCATTTCCTAATGACAGAGGGGTCAGTTCATTAGGACAACCTAAGAGTTGCTGGCCTCTTTTCTTCCCTGAGAACAGTTCTTTCAAATGGCAAAGCCTTATTTTTCCTCCATAAGGCTAGCAGCCTTGATTGTTACTTAGAGAGAAAAGACACACACGGAGAAGAGCTACCCACAGAGGTTCAAGCTGAGGGATAGATTGCACTGTGACAGGCGAGCTCACGCTCTGTATGTTGAGATTCCGTGATGACCCAGACCATCATTTTCAGATACTCCAAAGTCCTTGGGAAATAAGTCTTATTTCTGAGGGTGTGGTGTGCATCAACCCGGAGAGGGCTGTGGGAAAGCTGGGTACAGGCTGCCTAGAGTCTGTGTGCCCGATACTGCGGAGGTCGGGGCGCCTCCAGAGGCGCTCCAGGCCTCTAGGAACACAGGCTATTGAGCTGTGCATTTTCTATAAGGTCACTTTGCTGAAAATCATCACTCCCTCCATTTTTACTTCCCTAAAAGAAATATGTGTCTTATTAACAGTTGTGAAAAGTACTTGGATGTTTTTTAAGTATCTCTGTAAAAAGTTTTAGTTCATTCTAACCTATGTGAATAAGCCTCAAATTGGTAAAAGAACCTCAAGAAAAAAGAGGAGTATTTTCTGAACTCTTTGCAGGCAGGAGAACATGATGTTATTTTAAATTTGGGACTGGTGTTTACAGAACTCATAATGCCTAAAAATTTCAATAGAAATTGGGATTTAGAAGGAATTATAAACTTCAACCACTTTGCCTAAACTAAGATTGTAACAGCTTTAGTAGAAGTTAAAACACTTTAGTGAATTTCAGAAGACTAACTCAACTCTTATTTTTAATTAAAGTGTTGTTAATATACAGTCTTAATGTTGGTTTCAAATGTATATCACAGTGGTTCAACAGTCCCAGTGATCAACTTATATTGTGATTGTGAGTCGTTGTGCCCCTTTATTCCCCTCCCTTTCCCCACCAAAGCCATCCCAACCCCTCTCCCTTGCGAACCACTAGTCACTTCTCAGTGTCTATGAGTCTAATGCTGTTCTGTTCATTCTGTTTTGCTTTGTTTTTATGCTCACAAATAAGTGAGATCATAGGGTATTTGTCTTTCTCTGCCTGGCATTATTTCACTGAGCATGATACCCTCTCAGCCTGTCCATGTTGTCACAAATGGCAAGAGTTCCTTCTTTTTGATGCCTGAGTAATATTCCACTGTGCATATGCACCACATCTCCTTCATCCAGTCATCTGCTGATGGGCACTTAGGTTGCTTCCATATCTTGGCTTTTGTAAATAGTGCAGCGATAAACATAGGGGTGCACGTGTCCTTTTGAATCTAGGATCTTGTTTTCTTCGGGTAAATTCCTAGGAGTGGAATTCCTGGGTCAAATGGGTATTTCTATTTTTAGTTTTTTGAGGAACCTCCATACTGCTTTCTAGAGTATCTGTACCAATTTGCATTCCCAAAAACAGGGTAGGAGGGTTCCGTTTCTCCACATCCTTGCCAGTATTTGTTGTTTCTTGTCTTTTGGACAGCGGCCATTTGAACTGGTGTAAGGTGATACCTCATTGTGGTTTTGATTTACATTTCTCATGATTTAATTCAATTCTTATTTTACACACAACAAATGACGAATTTAGTGGTTATAAGGCTTTTTACTTAGAATTGTTTAAAAGATGGAATAAAAAAATGTCTGTTTAAATATGAATCATAACATTTCACTTCACTCTTTTTTTTTGTCCAAAGTAGAGGGTAGGAATACCAAATATGTTTTAAAACCATTTCACCCAAAGCTGCCTAAAGATATTCCTCTTTCTTTGTTCACCAATATAAAAGACGTTGATTTTAGTCCACCGCAGTCCCACCAGTGACATCAGTTTAAACCTACTGATGAGAGGAAATGAACTGTACTTGTACTTCACAAGAAGCAACAGGTTCCAGGGTTGAGAAATAGCCCGTTATTATCCATCATTCATTTCCATTTATAAGTGTCTTTTCTCTTTTGTAAGCAAGATTGAAGTCAGTACAAAGGAGAGTTCAGACTGTCCTAGATTTTGTGGGGCTGTTTTAATAAACTAAGTGGATGGGTTAGCACAGCCAGCATTTGAGATGCAGACTGATTCACCCATCAACAAATTTGAGAAGCTTCATTCACTCCCTGCCTTAAAAAGGCAGGGCAGGCAGCATTGCTGAAACATTTCCAAAAAAGTGGCTGTGTTGAATCCTTGTTCTGGACACTGGGGGCAGCGCCTTATAGATCACCAAGTGTTGAATCGATTTTCCACCTTTCACTCTTCCGGGTGGTTCAGAATGAGTGTGACTATTTACACGTTACTTTATAGGGCTGGTCGGCTTCAGTAGAGATTTTATGTTAATGCCAGAATGAGAGTTATAAAACAGGAAAGGCAAAGCTATTGAATTTCCCAAAGATAAGACAATTTTGTGAGATTTCTGTGACCAAATCAGGTACTTTATTTGTATGTTGAAGAAAATGCCCAACTGCTATTTGGAGCTTTAAGGAATTAATGAGGACCTTCCATTATTTAAAGTGTATGATAGTCATCACCAGCTGCACGCAGTCACACTGATATTAGCTTCTACAGTTTTTAATATGTGGCCAAATGCATTATGAGGAGATTCCTAGATAAAATGTAAAATATTCATACGTCTATTAAAAATAAGGGGGTAATACAGCAATAAGACATGGCCAACCCTTTTTACTCTGATATTAGTTCTATTATATCCTAAAAACAAAGCTTTACTCTTTTCTTTAACATCTTATTTTAAAAATCAGAATGTGTTTGCCCATCAGTCATTTCATTTTGAATAGATGACATTCCTTGTGGATCAATGAAAACACCTACATTAATTTGTTCCTTAACAAATTAATGATGTCTGTTTAAATAAGAATCATAATAATTCATTTCACTTTTTTCTTCCAGTTCACAGAATATTTAAATATCCTTGCAGCATATTTTTTTTTGCCAAATCTCATAAAAAAGAATTAGCAGCTAATTCAGCTCCTACATTATGCATAAGGAGAAAAAACTGTAGACAAGACTGGCCATTGTCAAAAGGGACTTGTGTATTGTGTGCATTCATTCATTCACATGTTTTTTGCCATGACAGGGAGAAATGGGATGGTGTGGGGGCAGGAGTGGTTGTGGGTTTTGCTCTGTTTAGTTTTCATTCTAGCCTAGCTTGGAAGACATTGTATAGTGCCACTGGCCTTCTTTTAAAGCAAAGCTGGCTGTGGGTTGGGTGCTGGGACACAATAAATCCTCTTTCTCTCCCCCCATAATCTTCCCACAATACTGACTCAATGACTCCAAATCCCTTGCCTTTTTACTCCCTTTCTTTTGCTTTGTAAACCTGTTCGTGTTATAATCCTGCTGGGACCCAGGGCCAGTGGACGGCTGCAGCTGGGCTTCCCCGTCCCCACCTCACTGAATTGGAATGCAGCCCACAGAGTGGCCTCCGCCCCGGCCCTGGAGCTCTGCGGGGCTGGGCGAGAGTTCATGGACGTGCTGACTCTCACAAAGACTGAATTCTGCTCTGAAAGGTTAAAAGGAAAGGAGGGGGAGGGGAGAGCAGAGACACATAAAGATGAGATCTGTGGAGCACAGTTGATTTGAGCAAGTGGACTTTTTTGCAGAATGGCCAGCAAAGAAGAATTTTGCTGAGGGGAATTTGGACATCCCTATACCTCTTTCCCCCTTCTTTTTGTCCTTTTGAGGGACAGGGAAATTGGAGAGTGGTGGTTAACAATGGGGGGTAGCAGAGAGATATATTTTCGAAAAGCAAAACAAAAACTCCCCCTGTGGCTTCCAATTCCTGCTTTTAGGAGGTAAGCCTCTCACGGACTCGCTGGGGCAACCCTGCCCCATTCAATACCGTGCAGCTGCCGCGACCTAGTGCAGCCTGCTGACCTGTGGCACCCAAGTCAGAGGATTTGAGGACGTCCACACATTCTTCTGCTCCCCGGCTGCCAGCAAACTGCGCCTTGGGAGAAAGGTTGGGTGACTGGTCTCTATGGTGAAGTCCAGTCTCGTTCTCCCTTGAGAGGGATATGAATAAGCCAGGGGGACTTCAGGGGAGGGAAAAGATACTGGTAAGTGTCAGAAAAGGAAGTCGGTTTGTTCCACCCATGCTTCTTCCTGGAGTTAAGAGGAGGCCCCATGTCTTTGGTTTCTTCTAAATTCCTAATAACCTAAATGTATAGGCAGGACAGAGGAAATCAGCAAATGACATTTTCAAACCAAAATGTACTCCCGTTGATAGAAACAACCTCGTGTGACTGTACAAAGTGTTTAAATGTCTGTGACAAATGTTTATATGCCTGTGGTAGGTAACAAAATAAAGATGCTGGGATTAGCAGAACTGAGGTTTTAACAACTGGAGGAGGAAATTTTGATTTGCGTGACACAAATGATTTCCACCACCTCTGACACCACTTATGAAAGTTTAGAAAACTGCACACTAACTTTACAACTTCCCTGTGTTTGATTGATGCTCACATAAACTGAAGGAGAGAGGAAGGTAGTATTTTCTCCTCTCTGGCCACTAAGCAACACATCACACATTAAGTAGATGCATCTAATGCTACTGCTCGCCAGGTGTTAACTTTTGACTCTGTTGCCCAAATATTAAAAGGTTATATGGAAAAGGGGCTCAAGGTGGGAGAAGAGAGAAAGCCCCTTGTTCTGTTTGTATCCTTTCAATTGTACAATTATGAGTATTGTGTACACCATAGTTGGACAGTATTGTTATCGTCTGCTTTTAGTTGAGAAAATGTAGAGTAAATGGTCAACTAGTGCACCTAATATAATAGAGTTTAATACCCCTCTTTTTTTTCATTGTAATATTTTAAGGTTTATTCATTCATTTTTTCAATATGTTCTGAGCACCTATACTATGCCAGCCATTGCTCTAGGCCCTTGTGATACATTCATGAACAAACCAGGTAAAGATACCAGCCCTCTTGCGGGTTACAGTTTAGGGCAGAATCTTGGCCTGAACCATGGGCTCTGATTCTAATTGTTCGTATTTTCCTGCCAAATCTTCTCAATATTTGAGCCTTCTCAGAGACTTCCATTCATGTTGACTTTACTCACCATCCCCATCGCAGTTTACGTCTGCTCAGCGCTCTTCAGATGTTACCCAGGGAGACGGTGTAATCTCATCCACCGGGCATCTCTCAACCTGCCTTCAGACCGTTTCTCACCAACCACTTCCTGTGGGCAGAGACACAGGGAGAGGTGATATCCGAAGGTCTTTCTAGTCTTATCCTGTAAATACTTAAGTATCAAATATCTGCTCAAGCTAGCTAAGTGTTTTTCTCTTTCCTCTCAGCATTTCTCGGTGTGCTTACTAAGGCCAAGGAGGTAACTTGTCTGCAAATGGGAGAGACTAGAGAAGATTCAGGGGTCAGCACTGAAACTCTGAAGCTAGGCTGCTCGTTTTATTAATTCTCCCGTTCACTTACTCATTCGATAGCTCTTCACCCAGGAGACTTATGGTTATTGCCAACCAAGTGCCAGCCCGCTGCTCAGCCAGTAAGCAGAGCAGGTGTAGAGTGATCGGCCACTGCCCTCTGGGGCTTCGTCTGGTGGGGACCAGGATGCCCCTCGCAGACACAGTGCCTGGCTTCAAGTCCTAAGGACCAAAGTGTTTCTTCATCTGGCTTTTGCATTTTTTGGACGTCTTTATGGCGAGTCTCCACCGTCAGAAGAATACACCTCAAACGTATGTTACAGATTTGAGTCACTTGGCACGTATTTGTGCACACGCTGTAGGCACACAGCGTGCACACACGCACAGAGATGTATTCTTCCTCAACTTCGCTGAAGTACTTTCCTTCACCTTGCTGGTGCGGCGATACCGGGGCACGTGGGCCTTGCAGACATCCGACAGGATTCATGCCCCGCTGAATTATTTCGTACTGTGCTCTGTGTCAGTTCCTGGAGGTTAACAATAGACCCATTTCGCTTCAGTCTTTGATCCCACCAGCTCAGTCATGGTATTTTTCCAGATGTTTCCATCTTGGGTTGTGATTACAAAAAAGTACAACACAAACCAGGCCAAGTTGGCCTGTCCTGGAGCCTGAAGAATGTGCTCGTCCCCAGGTAACCTGGTCACGTGCTAGAGAAGGGTTAGGGAGAAGGAGAAAGCCAGACTTTTAGATCTGAGCAGTCCCCTGAATTATAAATGTTTTTAAGAAACATACCATGCTCAATGTCTTCACAAAGATGTTGACTCAGCCTGGTTCCATATGTTACTTATGTTTTAACCTAAGTTAACGTGTTGTTTTCTTTCAATGCAATTTACCCCAACCTGTCTAACATTGTCAAGGGTCTAAATGCAAATAGGCATGGAAGAAAAACCCCAGCTGCCAAGGAATTATGCCATTTAGCTGTTTGGACAGAAATAAGACAAATAATTGGCATTGTTATGCACTCTATCAAAGTTCATAAGCACAGTTTTCATAGCATGTTCTAACACAGATGGCGAAAAGTGAGCCCACAGCGGTTGGAATTAGGAGCATTATATGCGAAATAAACTTGAGTGCACTAGAAATAAGGGGACAAGTGACAAAGGGGCCCCAAGAGAGATTCCCCAAGGGCCTGAAACACCACAAGCAAGGCCTCGTTCTGTGCTCCACCCAGAATTGTCCATGAAGGCATTTCTTTAGATGCCCTGAAGCCCATGCCCTAAAACTCAGTGTGAGATCTTAAAATCAGTCACTTGGAAAGTGGCAAGACCCTGTCCCCCGATTGGCTGCTACTGACGTGTGGTTAAATCTGACTCTAGGAAGAGTATGTTGTGTGGCCATTGACACTTCTAACCTCACAGCCGTTGCTCATTTCCCTAAGGCCTGTGATCTGACTCATGCTCGTCCTCACATATAACATTATTACCTGAGTTTGATTTCCAGGTAGGAAATGCATTTGGAAAAGCCTGTCTACTCTCTGATTGAGCAGTTCGATTCCCTGTGATATACCAAAAAGCAACATGCAGAGGTGAATGAAAAGACATATTGAGAATGTTCACAGAAGCATTTTTTTTTTTGAGAGGGCATCTCTCATACTTATTGATCATATGGTTGTTAACAACAATAAAATTCTGTATAGGGGACTCAATGCACATTCATTAATCCACCCCAAGCCTAATTCTCAGCAGTCTCCAATCTTCTGAAGCATAATGAGCAAGTTCTTACATGGTGAACAAATTCTTACATAGTGAATAAGTTCTTACATGGTGAACAGTGCAAGGGCAGTCATCACAGAAACTTTCGGTTTTGATCACGCATTATGAACTATAAACAATCAGGTCAATTATGATTATTCATTTGATTTTTATACTTGATTTATATGTGAATCCCACATTTCTCCCTTATTATTATTATTATTATTATATATATATTTTTTAAATACACAGAAGCGCTTTTTGTAGCAAACAAAATCTCAACAGTAGAATGGATAAATGGCGGTATGTACACATGCTGGAGTGCCTGGGTTCAAGCCCCCTCTCTGTGCCTTATAAATTGTGCAACTTTGGCCTCTCTCTTCTTGTTTCCTTATTTATAACATAGGGACAGTTGTGGCACCTGGCACTGAGGGTCGTCGTGAAGGTTAAATGCATTAGAAGCCTAAAGTTCTGCGGCTGGTCAGATGCGTAGTAAGTGCTCAATAGCTGTTAGTCTGTGTATCATTAGGATTCCTACTGTGATTCCTGAAGGAGAAAAAGAAAAGGAAAAATTTATTAAGGCCTAGGAGTCGTAGTCAATCAGAAAGTCGTATGTAAAATGTAGGATTGTTTGGCAAAGACCCTGCCTGCCAACTCCCAAATACAACTCTTTTCTCAGATGTTCTTCAAACACAATGTGTTCATCACTTGTAGTTAAATGTATTCAAACCATTCTACTCTTCCTAGTCAGACACAATTATAATTATTATAAATTATTAGGCTCTTTTTGGTAAATATAGGTGGTCTCCTGATTCAGTGAGGTAGACTAGACTGTGAGGCTCAGTAGACCCAAGAATGTATAATTGCTAAAACCCAGTAAAAGTTTGCTTTTAGCTCACATCACAGTCCAGGGGGGTACTGGTAAGTCAGCTTCCATAGGGTGATTCAAGGATTCAGGCTCCTTTGAAAGGTGTACATCCCCTAAGGCTCATTGATAGCTCTTCCCAGTTAACAGAAGCAGGACAAGAGTGAGAAGGGGCTGCACGTCTGCCTGGAGAGCTGTGATGTGAAAGCACACATCACTTACCCGCACATTCCTCTGACCAGACACTTCAGTTAGTGTCCACCTTCAGTTAGAGAGGCTGCTAAGTGTAGCTTAAGTGCATGTCCCAGAAGAAGAAACTGAATTTTGGAAATAGTCAGTAGCATTTGCCAGTGCTTACAAATAGATGATGGTATGTCTCCCCCTGCAAACACAGACGCAGATTCAGAACAGATCTTCCACACACCTATTTACTAGTAGTCAGGCCCTGACAACGACGGGGTCGTCCCCCGTGCTCGCCCAAATCCCAGCTCTCTGTCCTTGCGGGTGCTTCACCTACAGCTGACGCGAAGGAGTCCCTTGGAGCTAAACGCACACTGTTCTAGGGACAAGACTTAGTTAACCTGAGCAGCGATCCAGCAGTCAAGTCCTGTGCATCCTACCTGCACACAGCGCTGTTTGGGAATCAAGTCTCAGAAACAGTTTCCAGGAGTGCACCCTCCAGGACTCACTAGGATCTTTGCACAACCAGAGTGAAGCATGTCTATAGTCCAGCCAATCCATTTATCTTAAGCACCAATAATGTCACTAACCAAAGCCTTCTCTAACATCCATTTTGCCAATTATAAAAGCTCCTAAGCTCCTAGCCTAGAGATAAAAGTAACTAAGGCAAACCTGAAGCGGCCATGCTGTGCAGCTCTGTGAAACACTAGATAACCACAGGTAAGCGTCTCTTCTTAGGGCGCCAGATCACCCCCAGGGGTCCAGTAACTGGATGACTCTCACTCACATGTCATACTACCCATGCAGAAATATATTTTAGGCAACATAACATGAAAAGTAAGTTTAACTGTTTATTTAAATATCCCTCCACAGAAACATCCGCCTGGGAAGCTTCCCCTATAATAAACCACTTACTTATAAATCTGTGGTTTACTGTGGACTAATTACTTGAAATCTGGGGTGTAGATTGGCAGCCCGGCAGCCCTGTGTGTGAACTTGTTCTCAGTCTTGCCACTGTTTTTCTCCTCTTCAGAGATGAATAGGGGACAAGGACTTCCTGATCCAAGAACCTTCAGAAGAGAAGGCAGTAGTGAAATGTTGGCATTCTTTGGAGACTTCTCTTTTAGAAAACAGCCCCAAGCCGCTGGGCACTGACTGGTCATCTCCAGGGGGCGTGTCTACTGGGTGGTTTTGTCAAAGTACTTGTGCTGATATTGTGCTCCGACTTGCTGCGCTTCCTGGGATGTGGCAAGTCTCTGTTGTGAATGTTCTTCATACATTTTCTGAGGTACGGGAAAATCCTTCTCTTGTCAGTTCTGCGTCACCGTTGCTGGTGGGCGGTGGGGAAAGGGTCTGTTTCCCTGAAGTGATGTCTGCAGCGATGTTGTCCAGGTCCTAATGTTCCTCAGTGCCGAGGCGGCCTCCCCAAGGGCGCCCGAGGCCCCCCTGCTGCGCCCTGCGCTGGGGCAGCTGTCTGCGTTCCCCATGGCAGTGGCGAGGGACTGTCGGCTCTCCAGCCCTTCTGCATTCTTCAGTGAGCTTGCATCATACTGCCAGGCACAAAGCGGTGCCTGCCGACGGCCAAAGGAATGAATACACGTGGCCGCAGGATTTGTGATGTTGTGAAAGACTTTTTGTTCCTTAGCTTGCTTTTTTTTGTTGTTTAATTAGAAAAACTTTTCTTCATACAGCATCCTTTTTAAGCATCCTTTTTAATTCAGAGAGGTAGACAGTTTTACCATCTGAAAGTTACAGATAAAATATTTGGGTATCTGAGCAATGATTTCCAGTCTATATCCTCAATTTTAAGAATTTTTATCATACACCAAAAGCTCCCCCTTAAACTTTTATCTAGCATTTGAGGTTGAACATGATCCAGAAAGGATTATTGTGTGTGTAATAAAAATGGTAAGCTCTCTAAAACCTGGCTCAGATCCTGCCATATTGTGGAATAGCACTGAACAATACTGAATTATTTTTCTAGAAGTTGACTGATGCTCAAAGGACCCCATTGTTATAGAACAGCTTGTTTTGGATTGACTTTGTTTCGGCACATTATCTCTTTCCTGATCAAGGGCGCATTTTAAATGCCGTCACCCAAAGACCATCCTGATAAGTTCTATCTCTTCACGTCAGGAAGTGTGAGGGGGTATTGTGTACGTTGAAGTGTCACGTCAGATTGTGTGCAATGGAAGGCGGGCGTGCAGCGGTGAAGACCATGTGGCCCAGAGATGTGTGTGTGTCTCTGAACTCACCGGCGCTTAGAACACGATGATGGCAGCACATGCCTGTGGGTGGCGTCCGCATAGTATCTTGGTGCATCTCGATCACTTGAACTGTCAGTTCAGATGAACGAAGGGGTTATGTCTTGAATCTGAAACCCACTTAGAATTATGAATCTGAGGCCACTTTGGCCTGTGGATCCGGTGATGCTGTCGGTCACCTCTGAAGGCAACAGGTGCCTCGTATGCTGCGGTACACTCCACCCCTTTACCTCTGCGGCATGCTGACCTGCAGCCGTTTTCACTGCTGGGGTGGCTCTTTGCAAAACACGCAGGTCACTTTGCATGGAGCAAGTCAAATGCCAGCCTTACTTTCTTGAAGATGACCAGTTTAGCCACATCATCAAATAATAACAACACAAATCTCTCATCCCTTCCATTACTATTGAAATATTTCTCATTTCTGTGCATGCTGCTAGAAGCTCCACAGTGGAGGACCTGCTTGCATTTTCTGACGTTGACAGGTAATGTCACATGACAGGGCACCGGCTGGGTATCTGTCATCGTCCACTTCTGTTTACACTTGATTCTTCTGTTTCTGTGGCTCAAGCCACAGCAGTTCACTGTGGGCATAGGGTTAAAGGGAAGGAAGATATGCTTATTGTGTATTTGGTGCAAAATACAGGAAAGCCCCATAACAAAAACTGAATGGCTCCTGCTTGTGGCGTGTTGCATGTTTTATTAAAGCATTTTATTTCCCTGCATTGAGAATAGGAAGTCTCTGGGTATTTATAATGGGCTGTCTGTAAGCACTCATCCTGGAAGATCTGTATAAGGATCAAATAAATTACACTTAATTAAAGTGATTATACCAGGAACTCTGTAACATTGTTTTTAATTTGAGGATGAAAAGATTTCTTCATTACTACAAAATAATTCCCTGGCCTTCCGGTCTGCATCTGGGGAAAGATTTCTGCCTGCATTAGGGCAGTTTAGTTTAGTCCATAGGTTAGACCACCAAGACTTTGTCATAAATAAAGTAGCAATTTGAATTTATATAACTGACTTATTAATAAAACTCAGCTGTTCCTCAGGCAAACTGAATAATTTATTCAATAGTCTTGGACATTTTTAAGATTGTGTATATATTGCTTTTGCTTACTGAATTTCCACTGTATTTCAAGAAGGATTTGGGGTTGCTGAATATAAACACCCTGCTTGACACCATGGCGGGTACCAAGGTAATATAGTCTGTGGCATCCCTTCAGTGGCCCGGTTGGAAGGGCAAAAGGAACAGCACAGAGCCACACGCTGTCCCAGATGGGCACTGGCCCTCTTTCCTTAGTTTACAGAAGGGAAATGGCCCTGTTCCTTTCCAAGAGAATCCAGTGCTGTTTAGCTGACTCTGTAATTGTTTTGATGGCTAATTAACTAAGTCAACTTTTGTAAAGTGGTTCTTGAAGAAAAGAAATGGACAGGTCATCAATCAGTCATCATTAATAATCATGTGCAAAGATTTATGCTCTGTGTACATATGTATGTGGATGGATCAGTGAATACGAAGGTAAAACACCCTTCAAAACAACTATTCCTTATGTCGAAAAGCATCACTTTTATAGTTCATCGCATTTAATTCCTATTTGCGGCCTGATCTTTTTCTCAGTTATAAAAACCTATTTTCAAAGCTTTTCTGAGTCGTTTTCCTTAACAAATACCAAGTCTTGATGACATGATCTAATTCTTCCATATTTAGATTTCTGAGATGTTTGGCTCATTTTCCATTTGGCATTTAATTGGGGGAGGATCAACAATACTTAAGAGATGTTTATAGCTAAAGGTCTGGAAAACAGAAAGCACACGGGCTACAGAGTAATGATGCCTTCACCTGCGTCAAGGTTAGCTTCGAGCTGAGCTGTACGCAGGAGGTGGGGTGCTCAGGGTCTTGGTGCAGAAGAACCAGACTCCACCCTAGAAATTCTCAGGCCGAAGATCTCTAACGAGATTGGAGAGCCTGGGAAAATCATTAACTACTTGGTCAGCACAGAATTGTCTTTAAAAAAGGGTGGGGGTCTATGGGATCCAGTGGGAAAAGTTAGTATCTATGAAACCCAAAGAAACACAAGTAAATACAATGGAAATAGTGAAGGACATTCACTTTCAGTTTAACGTGGGTTACACAATTCTGTTAGTAGAGGATAATTAAAGATATGACTTCATCGACTGGGCAACATATCCACCCCGTTTGGTCTTGAGGCCTACGTGGGCCCCACAAAAGTCGAATCAGAATTCCCTGGCATGCTGATGCTGGGGGGGAAAATGACCCTGGGTCTCTTGCTGTCCCGGAGTTTACCTCTAGGCTGGAAATTGTAGGTGATGGTCACTCCCAGCAGGGAGCCTAGGCTCAAGTATCTCCTTGTCAGCGTGACCACAAAATTGTCTGACGTGATTTGGTTGTTTCCATTAGAAGACTTAACATTAAATGTACAAATGTTTAAGGAAGTCACCCTGTAACATTAAATGTTTTTGTATAAAGAAATCCAAACGTATTTGGTATCATAAGTGTTTGAGTATCTCCTCTGAGCCCTGTGATTAAATTAAAAATGGGTAATTGTTTCATTCAGACTTGTTTTAAGTTGAAATAATTAAGTTTGTAAACAGCATTGAACCACTTGACATAGCTTAAGATTCACTCTGTTAAAGGTATAATTTTGTTTTATTTACAAGGACTGCTTATATACGATGTAGAGTTTGTACTCTTAACAATTGAAACAATTAAGGACAGTTAACAGTAAATTCGTAAATGTAGTTTAAAATGTTTAGGGAGTTTGCTTAAAGTAATAAGTGGAACTATTCATCGATCAAAGAGCACTTAAGAGAAGTTGTGAATATTTGCCAAATTTCAAAAGGGAACAAAAAATTTTACAAATTAGGTCTAGCAATTTCAGGAATATTTATTTTTAAGAAGTAACTTCAAGATAATCTTAACTGTGCACGTGGGATGCTAACCTGATGTAATTCTTCTTCATACCCTGTATTGTTTATTGAAAAGAAGAGGTGCCCCCTGGGCAATGTTTCTACAGGCATCTCAGCCGTAATTGGGGAAGAGTGTCTGCTGCCTTTGGAGACACGGGACTGAGCTGGACCTTGGAGAGAAACTTCCAAATGTCTTACTGTCATTGCTCATTCATCCTGAACCCTGGGGAGCTCAGTTACAATACAGAAAAATAAATTAGTGTCAGTCACACCCAGGAGGTCTCTTTAATGTTACCCATTGCAAAATTAGTTTGGACAAATTCCATCCTTTGCCTTAATAGGATGAGTCCCACCATGAACTCAGCATTTGCTTAGAAAAAGGGCTGTCCCTGCCTCCAAGCAGCTCAGACTAAGTGCCCTTCACTAGTACCTTTACCACATGCCTCTCCCACCTGGAGCTCCCTGGAATTCATTCATCCTCTCTCCCGATGGGTCCTGGGAACATCACCTTAATTTGCAGCACCTGCTTGTGTTATGCAGCAGAAGGGCCCCAGAGCATCTTTTGGGTTGTTTCTGCGTGGGCTTCTTGAAATTAGCAAGAACATTTCCTGCCCTCTGTGCCCAGTCTGGGATCCTGCTCAGACCCTGCCTGTTCATGCCGGATGCAAGAATTGTGCTTTGTAGAGACAGCCAGGCAAATGTTTATATCGTCAAGGATTTGGGTGGAAGATAAGAATCTAAGGAGAATAAATATTTCAGAGCACATAGCAAATCTGTTTCTTTTAGTGCAGCCCTATGATCCATCAGGCTAATCATTTAAATATTATCCCAAATGCCTGATCAAAACTAAATAAGGATGATAATCAGTTTTTAAGATGGAGATTTTTTTTTTTACATTTTTGTGAGTGAATCTGGTTCTCTGATTCAGATAAACAGGAGGCCGCTCATTTAGGCGAATGCTGCCTACATTCAGGAAGATCTGTTCAGTAGTGGAATTCAGAAATGTGAATGCAAAGTTATGGGATGGGTGGTGGCAGCCTGTCCTTTGTGACTTATGAATTTGTCTATGCTCAAGATCGATGATACAAGTCTAGGGAAACAAAGGGCCCCATACGTGTGTTATTCGTGACCTTGTGCTTACTGTCACTTTATTTAAGCCCTTGCTTTTTATATATTCTGCATTATCCAGTTCTCTTACGATGTCACATGCATTAATCTTGCTTATAGATTACAAATTCTCTCTGATCATTTCAAAGTACTTGATAGAAAACTGATCGCACCATTAGTACTATGTGTTAATTAATGTTGGTTAACTGGGTAGTTTTAACTGGGGGAGTATATCAGTGAAGAGGTAAATACTGAGCCCATTGATACGTTCATTTTGCACAAATTTATACTGAGTGCCTCCTGCATATCAGTCAGCTTCATATGCTGAGACACAAATAGTCAAGGTGTTGGCCTCCAAAGTACATACAGCCTAGGAGGCAGATAGCACCGGAGCAAAAATGGCATAGCTAATTATAAGAAAATATCGAGAGAGCTGAGACAAGGGAAACGAAATCACAGAAGGAACTAAATCGGGTGGAGTGAAAAGTGACATCTTTGCTGAGAAAAACAACATTGAAGCTAGTGGTTCTCAAATGGCTGCCCAACGGAACCACCTAAAGAATTTAATTTAAATGCTGATGCCTGGCTCCCAGCTCCAGACATTCTGATTGAATCTGTAGGGGGTGTGACCCGGGTTGTGGGGTTTCTGAGAAGCTGTCTGGGGGGTTCTAATGCTCAGCGAAGTTTGGGAACCAGTGATTTATGCTGAGACTTGCAGGGTGAGTAGGAATTGACCAGGAGAAGATACAGAGGGGTATCAGAGCCCCTTGAGGCAGGAAGGATGGCACACTCGGGGGTGAAAGGCTCTTTGTTGGACAGGGTGAGGATGGGGTGGTTGCCAGCCACACGACACTGAGGTTGACTTTGTTGCATCATAGTGGCAGCGGAGAACTTGGAAGCGGGTGACAGCCACTGCCCCGTGGCCTCGTTACAGGTTATATAAAACGTATACATTTCAAACAAAATTCTGCCACACATTTATTTAATAAGTAGCCTTTAGCAAAGCAGACATAAAACAGGTCGAAAGCTTTGTTCGGAAGCTCCAGAAAGCCTTAGTTTTTTATTTCTAAGTGTGCTGACCTTATCATATATGAAAGGTTTACGTCAGACAAAAACGAAAGCATTCATGAGGCAGGAGCCCAGGCCCTCTGCTTGGCACCGTAAGTCAGAAATCCTTTTGCACCAGTGACTGGGCACCCATCCAACTAGAGATGAAGCCCCTTGGCGCCTTCCCTCTAAGAGCTGCAGGATTTAGGCCTCAAGAGAGAGACACAGGCCCACTGGATTCTCCTACCGTCATGCAGCAGTGGGGGTGCGGCTAACTTCCTTCTGCTTGTGCACGTATTTTGAATGTCTGAAATGTCACCAATGAGGTCCTACTATTGCAGCCATCATGCCGATTAACAAAGGATTACTTTCACCAGTAAAAACCCACTGTTGCTCTTTATTTTATACTGGCAACGTTTCTGCTCTTGATTGGTGCACAGAAACAGCAGCGCTTGAGGGCCGGCAGCAGCGGCCTCTGGGCGGTGGCTTATTGTGATCAGATGTCATCTTGCCACCCTGGCCTGGGTGTTCGTCACAGCAGGCTAGCTGAGGACTCCTGGGCATGAAGGTTTAAACCAACTGATACATGCACAAGATCACTGTGTCTCTAGGGAAGTGATTTAAGGTAAATAACAATAACGGTCATTGGAAAGGAGCTGGGGATAAAAGTCTTCTTGGAAGAGAAAGCTCACCGTGATGACTCTCCTTTCCTGCCTATTTGTAGAACACAGAGGTTATAGAGCAAAACGACACAAACTTGGAAATAACAGAAGAAATGGAGAGCTGGTTGGATGTTCCCTGTTCTAAGTGGGCACGTGCCTTCACTGTCCAGCTCCGAATGCCTTGGATGGCCATCTGATAAAAACAGTGCTTCTCCTAGGTCTTATGCAATGTATTGATCCCTATTTTTCTTTATTTCTCAATATCTGGGGATGTAAATATTATTCAGAACACTCTCGGATGCAGTTATCCAACTGTCTGGCTCTGCCCCTGGGTCCTCGTGTGCCCTGCTGCGGGAATGCCTTCCACCTTCGGCCCCTTTTCAGTAATGAGGTGGCATCTTTGATCAAGAGAAAATCGAACCGAGGGTCAGAGTGTCTCGGGGGTGCAGCCCCAGCCTCCGGCAGAGTGTGAGAGCCACTTTTCCACAGGCAGTTCAAAGACAAGGCAGAGATCTTGAAATCTGTTTGATTTCTTTTTGATGCTGCTGCACGGTGCAGCTTGAACTGCCGGCTAGGCCTTCGTGTCGCGCTCCGTGGCCAAGCCATCCGCGGCGCCTCCTCCGACTCCAGCCACCCTTCTGCTTTGCTGCCTTCGGAGCAGATCGTGTTTAGCATCGCTCTCCGTGCATGAGGCTTCCTAAGCTCTTGGTGTTACAGGTGGCCCCCGCCATCAGGGTCTGGGTTGTGGGCCGTGTAGGTCATTTAACATTCTCTGGGAGCTGTATTTCAAAAAGCAAAAGGAAGCATGGAATTAATAACGTATTTCTGTAACTCAAGGTATCAAAACACTGCCATTTCAATGGGTCATCAAGATAAAGTCTATTAGTGAAGACTTTTACCATTTTTCACCCTAAGTCTTTGCAATCCGTGTGTATCTTACCCTCCCAGCATATGTCACTGTGGACAAGCCACATTTCAGGTGCTCAATAGCCACTTGTAGCTAGTGGCTGCCGTTGGACAGCAGAAGTTTGTATATTATCACTAAGAAACCTGTCCTCTAAATGTAGTATCTGCCATCAGACCCTGTCACCTGTGACCTACTGCTACTCTTAGGAAAATAGTCCCAGTGATGGGAAACACATTTGGCTTTGACAGAGAACAGACTTAAATCAGGCTCTTGAGGAATCCTCTGTCCACAGACCTCCACCCCGCCCAGAAGTCCTACCATCAAAGCAGCCTTTGTACCATCGGGATGGGCCAGCCCAGGCCCTTGGGGGCAGCCCTGGGTCCCTGAGCTGGGGTGGGGGCGCCCTGAGCAGAGGTGGGCTGGGAGGGCCCCCTCGAGGTGAGCCGCTAGGCAGCACAGTGACACAGTGCACCCTGGGGCCGCACTGCTTTTTACTCATCGGGAAGAGCCGCCCTCCCCTCCCATTATCACAGGTGAAGACTCCTTCCTAGGCGCCCTCGGGGCCAAGCGTGGCCAAGCTGTCAGTCTTCTCCACAGTCACCTTATGTCCTCGTAAAAACTGACGTGGCATCTGTGAGTCTGTGTTGCATATTCAAAATACAGCTGGTAACTTTTTTCCAGTTGATTTTGAAAAAGAACTGCTGTGCAGAGCTTACACTTTGTCCATTTTATAGATAGAGAAAATCTGAATTTCCCATTAAGCCTACCATTTAGATTGATTTTTTTTTTAAGCACGTGCCAGATCCTTCCCTACGTCCCAGGGGCTCCCAGGACCAGTGGCTGCTGTTGCCGGGATGACAGGGTTAAGGGTGTTGCTGGTAGGAGGCTCACTGCCTTGTGGGGTTCGGATGTGGGGCCCTGATGTGTTTGGTCCCACAGCCTAACCATCCTGGTTAATTGTTCACAGCAACATAGAGCTGATGGAAGCAGACTGATAGCCCCGGGGGTAGGGTGCTGGCAAACCCAAGAAAGGTATGGGGGTAACTAATCAGTGGGGATACTTGGTGAAACCTAAATTTCAAAAAGTCAGAAGGAAAAGGCTAATCATGTACATCTCCATAAAGCTCAGCGACCATCATTCTGCCAATCTGCTGCAGCACCAGTCTGATAACTTCTGCAGAGCACAGACACGCTGGAGGGGTGCCCCCCGGCCCTCGTTGACTCCGGCAGCAGGAGATGGTGGGGTCGTCATTTTCCGCTGCTGATTCCAATTTCCCCACATCTGTTTAATCATGAAGCTGGTGGATTTCTCTTCTGCGGTGAAAACGGGCAAGTTCTCAGGTTTAAAGGGGAGAAATAGGCAATGAGGAACAAACTATACTGGATTTCTCCTTTTCTAGTTTTTACTTTCATTGCTGTTTATCTAAGAGGGTTCACATGAATGGCTGTGGCACTTGTGTGCACTTC
Organism: Manis pentadactyla; assembly: GCF_030020395.1. Classification (NCBI taxonomy): domain Eukaryota; kingdom Metazoa; phylum Chordata; class Mammalia; order Pholidota; family Manidae; genus Manis; species Manis pentadactyla. Next base: position 2,183,058 of record NC_080020.1, read on the forward strand.
TGTAAAAGTCCAAATAAGTGTCATTAAAGCCACCCCACATTTGAAAGGACACCCGGGTGTCTGTGATATGCTGGACTTGGGCCACTCGGTGTGTCTCTTGGGCACTTGCGGTTACACACCACGTAGTTGTGACACCAGAATTCAGGGTCACGTGGGCTCCATAAAGGAACAATCCAAGCTAGTTTTTTTACATATCGCCTGGAGTATGCTATGCTGTGTTTAAACTACCTTTTTTCTATATTTCTTCCTGTTTATCTCCCTTGCGGTGAAGCTTGAAGTTGTCGAAACTGAGATATAATAAGGAAAAGGGACAAAGGAAGTTGGAATGCGCATCACGGTTGATGCTGACAGGCATTTTGGTGCTGGGGAGATACAGAAGGCTCTCACTGACACCCGCCATCCTTATGACGGTCTGAAAAGTCTAAAAGCTGTTCCTTTGACAGCAGAGATGTCCAGTAGGACTGTCTACAAATGAAAATTCCTTGGGTCTGGGCCGTCCCCTGGGGCAGCCGCTAGCCATGTGTGGCTGTGGAAAGTGTGAAATGGGCTAATGTGACTAAGAAACTGAGTATTTAATTTACACGGATCGAAGTGAGGCCGATTTCTTTTCACAAGTTAACAGTAACAGAAACCATCATTGAGGCGCAAGGTGTCATGTCAAGGTACCCACTGTTGCCATCCCGCTTCTTACATTTGGCTACGGCTCATTTCCACTTCACGCCGGGTTCACCTTCCAGGATCAGACTGAATTTATGAATTTCTTTATTTTAACCCTGGCAGGCAGTGTCCTCTGATCTCCTGGGCCCTCCGTCCCATTCCGGGTGTTGGTAAAGATGCAAGAGGCGGCACTAGCAATTTAGCCGTAGCACTTTGACCTCTCAGAGGTCCTTTCCTTCCCACAGCTTGGCCCTTATAGAATCCTATCTTTTTCAGCCCCATGCTTCTCCCCCGTCCATAAGCCAGAGTTAATAATTCCTGCCCTGCTTTCTTAGACCTGCCACCCTAAGCTTCCAATCAAGATATATCTACATATGTGTTTTTTTTTTAAGAGTTTAGAAAGAACTTGTGCACCCCTCCCTCCAATTTTGTCTCCTTCCTAATGGTCATTTTCCTCTTCTAATAAATGCTGCTTAACGTATTTTCTTGCTGGTTTAAAACCTTCTGTTTTAAATTCTTCCTCTCAAAGAGGCTTAACTCAGTTTTTCCTCTGAATCTTTCAAACCATTTTGAGCATAAATGAACATATTAAAACCACTTTAGACTGTGATTTCTGTACTGATTTCCTCAAAAAGATGGCTATAAGTACTATTGAAATGTGGTTAGTTACAGATTGTAATATAGGCAGCAGAATAAACCAGGTGGAGTGTTAAGCTCTTGTGGGTTGCAAACAACTTGCGTTGAAGCTTTGAAAGTCCTTGGATGGAATTTTTATAGCATCTGGAAAACCATACGGTTTTAAAAACATGCATTCTGGCACCAATTACTGGCTCCACGGAAGACCTTGAGTTGTAGACGGGTTAGCTGCACGCATGTCGAATGGTCGTAAAAAGTGATCTGCTGTATTCGAGGCTGGTGGTGCTTGGCTAAATTCCATCGATTCAATGGTCCCAGAAGGCAAACTGGTACCAGTACAGCTCCCAGGCTGGTGAAATGAAGCCTGGCACCGAGTGACCTGGGATACGGGCCAGGGGATGGAACTGGCTCCCGGAACTCCCAGTCACTGTTTGCCACAGTAACGTTTCCCCTAATGGTAAATTAAAGGCGGAGACTCACAGGTCCCGTCCACAGAGCCCAATGTCACATGGCCTTTTTTTTTTTTAAATAACTTCTTTCTCCAAGGAGCTCAGGAGAGGATAGAACGGCTTCCTCGGAAGCTCAGCAGGAAAGCAGGCGAAGAAGGAGCAGCCCCCAGGTGGGACTAAAGCTCTTTCCTCTGCAGTCTCCCCGATTATTGTCCCCCACATCTCGTACCCTGGCAGTCCTGGGGGAGTCTCCTGGGACGTAATCCGAGAACAGACCCGAAGAGTCACGGAAGGTGTGTGCTGAGATGCTGAGGTCCTGCCTCCACCCTAAAATAACTTTTATGGCATTCTAATGCCACTCGGCAAGTCTCTTGCTTCTCTTTTGTATATTTATAAACTTTTGCTCCCTCTATATAAACACACACACGCGCACCGAGTCTCCTAGACCTCCAGCTAATTCAGGAGCTAAAACTTAAAAGAAACGGCAATTTATTTAAAGAGTCGTTCGGGCTTTCCTGAGCCCTCCCCACCGCAAAAGGTGGGTGGGGGGGTTGGGGTTTATTTTCTTCTGCTAACCAGGAGCTTCCAGAATTAGGATTATATGGAAATATGAACGTCAACTTCAAAACAGAAGTCTGTATGCTGGAAGAAGACTAGCTCCGTGATCGTGAGGGCAGGAATAAAGGGAGGCCAACCTTGAGATGAACTGCAGGCCAGGGGGTGTTTGACCTTCCTTTGCCTCCTTCATGGATGGCTTGCAAGGATGAATTAAGTAAAAATCTGAAAATTTCTTTGAGCGCTTTGAAGAAAGAAGCCGTTTATCTATAAATTATGATCACACAGCCTGGGTCTCCCCTGCCAAGCATCATGCATGGCTAACTATGGCTGATGTGTAAGAGATGCTTCCTCCAGGCTGGAAGGGTGAGGGTCCCAGTAGACCTTAGTCCTTTGACCCAGTAAGGCAGAGATTTATGGTGTCACGTGTGCCGACTGCGGACCCCTCACTGAACCTCGGCGTCGTGCCTGGGAAGCCCAGAGCCTCTGTTTTTTCCCTTCTCGGAGGCCCTTCTGAGGAGGCAGAGAGCGTGGGGTGGGGTGAGGGGCAGGAGTTGGTCAGTAAGCTGAGAAAATAACTTTCCACTTTTTTCTTTGCATGCACTTCCCTTTGTCCACTTACTTCCTAAGAGGGTAAAAAAGTCAAACAGTGAAAGAAGAAAATATTTTTGGCCAGGTCTGCTAGTTTCCTAGGGCTGCTGGAAGAAAGGGCTGGAAACCACAGAAAGGGATTCTTTCACTGTTCTGGAGGCCACATGTCAGAAATCCAGGTCCTGGCAGGGCTGTGCCCTCTGAGGGCTCTTGAGAAGAGCCCATCATCACCTCGTCTCAGCTTCTGGTGGTCCTGGTGGCAGCCCCACTCCAAATGCACATCTGTCTTCGTGCAGCCGTTGTCTGTCTGGTCCAGGGGTCTTCCTGTGGCTGTCTTCTTACATGGACCCCATGACACTGGATTACAGGCCTCTCTACTCCATTGAGACCTCAGTTAACTACCTCTGCAATGACCCTACTTCCAAATGAGATCACAGACTGAGGTCCTGGGGATTAGGACCTCAAAATATCTGAGGGTGCAGAGACACAATCCAACCCATCATACCAGGTTAGCACAGTTTGAAAATGTTGGGAGCTGAACCTTCCTCTCCTATGAAACAGGCCCAGGAAGCCCCTGGGAGAGCAGGTAGGTGCGGCCCGACCCCGCGGAGCAGCAGAGGGGCCCGGGGCTGTCTGCCCTCCATCCCTCCAGGTCCCCTGGCCCTTCCCAACTGTGCAGGTGCTCTTCGCCCCCCATGGACATCCCCCAGGGCCTTGAAGGGCACAGCATTAAAAGCTGTGGGACTAAATGTCCACTGGGTTCCTTTCTCAATGAAATCCCAGGCCTTTGTGCAGGCAGCTTTTAGGAGCACATATTCTGAAAATCATCGGTTTATAGAGCTTCTTTGAAAGCAGTTGTATTTCCTTTGCTTATTGGTTTTAACACAAAAGAGGTAGAATCTATGCTGAAAGCGAAGCTGCCGTGTCACCTTGGCATTGCCACCAGCAACCGTCCGAGCAGCTGCGCAAAGAGCTTAACACAGACTCAGAGTTGATTTTCTGCCCCTTACGCCGGAGCATCCGTGTGAAATCACGGCCCATACAGCTTATTCCCCAGAATCTCTCTCCTTCATAAAGTTGGAGAAGTAGAAACTCATCCTTGCAAGGATTGAAATAGACTGGACCGCAGCCAGTCCCGCCTACAGAGTGGCATCAGGCCCTCCAGCAAGACCAGTGACTGCCCAGCAGAGCCTCGGCCAGGCCCACATGTGTCCCACCCTGACGGTGGCCCTGGGACAGCTGGCCGGGCTCCTGGGAGGAATGCGGGCTTGCTTATCAGCCTTTGGGAGGCTGTGCTCCCCCTGGAAAGGGGGAAGAACATATTTTTTAGAAGGCTGGTTGCTATGGGAGGAACAGGCGGTGGGAAAGACTACCCAGAACAGCCCGGGGGAGAGTCCTCACATCAACTCCATAAAAGGAGGCTTTAAATGGTCTCAGCTGATCCATATTTTTAGAAAATTGTTTTGACTCAGCCTGCCTGTGTGTAATACTATTGCCAGAACCAGCAAAGAAAGGGAGATAAACATGCTGTTGTGATTTTTCCTTTTATGCCTCCCGTGAAGCGCTAGGTAGCACAAATCATGTTCACAGCTTTGATCAGCTGCTCAGGTCCGCTTGGAAAAGGAGGCATTCATCTGAGGCTCTGCTCTCCCTCTGTGAGTGAGGTAGAAATTTTGATGGTGGGGAGAGTTTCCCTGGAGAAAGCCCAGTCTGAGCCACCACGGGCGCTACTCTGTTTGTGCCCTGTGGTATTTAATATTTAACAGACATCATGAACCAGTAGGGTGAATGCAAATAAAACATACAGCAGAACTCCCAGCCTTCCAGGAGATACAATACTTACCAATAACTACAGCAAGGAGGTAAGCCCCAAATAAATGGGATGCAGTGCCTCCCGTAGGAGCTCACAGAAAGGGGTAAATCTGTATCTTCCTGAAGAGGCCAGGGCAGGTTGTTTGTGGAAGCTTCTAGAACTTAACAGCAGAGTCTTTTACTAATCAGGTGGAATCTTGTTATTTTCATGGTGGAGTCACTTAAGGGGTAATAGTGTCTCCGTCAGAGAGAAGGGATTCAACTTTCAGAGATGAGAAAGTTCAAGACATATGCAGAGAACCGATAGTCCCCGGTCAGAAATGCCTTTGGGGCTGGCCGGGGCCCCTGCGTCATTTAATGGGACTGCCGTCACTTGACTCCAGCCAGCTGTGTGCAGGCTCAGTGCTGGCATGTCTTTCAGCTATTGACACAAGAAATAATGGACTTGCAGGTGAAGAGCCCCACTTAGTAAAGCATGAAGTTCGTCAAATCCAACGTGTCTGCGGCTGAACTCAGTCTGAGGGTGGCAAGTGTGGGACCTTAAAAGGCCTTGTGTCCCAGCAGTGGAATCTGGTAGGTGGGAGAGACCTCTGGACTGGGACCCAGGAGCCCTGGGACTGATCTGGGCTTGTATCCGTGGACAAGCCTCTTCTGTCCTCTGAGCCTCAGTTTCTAGAAAGCTCTTTGAAAGGAGGTGTGATTTTCAAAAGCCTAAGCAAGCCACCTTCTAACAGAACAAATAGCTTCCTCCTCCTCATGCTTTCAGGGTCTGAGCTCTTGTTCTCCCTCCACCGCTGGATTTTTTATTTCCATTTTGGGAAGGGACCGTCAGCGGACGGTGAGAACGGATGGGAAGGGCGCACGTAGATCAGCGTATGGAGACTTGGAGATGGAAACGTGCCAGCCTCTTGCAGAGAAAGTCCAGACAGGCTGCGGGACGGAGCAGCTTTCATGAGAAAAGTAAAGAAAACAGTTTCCCTGAGTGCTTGCTACAAAAAAGAAGAGAAAGGATGGATAAGTATCCAAAAAAACATAAAAGATGAATTGATGGGAAATGCTGGTGTGACCACCGAAGGGGCAATAGGTGGAAAAAGTCTCAGTATAAAAAAAATAACACACTGTGGAAAAAAGAAAGAAGCAATAGTCATGGAAAAAAGTGAGATCACATAAAATTTGCAAGAGCAGCCTGGAAAAAATAAGGCTTTATGAGTCTCACAGGAGGACTCTCTTCTTACCACCTGTGAAGAGTAATTGGCCTGGGCCTGGCTGCAGGTTCGTTTTGCCTTCTTGACAGGAGCTGAATTGTTATGTTAATATTTCTCTGGCTAAGTGTTAAATACGGACTTTGAATAGAAAGTTTTGCAGATGGGAAAATTCCCAGCCATCGGGTTCTACCTTGACCGTTGAGCTCCTTACAATCTTCAGACTTCCCACTCAAACCCTAAGAAAGAACTAGCATCATGGCAGATGTTCCTAGCGTTGTGTGAAAACCAGCAGTTTCCACCACGAGCTCTCTGCGGAAGGTGGTTTCTGGGCAGGCAGAGTGCCCGCTATGGTGTAGGCCCTGGAGGCCACCTGGGCTAAAGGGGGGACCCTTACCATGCACAGTGCAGCCCCCAAGGGCCTGCCTCTGTGCCTTTGTCTGCCTTCTCTTCTCCCTCAACCCTGACTTCCTCTAGGAGGTCATTGCACTGACCTGGCTTGTATGCCATTGAATAGGGTGAGGACTAAACCCTAGGGTACTCAGGTTGAAGTGGCATAAGAGTCAGTGCATTATTCAAAAGGACTTTTTTAAGCTAAAGAATTATTGAGCCATTCGTTGGATGATTATTTTCCTCCCTTTTAAAGGGCAGCCTCTCGATTTCTAAGACCTCCTACAAAACACAGAATGGCCTTCCTCGTGATCTGCTGCCTCGTGATAGCTGACTTCAGCGAGGTACTTGGTGGAAATTTAAGATTGAACTAATTTACGCTAATTTGTGATTTACTTGTAACCCCTTTAAAGTTGCAACGTCGCTAGGATTTCAAAAATCAATTGCTTCTTAATTGCAAATGAGCCTGTAGGTGCGAATGGTCTCATGTCCCCTCCATCTGCCCACCTCTGTTCTCACCTTCTTCAGGCTGTTTCTTCACTTCTACACCAATAGGCACAGATTTTCAGAAAGTGTGATATTGTGACTTTTTTTCCATAATGTCTTTTATGGCAGATGACAAAGGAATTTGGTTAAAATACTGCATAAACCCTCATGGTAACCACCAGGTTTACAGATCTAATTAAAAAACCAATGTCGCTAATATAAAAGTTTGTAAGCCAGTGATTCTAACTGAGCCATTTGCTCCCCAAGAGTAAATTATGCAACTAGAGTCATTAAAATCCCCTTAGGTCACTAAGAGATCATTTGGGTAACACCTCAAATCCCAGAATATTCTCGAAGCCCCGTTTTTGCATACAGTATAATATCTAAGTGGTGTCTGATTCAGGGATATTCAAACAATGATTCCATCAAACATTGTTTTCCAAAATGTGATCTAAGATTTAACACTGCTGAAATTGAACAAGGGCAGATTCCTCCCATTACAAAGATGTTCTCAGAGGCAGGTCTGAGAAGGTGATGTAGGGAAACCCCGAACTCACCTCCAACCACATCACACCAAGTCTACACGCACATATAAGCAGTTCCTCCTGAAGAAGAGCTGATGACTGAAGAGCGTTTGCACAGCGAAGGATAGAGGGACCACACAGAGAAGGGTAGGAGAGGTGAAGACACGATAACAGGAACCCCGCCCCTGAAGCGAGGCCCACAGTAGAGGGATGTCACTGAGGGGTCCATGCGCTGACTCACCCGCCCTGGGGCACAGCGAGAGAACAGTAGTTTGAAGAGCAACTAGACCGAAGTGAAGCCAATCCATTTGCTACCTTTGAGGGTCCCTCGACTCACTTGTTTACACGGATTGGTGGTGCAGTCGGTTGGCTTTTTACAAGAGTGATTTAAAAAGCTTCTGGACTGTGTTCCCTAAACAGGATTTGCAAGGCTTTTAATGCTTTAAAAGGCAAAGTTGGGACCAAACTAAGCTGTCGATCAAGTTTGTTTTTTTCCTTTTAAGCAGACTTGAAATTGTTCTTGGACTCAAACTGACCCTGGATTGCTTAAGGGAGCCGCAGTGGGTGCTTGTTCCCAAGAGCGGGCGCCATGCTCTTTCTTTATATTGCTAATATTGATCCCTCCCCGCCTTAGCGAGAGATGCAGATGGGCGCTGGTAAAGCCCTCTTGTCTTATGTCTTTGCAGGCTTGTTGATTGGTGCTGGCTGTGCCCTCTACCCCTTGGGCTGGGACAGTGAGGAGGTCCGGCAGACTTGTGGCTACGTTTCTGGCCAGTTTGACCTGGGTAAGTTCTCTTCATGGGGGGGCACTCCTTGTAGAAAGGAGCTCTACCTGACCTTTATAGACACCGAAGATGGAAAAGGGGTGAGGAAGAAAAATGTATCCCGGTATTACCAGCATCACGCGCAGCGATGCATTCATTCCCCCGTTTATTTAGTGAAGAGTTACTGGTCATCCACGGTTTGCCTGAACTATGGGAAGTATCCTGGATACAGAGATAAGATACTGCTTCTGTTCTGACAAGTTTATAATCATTGACTATTCATTCAAAATCATAATCAAAATCAGCACTCACTGCATGTGCTAAAAATAGCTCAGTGGGGTCCACAGTGTACCTGAGAGTCATTTCCAACCAGGCAATGACAGTAAGTTTAGCTCCAGAGTAGTAGACAGCTTTGTGTCGGGGGTGAGAGTCGAGGTGGGTCTTGGACAAAGGGATGCGTGTGGATTACCTGGCAGGAGACAGAGCCCCTTGCGGGCCAGGAATGCACAACTGCCAAGGAACAAGGGACCAGTGGGCACAAGTCACCAGGAGACCACAGGGATGGAGGTGCAGGGGACAGTCCACCCGCTGCCCAAGGGCTCCGGGTGGCCTGTCTTCCCGGTGCCTCATCAGGGCATTTCTGGCACTTTTCACTTGTAGCCACAGTGTACTCAGCCATCTATTGAAAGTTTGCCTGGTGGTACACGACCTGCGTCATCATAACTTGCAATAACTGGACAATATTTCACTTGGTTGACAAACCTACATTTGCTTAACCGCGTCCTTTTTACTTTCCAGTTGGGTATTTAGTCTGTTCCAGTTCTGTTATTTTAAGACATATTATAATGAGCAATATAATGAATATGAATCTCTACAAATTATATTCTTAGAATGTTTTTCCAGAACTGGTGTTACTGGATCAATGACCATGAACCAATGAAACACTTACTGACGAATGATAGCAAACCTACTCTCCCCGAGCATATGGATAGAAAATTAAGCTGTTGACAATTAATGCGTAGAGAGTTCCTCACGTCAACATTCACTTTTCAGATGAAATACTTCACTCTAAGAAGAACAATGTTGAGGGAGCTGGTCTATTGTCGGTGTTGTTTTATCCCAAGTCCCTTTATAAATTTTGTGTTAGAACGTCTAGGAAAAGAATTACAGACACTGTATTAAGACAGTGAGAAATACGGACCAATGTGATACCACATCAAAGTCTACAAATTTGAAAATGAGCCATTTTTGTCTGACTCAATGGATGGAAAAAACCTTGCTTCCCTCAAAACAGTACTGGCTCATTCAGAGAAGCTGGTGCTCCAACTTCCACTCGATTTGCATGGATAAAAAATAAGCGCTTTCCCTGTGCTGCTTCTCAAGACTCCCTGATGCTGAGGCTTGCTAATAAGCCTGGGTCAGTCTGTGGTGGCCGTGAATGCAGAGAAGGGAAAATGCCGGCACAGAGTTGACTATCGGCTTTTTTTAGGGGGGAAACACACTGTGTCCAAGGGAGATATTTTAATTCAGTGTTTGGCCTTTCTTCCTTTCTTTGCTGTTTGGGGCATTCTTGGCTGCATCACACAGGCCTCAACTTGATGAGAATAGTGTTCTTGCTGATCTCTTACTGTGGTGTGTTGTTTTATTAATTAGCAGGTTTTAATGAAACCCAGTTCCTGTTTTTGCGACTGTCACTACTGCCCCCAGTATTTTGCATCTTCGCAGTATTGCAGGTTAAAAATTTGAATGTCAGACTTAAACTGAAAGCTCGGCTCTTTACTACTGGTAGTGATTTCTTACGTTATTGAACTCACTAAAGCCATGGTAGCAATTGAAAAACTACAGTGTTGTCTTAATTTTTGCCTTTCTATGTTTAAACTTCTCTTAGATCTGATGGTCAGAAAAATAATCGAAACTGGCATCATCTACAGATAAAATGAGTTCTGGATCCACTGAATAAGTATTTGGGGTTTATCAAGTTCTGTTTTCCAGGTTACTATGGTTTTTGCAGACACGCCATGTTTTCTTTGGAAAGAAGACCTAACAAGAACCTGGGGCATAGCCTCGTCAGTGGGCCCATCCTATGGAACTGCCTATTTTCTTTATAAAAAAGGGCTCTTGGTCTCTAAGAACACCAGTGAAGGCTGAGCACAAGTGAATGAGAAAGTCACAGATTACAGAGCACACTTGACAGAGAGCTCAGGACTGGTGCTGATTTGGGGTTCAGAGGTCCTGCCAACTACCTCTGAGCGTGAGGGGGAGCATCTTCAGTAAGGATGGCTCCAGGGCCAACTTAGTAGCCGACATCCTGCTTGCCGGGGCCACACCTAGTTTCTGCTGCATTTGAGGATCTGAGCACCTTTCTGCCTCCTCCCAAAGGAATGTATGGGCACACCTTCCTCCCAAGGCTGGGAAATATTAATATTATTAAGGTTCATGAGCTCTGTATTGTGGAATATGGGTCACGTTCCTGGAACCCCGTTATGGAAACATTGTTGCTCGCTCTCTAGAGCACATCCCCAAGGAACCCTCGCTTTTGTTCCCACATGGAAGAGGGTTTAAGGAGTACATGCATTCAGTTATCCAGCCGACAGGCGTGTGTGGGTGCTCACAAGGTGCCAGGCTCCACACTAGCGCGAGTCATGTGGTGTCAGCAAGTGATGGTAAGAGGTACTATCCGCCACCCTAGGTAACGTGACTTAGCAGGAGAGGCAGATACTCAAAAACACAACGTGCGTAGGAAATGTGCTAGAAAGGAAAAGGTTCGGGCAGCGCAGCGGGCTTTGTGGCTCTTGCTGATACTAATTCCACTCTAGTTGTAAGTCTAAGCCAGAGGTTGGCAAACATTTCTGTAAAGAGCCAGTTCGTGACTATTTTCAGCTTTGTGAGCCGTAGGGTCTCTGTTGCAGCTCTTCAGCTCTGCGGCTGTGACCTCAAAGACCCTTTGTGTATGAACGGGTGTGACTGTGCCAATAAATTTCAGTTGCAAAAACAGGCAGTGGGGCTGAAGTCTGAAGGCCCCTTATCTTAACCCAAGCATACTGCTGACACTCTAGAAATGGGTTCATTTAAAGATGCGCTCATGTGTTGATCACTTCAGCCCCGAGGGCGGCTGCTAAGGACCCTAGGGCAGTCTAGGGCTCTGCACTGACCAGCCCCATCCAGTTATCCTATTATCCTGTGTAACACTGCCATATTCTTGTGCAGTATGGTGAAATAATGGGACATGCACCATAAACTAATCTTGTTACCTCACCTCTTCACACCAGCACGGGATAGGCAGGCTTAAGCCCATGTGGGCCAGTGAGACAGAGGAGATGCTTCCAGAGGCTTCTGAGGAGCATTGTGATGCAGAAGCCATGCTCTCCCTGCCTCGGGCAGCCACCTCTGAGCAGGAGCATGGTGGGAGCAGCCTGCAGGGACAGAGGTGGGCAGAGAGGCCAGCCTGTGGTTCAGTCACCTTGCAGCTGGCCTCCCCCAGGAATTCCTGACTTTGCCCACACACAGCAGTTCATTTCCTTATGGGGTGATGTGTGGAGTACACTTTCCCTTACTTAGCCCTGGAAGCAGCCTGACTGGTATTTTAATTGTTGCTGTATCTCAATTCAAGGGGCCCTGTCCTCACCTGGGGACTTCTGGCTGAGCTTCCTGTAGGACCCGGGCAGGTGAAGAGTGAGCGCGGTGTGTTTAGGGTGGCGTGCAGGGGTAGGTGGCAGTGGGGGCCCTGGAGGAGCCAGACGGAGCCCAGGGAGGCACCCTGGAGGGGTAGGAAGACATGGGGAGGGGCGGGAAGGGCTTCCCAGGGGGATAATATTTAACCTGAGTCTGAACACAAAAGCTGTAGTTAGGCGAGAAAGGCGTTTCATAAAAAGCTCACATTTGTAGTTGTCTAAAGTAATGTGGTAGGCGTCTCGTTGAGTCTATTCTCAAAAATGCCTCCTTTCTTCAGAAAGGAGATTTGGGGAGGAATTTTAAATGCCTTGAAAATAATTTTACAAGGCTATGGGTTAGTTCTCACACATTTTAATATTTTATAAAATACAGAGCTTTGAAGCAATTTTGCAAAAAAGTACCCACTTTTACAAATCAATGATTTCTAGTCTGGTATCTTTTGGACCACACTTACGATGAAGAAGCAAAGAGCAGGCTTAAATGTATTTTTAAAACAGGAAAACAAGAGCCCAAATGGGCTGCACCTGACTTTCATAATTACCCAGCTGTGAATTGTACACCTTGCCTTGACAGTAACTCTGGACCATTAGAATCAGAGGCAGACTTGGTAAGAATGTAGATTTTTAGTTTCTGTAGCCCAGAAACTATGGTTCTCTCATTTGTGCTTTAAACAAGTACCCAAAATGATCCAAGGACCAAGGGTCAGCAGCCATAGTTCGAAAAATGATTTCTCTAATTCATACAGAAAATTAATTTTTGTACTTTGCTAGAATTCAAAAAGACACTTATTTTGTTTCATGTAACTGATGGTGTTTTAGCTTTTAGGTGACAAAAGTATGACTCCAACTGGCTTAAATAAACAAAGGTGACATTGGCAATCTCTCTTACAAGAAGGCCAGAGCGGAGGTGAGCTTGTGACTAGACGGATCTGGGGGCTCAAAATACGCCGTTCAGGTTTTCTGAGCTGGAGACCTGCCGTCCTCAGGTCCTTCCTGCGCGAGGGCCCCTCCGTCTCACGCTGGGCTCCATCCTGAGGTCAGTCCTCTTCTTGGTCCTTCATGACTGCATTCGGCACCGTGGCTGGAAGCATCCTTGTTCAGGTCAAATACACGAGCTCAGTCTCTCTCCCAGTGATGGAATAAAAGCCTCTCCCCAGCCTAGTTGGGCCAACTTTGCCAAGTGTCCCCTCCGGAATGATTCGCTGCTGCCAGGGGTACTGGCGTGGGTGTGTTCAGAGTTTTACAGAACCAGGTTTGACTGAGAAGTCATGGCACTTGTAAGGACGATGAGGGTAAGAAGAGAGAAGGCATGCCCGTCCTCTGCCTTTAGTCAGACATCAGTACCCCACGCAGCTCTTTCCGTCATGACATCTGCATTGTGGATGAAGGGTCAGGAGTGGCCTGTTGTGTGTAACTGTTAACGAAGGTGATTTTATTTATTACTTTATAAGAGAACGAAACAGTACAAATGTAAGAACAGTACTTCGACAGGAAAATCCGCTCGGTGTCGGCTGCCATCGTTCATGCAGGCATTCGTACAGGCCCATGGTCGAAGAACACTTGCTGATGGTCTTTCTCCGGCTTCCTTTCCATAGTAGTAAGTTTGGACTTACATGCCACGCATAAGGTCTTTATAATCAGGTTGTCCAATTGATTTAATTCATTCCTCAGAGATATTTTTATCCACCGAAACCTTTTCTAATTATATCCTCATGATCAAAAGTAGTGTTTCAATTAATTTGTCTTGCTAATTTGCCCAGTAAATTTGAGTAATTATTGCTTTCATTTTGCTATTTAATTTGATTAAGAAGCCACTCTGTTTTGTGCTCTTGAAATAACTCTCTTGGCTTCTCAAGAACAGGCCATAATCTAAAAGCAGCCTCTGCGTTGGAAAAAGATGAGAGTTTGTTTCTTCCAAATGTTCAGTCCAGTGAAGAAATCTCATCTCTGAATCCATAGTGAACTTGTCGGGAGCTGAAACCCATTGGCAAGACACTATAAAAAATACTGAGGTTCTCTAAGTGTGGGATTCCTCAACTGGGACACAAACTCAAGACTCTGTCACATCAGCCCCTGTGGAACACGGTAGGTCAGGGGACAGGTGTGGCCAAGAAGCTCGCGCGGCACGCAGGCTGTGCCTGTCTCTGCCTCTGGCTGGGCCCTCCTGTCTTTCACCAGCATCCATGAGATTGTGGCTAATTTGTGAGCTTACAAGTAGAGTAAAAATCTAGTTTCTACGCAGTTCTTGACACACTGCTGCAATGCCTGTAAGTCATTTTACACACTCAGGAGAGACGCAGTGAGATGTGTGTGTCAGTCAGGGATCCTGATGCAGGCTCGCAGCCCAGAGCAGAACCCAAGGGCCTGGTGGAGGTGTCCCGCTGTCCACACCCCGGCCGGCCCTGGGGGCCTCACGTGAGCAGGGCTGGCCAGAAATGGAGCTTTATTGGTGGGATTAGCAGGATGCATGTCAAAAATGGACTCTAATCAGTGAAATTAAAACTATTCAAGATTGTGGATTGGCTAAGAGGGCTATAGACACCCCCTATCCTTACATGAGAGGATGTAAACATCCATCCAGGCATATGGCCGTTCTTGTAACAACTGCCATACCACAGGCCTGATCAATACAAACTAAGATGGACAGCAGCCCAGCGCTGGCCTGGGCTGCCCCGCAAGCACTTGCCCTCTGGGACTGGAGGCTGGGCTTCTCCAGGGTTCTCGGTGGGGTGTGGGGAGGGACAGTGTACATTTGGGAAACTTGGAGCACTGGTCATTTACCTGTCTGTGCACAGGCACATATTTTCATATTTTTAACCACTGTTGCAAGCTTTTCTGAAGGTTTCCGGCTCACCTTTGCATGGCAGCCAAGGCGTGGGTGTCCCTAAAGGGCTTGGCTTCTGGTCTTCAGTTCAGAGGCTCTCTGGTCGTTCGAGGCCACAGAGAACAGAATCCTGCACTGGGGCCTGCCTACATTTGCCTCTGGCGGCTCTTGTATGCAGGGGGCCTTCCCAAGCCCTTGCATAGGTAGAGAGCTGGGACGGGCTGAGGAGCTGGTCTGTGCCTGCGTCCGGACGGCGGATCGTTTAGCAGGCGTCTGTGTGTGCCCTGGGATTCGGCCTGGGCATTGCTTTCATGGCACACCAGAAATAGCCCGCCAGCCCTCACGCTCTTCCAGCAGGTACTGTGCTTTAGCCAAGAGAAGCGAGGGCCGCTAGCCAAGATCACAGCGGTCCTGCCACAGCCGGTCCCATTCACCTGGACACAGACGGTATATTCAGCCGCTGCTCGGCGGCCGATGGAGGTGCGACCCGTGCAGACTGGGGAGGGGAGATAACAGGCCTCAGGGGGGGATGCAGCGGCTCTCGTTTGCTAGATTACTGGCTGCATTCACGGGCTACACAGAAGCAGCAAAAGGGACAGTGTAGGTCCCTCTTCTTCTTGGCCGTCCAGGAGCCAGAGGACCCGCATTTCAGGTCGTCCCAGGCTTTGTCAAGCGCAGCTGCCGACAGAAACTGCAGGATCATCTTCAGCACCACGCACCGCATGAAGCCCCGCTGGTCACCGCGGCCCCGCCCCTCGGAGCTCGCATTCCGTGACGTCGCCACGCAGCCAGCAGGTACTCGAGTCTTACCGAGGACTGCTGAGGCCTTGGCATTTCCGCGCACCAGTACAGAGGAAGATGCTGGCGAGGAAGTTTCCAGACTTCAAACTCCCAAGCCCTGGAGGTGGTTGCGCCCAGCCCCACCTCTCGCTGACGCCCAGAGCAGCGTCCGACTCTTCCTTGAGCGACACCTGGACAAGAGCCGACCCTGCCCGCCTCTCTCCACCACGTGTCCCATCCCCGTGAGCGCAGACGCAGTCCTCCCTGGCCCCGCACACCCACGCGTGGCTCACTCGCGCTCGTCAGCCGGGCCACAGCTTAGATTCCGCTGCTAACTGAAGGCTTCCCTTTGCTGAGCACACTATATACGCTCCCTCGTGTGTGTGTGTGTGTGTGGTACATGCTTCTGTATAATGTCTTGGGGTTAGTTTGATGGGCTGGCTATATGTCGATGTAATCCAAGATACCAGAATAAATCTATATTGATTTAATAATTACTTCTTTTATGAATTACCTAGTTAGTGAAAGTCTTCGTATCTGAAATAGAGAAATACTTTTTAAAATCGTATTGATTGTTTTGGATTCATTTTGGATCTGAGCCAGTTTCTGAATGTAAAGCCCCAAAATATATAAATTATATATTCTGCATAGATGTGGAATTAGTGGCGATATTTTGTGACATCCTCAAACATTTTCTGCTTTGGTGTACTTTTCAAGTACCTTTATTTGGTTTCCTTCCTTCCTGTTTTCATCTGATTGACAGATAGTCTGAGGAGCTGACAACATGTTTTATGAAGGTTCCAGAAACGTACCAAGTATGAGAAACGGCACATACACACTTAACAGAATGCGCAGTTGGATCTGCCCGAGGACGATGGTGGCGCAGGGGGCGGGTGAGACAGCTGGGCTAAGGGCTCTCTCCTGCCAAGGAGACACCAGCCAGGAGGTGGGAAGGCCCGGCAGGGAAGGAGAAAACACCCAGCTAGGTGCAGCGAGGTCCCCGGCCCCACCTGACCTCACGGGAGCTCTGGAACATTCCATGCAGCATGTGCCCCTGGGGGCAAGAAAGGGGCCTGGTGTACTCCCCCACCTGTCAGTCATGGGCTACAGGCCATACATGGGGCGCTCAGCTCTCAGAGGGTTGGGGCAAAGTGCCTCTGTGCTCACAGGCCCTCTGAAGAGGGGGCCACGTATAAGCTGTTAGGAGCAAAGTGCACCCTGAAGCTGAAGGAGGGGAGCCCAGAGTCAGCGCAGGGACGCAGCGGAGGTGGGTGGAGCTCGGGACCGTCTGCTACAGCGGCCAAGCCAGTTAAGAGCCCATAAAGTTCAAACTTCTGCCATTTTATTGATTTCCCTGGAGAAAAAAGAAAAGGCATGCGCCCTCTCCTGGGTCCTCTGGGAGTCAGCCCTGTGGTGCTGTTTTTCCACCTCTAACACATGAGGCTACGGCCACATATACTGTTCTCAAATAGCCTCATCTACTGCTTTTACTTGAGCAAGCGTCCAATAATTAATAAAGAATTATGTTCTCCATTTTCCATGCTAGGTCGTGAAACTGCTTGTAGGTCAATACCTTGTTGTTAATGAACAATTGATTGTATTCTGTATACGAGCCCTGTGCTGAATGGACGGAGCACGAGTTTTGCTGACTTTTTTAAAGGTTCTAAGCCACTTGCTCTCTCTAGCTACCTATTAATTCTCCCTCCTGGATTTATTTAACCCAACTAAAGAATAATTCAGAATGGAGATTATTCCCCAAACTCCCAGGCACATTAGCATATAGTTATCAGAAAATCTGGCCCATGAAGGGGATTCTGTTACGCTTGAAATATACTTATCCTGTGGATCAGTATTAATGGCAGTGATTGTGCCAGTGAGACCTACCCTAGGGTGGAGATACGATCTTTTGGGAGCCCATGTCCTGTTAAATTTAAGACACTCTGCCTGAAGCTGTAAGTGCATAGCTGGTTCGGGAACTTCTTTCCAAAAGTTCTGAGCCAAAATGGGATTAGAGTTACCCTTGAAATAAAATCCCAGATTTACTTTGTTGGAAAAGATTACTTGGAGGAAAAGTTCTCAATCTATGCTGTGTATTTTCAATGACTGTGGAATCCAGCTATCTTGGGGTATGTGTTTGTACTGAATGCAATGTATAAACATAAACAAAAGAAAAGGGAGGAAAATGATTGTTGTCTGGGCATTTTCTGGTAAGGTCGTAGCACTGACTGAGAGAGGGATTAAAATTAGAGCATAGAAGACACTGTTGATTGAAAGATGTAGAGACCTCCCTTACTGTACATGCAAAAATAACTTGTCTGCTGTTTAAAAAAAAAAGGGGGGGGATTGATGAATGCAGAAACCTATCCATTAATTCAGAAAGGATATGTTGGGTCAATTTCATCTTATTCTTGGAATCTAAATCCCAGGTTTGAGTCCTGGATCTGAGAGGTTTTCTGTTGCTTCAGAGTTCTGGGAATTATGGGTAAAGCTGCTATAAACATCACATGCAGATTTTTTATGTGGACATAAGTTTTCAGCTCCTATGGGTAAATAACAAGTGCGATTGTGGAATTCTGTGATAAGAGTATGTTTAGTTTTGTAAGTAACCACCAAACTGCCTTCTAAAGTGGCTTCACCATTTGGCATTTCCACCATCAGTGCATGACAGTTCCTGCTGCTCCGCACCCTCACCAGCATCTGATGGTGCCCGTGTTCCAGCTTTGGGCCATTCAAATAGGGACGTAGTGGTATCTCACTGTTCTAATTTTCACTTCTCTGATGACATGCGATGTGGAGCATCTTTTCATATTCTCATCTGCCATCTATAGATCTTTAGTGAGGTGTCTCTTTTGACCCATTTTGAAATCAGGTTGCTTATTTTCTTATTGTTGAGTTTCAAGAGTTCTTTGTATATATTTCGGGTAATAGTCCTTTAGCTGATGTGTCTTTTGCAAATATTTTCTCCTAGTCTGTGGATTGTCTTCTCATTCTTTTTAACCCTGTCCTTTACAGAGTGGGATTTTTTAAAAACCATGAATGGGTGTTGGATGTTTGTCGAATACTTTTTCTGCATCTGTTGATATGATCAGGTGATTTTTCTCTTTTAGTCTTTTGAAGTGATGGATTGTGTCAGTTGATTTTCAAATGCCGATCCAGCCTTTTATACTTGGGATAGGTCCCACTTAGTTGGGGTGTACAATTGTTTTTATACTCTGTCAGATTTTATTTGCTAATATTTTTTTGAGAATTCTTCACCTTTGTTCATGAGAGATGATGGTCTGTAGTTTTCTTGTAATGTCTGTTTGATTTTGATGTTAGGGTAATGATGGTCTCATAGAATGTTAATGATTTCTGCTCTAATACTTATTATTTCCTTTGTTCTGCTTACTTTGAATTTAATTTGCTCTTCTTTTTCTAGGTTCCTAAGGTGTAAGCTTAGATTATTGATTTTAGATCTTTCTTCTTCTCTAATATATGCATTCAGTATAAGCTGTAAATTTCTAAGCACTGGTTCACTGCATCCCACAAATTTTTATGTTATGTTTTCATTTCATTTAGTTCAAAGTATGTTTTTAATTTCTCTTGAGATTTCATCTTTAACCCATGTGCTATTTGGAAGCACGTTGTTTAATATCCACAAATTTGGAGAATTTTCAATCATCCTTCTGACAATCATTTCTAGTTTAATTTTATTGTGATCTAAGAACAGACATTGTATGATTTCTATTCTTTTAAGTGTTATAAGGTGTCTTTTATACCCCAGTGTCTTGGTGAATTTTGCATGTGACTGTGAGAAGTATGTGTATTCGGCTGTTTTTTGGTTAAAGTAGTTATAGATGTCAGTTATATTCAGTTGAATGATGGCAGCTATGTCCTCACAGATTTTTCCTGCCTTTTGGGTCTGTCGTTTGCAGTAGAGGGGTATTGAAATCTCCAACTCTGATAATGGATGCATCTAGTTCTCCTTGAAGTCTGTCAGTTTTTGTATTGCATAGTTTGATGCTTGGTTGTTAGGCACAAGCATCTTACAGACTCTTATGTCTTCTTGGAGAATTCACTCCTTTATCGTTGGCCAATGGCCTTCTTTATCCCTAATAACTTTCTTGCTTTGAGTCTGCTCTTTCTGAAATTAAGATGGCTGCTCTTGCTTTCCTTGGCTAATTGGATTTTCAGTATTGTGAGTGTGTTACTATTACTATTAATACTTGTTCAACTCTGAGAGATCAGGACCTGTAATGACCCTTGTCGTTATGTTCTCATTTATGTGACACTTTAATTTAAAGGTTAATGTTGACTCCAGAAGAATCTGGGACTGTTCGCTCTCCAGTTCAAATGGCCGAGTGTGAATCATTTGGCAATTACATGTGAAGAGCGGTATTGACTTTAGCGTTGCCCTTCAAATGGATCTCCTCTTTAGAGTGGCCCCTTTGCAGAACTGTATCTATATTTTGAATTTTTTCCTAGGGCGCCTAATTATGCATATGGATTAGGATGATTTAAATTAGAACAAGTTCCTTCACCTCTTCTATCCAGATTGCTGCCGATAAATCCCCCTCTTCTTCCGCCAGGGGAGTAGGTAGTGGTGGAGGAGAACAGGCTTCCACCTTCCTAGCTGGCAGGAGGTCCTTCTGGAGCGCACCCACGGGCACCCCGGCTTTGTGCACAGACAGCCTCCAGGACCTGTGATATTGCTGGCATCCCACCTGACGGAGTGCCCTGCGAATCAGTTCCCTTTGCTGCATCACGAACACGTACCCTGCGGGAGGTAACAGAGCCTCCCGCCCGACCCCACTGACCTGTGCCTGCTCCCCCGCCCCCTCTTGTGTCCCTAGGGAAGTGTGAAGTTGGCTGGGCATACTACTGCACCGGGGCGGGTGCCGCCACCGCCGTGCTGCTGTGCGCGTGGCTGGCCTGCTTCTCGGGCAAGAAGCAGAAGCAGTACCCCTACTGAGCCGGAGCCGCGGGGAGCAGAGGAGGCGGCCCGAGGGGCTTGCAGGGGCCGAAGCCTCCAGCCGCTTTCGCAAGGTGGCCGACTGCCCCTCACCCATCCAGTGTAAGGAAATGAAACCAGGTGGAATCAAGAACGTCACCCAATGTGGAAGAATTGCACAAGGTTTGTGAAAAAAAAATGGAGAGCATGGAATGATAGAGAAAAGGGACCAAACGCTGAAATATTGCAGGATGTTGGGTGTTTGTATTCCACAGAAGACTGTTCACGTAGAACACGTACACACACAAGCAATTATATATGCAAACAAGGTTTGGTTTTTTTGTGTTTTTTGAAGCTGAGGATTCTGAGAACAGAAAGGGCTAGTCGAAAGTGGGGTCCGTTGGGAAGCAGGGTAACGGGCCAGTGTTCCCTGTAGGTCATGGCGCTTCGGAAAGCACAGGCAGACGCAGCCCCACTTGTGCCCTTGCACAGACACATGGTCGCAGACGGTATGGGGGGGTGCAGCGGGGCACCACGACTCTGTTTCCTTTTTAATACACATTTAAGCCACAGTATTATCACTTTATAAGGCATACATTACACTCAATAAGTGGACCAATAGACCACTCTATCAGTATTTTGTGTATCTGGCATAGACTCTTCTGTCCTCAACATATGAAAACATGCCCGTTTTCAGCATTTATGCGCACTTATGAGTTAAGCCTTTGTATTTCAATATTATTCAAAAATATGCAATATTTCTCAGAGTAGCTTCTGCTGTGATATCCTTACAAAGTGGAAGGGCAACTTTCCACTATCGGAGAGAGTTCAGTTGCCGAAACGAGAGTAATGAGAGACATTTTCCAGTCATTAGACCTTGTTTTCTTTCATCCATTGTTGTACTGTGCTGACTGCATTTATTTCAATATTCATTTTGTAAAAAAATCAAAAAGTGCCATTTTGTTTGTATGTGAAAAGCTCTGTGAATAAATTCTTTCTTTGATCAATAGCTAAATGCGTCATAGAGTGCTAATTCATTTCCTGGGTTTGCTCGTCTGATTTCCTAAACACAGCCTTCCAGCCTCGGCAGGCCTGTGAATCCCCTTCTCCTTTCAGTGAAGGCTTCCCACTAATTCACTTACGCAGCATCTGGCCGGACACTGTCCTAGGCACACAGGGACGAAAGGAAGTAAGAGATAGTTCCTGATTTTTCCACTTGAAGTCTTTGTGACCAGAACTCTAGCTGCCTGTTCACTGCACTTAAATCATGACCAAATTCTCAGGCTAGAAGACCGTCAAGTACATTTAGGATAAAGTTTGAGAACAGGGACAGTGCTAGGCATGGTTTAGGGCAGCAAGGGCCAGGCCATGGTTCGGGGGGTGTCCGGGCCCACGTTCTCCAATTTGACGGCAGAGTCAGCACCAGCTGCTTGTGACTGGCCGCCCTTCCACTTTCTACAAAGTGCTGCAAAGTGCTGCAACTTCTATGCCGGGCAGTTTCACACCACTCTTTTTCAGGGTTCTTGGCCATTTGAGAATGATTTTCTCACACTCCTACTCCCAGCATTAAGCCTTGATTAAAGAGAAAGACTGGGACCCTTTCATCCCTCCCGAACAGAACCGGCTCTTTCAGGAGCAAAGATTGCCTGCTGGGTAAGGGACATATTCTTTTAAGTAGGCAACACTACATTATTGCATCAATTCTTTAAAACTTCGTCTCAATTAGTTTCTGAATTATATAGTTTTCATATTTGGAAATTGAGCATTCTGGCTGTTTAAACATGTAACTGTATTTTCTATTCTCTCTGTACCTGTTCCTCAATGGAAGCTGACTAGCTGAATAGCACACTGGCTTCTGGTGCTTTTAATCATCCAGGGTGCGGATTCCTGACGCCCTGGAAGAACAATAAAGAATCTGGCCAATAAAATTCTGGACTTCCTGATGATTTGTGCCATGGAAAAAGTCATTCTGCTTTCCGATGCTTAATGAATTGTGTGCTGAATGCCATTTGATTGTGTCACTGTCCCCTGAGGCGTCCCCAGGGGTATCCCCCCTCGGGTTCCCTTCAGGGAGGAGAAGATCACACCTCGCTTTCTCCACGAGCCCATCATTTTCATGTATTGCTAGTGCTTTTCAATTCTTTTAAGTGCATCTTCCTGTCAGCATAGTATCGTGACTTCTTCACTTCCGTTAGGAAGTTGGAGTTCGCTATGGAACTCATTAAGTTCTCATTTCTTGTACAGATTTAATGACATTGTCCTTTTTATGTCATCATATGATTTTAGACATGAACGAGCCTCACCAAAATAAAAAACTGATTGCTGATATGCATTGAAATGGCAAACCTTTTTATCTCAAGTTCTAAGTAGTCATTTGTTTTTGTGGTTCAAACTGTCCAGCATTTCACAAAGGGTGTCTTAATTTATTAAGAATTACTGAAAAAAAAAAAAAGAATTAAACATATTGGTTTTCAAACGAAAACCAGGATTCGTGGAATAATCATCATAACAACAATATATATTCACAGCCTGCCGATGGATGCTCACCTAAGAGGTAAAAAAAAAACTCCATTTCACAATCTCCTAAGGCTTTCATTGCTTGTGCCTGCTTGCGAGGTGAGTGGGAAGTTGTCCCTGTTTCCAGGAGGAGAAAAATGACATGCAAAGAAGTGAACTGGTGAAGTTGAATTGTCTCTTCCAATTCTCCACGTACCCATTCGTGCATTCATTTGGGTAATGAATAGCTGTCAGCTTCCCGGCTGCCTCTGGGGCGAGCTCCCCTCATTTCTGCCTTTTCTCCCACCTGTGATCCCTCCTTGTGCTCTACCAATAGGGACGTACTGCTCCTCCTCCACCACAAGCAAGTCTTCCGATGGGTATGCGACAGTTTCTCCGCTTCCAAACTCGGAAGGACATCAGTCA